>NW_004443963.1:3450075-3468292 GCF_000243295.1 Trichechus manatus latirostris | reverse complement strand
TTGTTGTAGATTTTGTGTTTGCTGGGTCTTTATGTTTTTCTACTTTTTTATTTTTGTTTGTAGGATTGTTAGATTCCTTTGTGGTTACCTTAATATTTACCCCTATTTTTCTAAGTTTATACCAGTCTTTTATTTCTTTATATTGCCTTGACTTCCCCTCCAAATGAAAAATCAATGTCTGCATTTTTTAAGTCCCTCTTTTTTAATGTTGTCCTTTTTTACATATTGATATCTCTCTTTCCCTATTTTCAATGTTTTAGCCTTGATGTATTTTCGACTTTCCTATCTGAGTCAATATCTGGTTGCTCTGTCCTGTGTTCTAGTCTTGCATTGTTATCTGATGTTACTGATTATCTAACCATAGCATTCCCTTTAGTATTTCTTGCAATTTTGGTTTGGTTTTTGCAAATTCCCTAAACTTCTGTTTATCTGTAAATGCCCTAGTTTTGCCATCATATTTGAGAGACAGTTTTGCTGGATATATAATTATTGGCTGGCAGTTGTCTTCCTTCAAGGCTTTATATATGTCGTCCCATTGCCTTCTTTCTAGCCTGCATGGTTTCTGCTGAGTAGTCCAAGCTTATTCTAATTGACTCTCCTTTGTAGATGACTTTTCTTTTATCCTTAGCCACTCTTAAAATTCTCTCTTTATCTTTGGTTTTTGTAAGTTTAATTATAATATGTCTTGGTGACTTTCTTTTGGGATCTGCCTTATGTGGGGTTCGATGAGCATCTTGGATAGATATCTTCTCATCTTTCATGATATCAGGGAAGTTTTCTGTCAACAAATCTTCAACAATTTTCTCTGTATTTTCTGTTATCCCTCCCCTGTTCTGGTACTCCAATCACTTGTAGGTTATTTCTCTTGATAGAGTCTCACATGACTCTTAGAGTTTCTTCATTCTTTTTAATTCTTTTTATCTGATTTTTCCTCAGATAAGTTGGCATCAAGTGCTTTATCTTCAATGTCACTAATTCTAACTTCTACTGCCTCAAATTCTGCTCCTATGACTTTCTATTGGGTTGTCTAATTCTGAAATTTTATTGTTAATCTTCTGGATTTCTGATTGCTGTCTCTCTATGGATTCTTGCAGCCTATTAAATTTGTCATTATGTTCTTGAATAACTTTTTTAAGTTCCGCTACTACTGAGTCTGTATGTTCCCTGGCTGTTTCTGCATTTTGTAGAATTTCCTTTCTAATTTCTAGAAGAGTTCTGTATATTAATCTTTTGTATTCTGCCTCTGGTAATTCCAAGAAATTCTTTTCCTCCAGAGAATTTATTGATTCTTTATTTTGGGAGCTTGCTGAAGCCATCATGGACTGCTTCTTTATGTGATTTGATATTGACTGTTGTCTCTGAGCTATCAAAAAGATATTATAATTTTATTTTATGTTTGTTTTGTGAGTCCTAGCTTCTTGTTTTGTTTTGTTTTCATATGCCCCAATAGGCTGCTTATGTGTGCTAGTTTGATTATTGGTGCCTTTGAAGCTCTAACATCCTGTCACCAGGTAGTTCTTAACCAAGCATGTGCACACAGGAGTCCGTTAAATTTTCCTATATGAGTTTAGCTCAGGTGTCCAGGCAGTTGGTCACCAAGTGTGTGGTGCAGGCTCTCACCTACAGACTTAGAGATGCATAGGTGATTGGTGTAGGCACTGGTATCTGGCTGTGGTAGGGGGTCACATACTGAGCCAGGCTGGGGGCTGATGGCTGCCCCTGAGAGTTTGAAAGGAAAGTGTGTCCCTCTCCCCTAGGGCGAGTAGGTAGGTGAGTTTTGCAGTCAGACTATGAGCAGCCCACTCTGTTGACTGTAAAGACTCAAGGGCACCACTTTTTCTTGGACTCCTGTAGCAGGTGACTAGGTGGCATAGATGATGCCACCAGTCCTCAAGCCCCTGGTGCAGATTGGTAAAGGTGACTGCTTAAGTGGCAGGGCTGTGTTGTGGGTCACAAATCTGCCACTTCACAGCTGAAACAGTTGAAGTTAAACTTCAGATTTTTACCCTGTTGTACTGTGGTAGTGAGGGCTAATGCTGTTGAGATGGGTCCCCACAAGTCTATACAGGGGTGTAAGGCACTCAAAGTCTGCAGACCCCTTATGCCTGTGCCTAGCAAAGAAGCTGTGCTAACCCTGAATTCCTGGCTTAGGGGAGCCAGTAGCTTATTTGTTCCCTCTTCAAGGCCAAGAGAATGGGTCAGGGTACCTTTTGGGATCTGCTTCCAGCCCAGGGGACTCCCACCGCAAAGCGGAAAGGGAGGAGGTAAAAGGGAGAGAGGTTTTTCCCAAATGGACTTTTTTTTTTTTAAAATCCCCGTGAAAGGCCGCACACATGTACTTATATTTAGCCATTTGGGAGCTGCTTTTCACTGGTTTGGAGTGTCTAAGCAGAGTCTTTGCCGCTGGATCTCTCTCGATGCGGAAACTGCCTCCTAAGCGTACATGCAGCTGTTTGCCTACTTCACTGCGTACCTCGGAGCCAGTCGAGACTGAAGAGCTGCGGCTCCAGCTGAGGTCCAGCACTCTTGCTTCTTCAGAACCATCTCCCTCTCCCCCTGCCACTCAGTCTGATTCCTCAACTTTGCCTTGTTCGGGGCTCCTAGATATCTTATACAGTCAAATCATTTGTTTTTCCAGGTCTTTGTTGTAAGAGGGATATAGCAAGCTGTCTGACTACTTCGCCATCTTGGCCCCACCTCCCTCAAACTGGGTCTTGAGGAGTGAGAATTAATTTGCCATTCATATCTTACCTGGAGAACCACCTTCTCATTGACCTCCCCAGCCCTAACTTTGCCATCCCCACTACATTGCAACAGAGTAGTCTTTGTAAAACAAATCAAACGGAGTCTTTCCTGCTCAAGCTCTCCAATGGCTTCCCAGTGAGATGAGATGAAACCCAAATTCCTCACAAGGTCTTGGTTGCATCTATCTTCATTACTCCAGTCTCACCTCCTTGGTCCCCGTTACTACACTCCAGGCACTCTAGTTTTCTCTCTGTTATATATGTGTTCTTTCAGGATATCACATGTATATAAAAATAAATCTTTTGGATTTCAAAATATTTATGTTGAAAAAGGATCAACACCATAAAATTACATGTCAAAGAACGCCATTCTTCTTCTTATCTCAGGGCCTTTGCACCGGCTGTTTCTTCTACTTGAACTGCTCTGCCCCAGATCTCTGCAAAGCTGTGTCCTTCTCTTTATTAGGGTCTTAATTACTGAGAGTTTTTCCCTAATTATCTCAGCTAAAACACCTCCAATCTGCCCTACACACATATACAGAAACTTACTCTCTACTTTATTACCCCATTTAATCTTCTTCATTACCTTACTCCAGAATCATTTTGTTTTCTGCACTCCCTCTTCCTCACAATTACAATGTAAGCTCCTTGAAGTCAGGGACTGTATTTCTCTTTGCTATTCCCCCAGTGCCTAGAACAGTGTTTGGCATATAATAAATGTTCAACAATAAATGATAAAGTACAGAAGGGTTGGAGAGCATACTATAAAAGTTCTTGAGGACTCTGTTCTTGTTTTCTAATTGTATAATAAATTTGTTGCTAACACAAGTTTTAGGGAAAGAAGCACTAAAAATATGAAAACTATTATGTAGCAACCTCTTGAGTCATTCTTTTTCAGATGACATCAGCTCGGTGGAATTGTTGAGGATATACAGGGAACACATTTTCCCCATGTGAATCAGCAAAACTATGAAAGTAAATCTTAGCTTTTTGATTCTTTTCTCACTGAAATTCTTTGATTTTAACAGTCTGTTGCCCAAATTTCCTATAAAACATTTTAGGATGTGGGTATGATGTATTTAGGGAACTGTCAAAATGTAAATTGATGCTGTCATAGGTTTTCAGCAGTCAGTCCCTATGAAGCAGTAAAAGCCATGTTCATGGCTTATCTGTCAGAAACACCAGCCAATACTCTGTTATGTGCCTTGTAAAGCTTAAAAGGCCTTTCACCAGCTTCAAATATGATCCTGTGGGCTTATAACGTTCCTATAAGATCCCCAAAGAAGTCATGAGAATGGCAAGCTTCATCTCCACCTGCTAGGATTATCACGGAGCTTTCCCTTAGCACTAGTCCTTATAAGGGTCCCAGAGCTGTTTATTGTTCTCTTATGTCCCCTTCCACAGTTGGAAGAGTGTCTGGGGATCACCCACAATCTAGGCAAGAAACATTTCCAGATTTGGGGTTGGAGGGAACAATCTGAACATGGGTTTTGATTTGAAGACATCTTCCCAATTGTGTACCTCCAATCTTATTCACAACCTGGAGGTGGAGAGGAATTAATACAATTCATGGGAATATGAAATGAATTAAGCTATGTAAAGTGATCAGCAGAATGTCCAGAGTAATCATAGTAGGTGTTCGATAAATGACAACAATTAGATATGATTGTATTATATCTCTATCATGCTGCTTATTCGTGGTATTAAATCTAATTGTGTCTGTCTCCCTACCATACATGAAGTTTGAGGTCAGAGAACTGATTTCTGTAGCATCAAAAATTAGTAAAGTGCCTAAAATATATTAGTCACTCAATTTATGCTTCCTGACTTGACCTGGTTCAGAAGCCAGAGCATTAGATTCTGGGTCCTACTCTATCACTAGTTAGCTGTGAAATATTGTTCAACTTTGCTTAGCCTTACCAAGCCTCACTATCCTTACTTGTAAGAGGAAGAAGTTGAATTTTATAGTCTCTAAAGGCCTGTTCCAGCTCTAACATTCCATGGCTCTACTAAAACAACAGTGTTAAATTAAGAAAGATTATTAGGAACTGTTGGAGCCAAATTCCATTTCCCTTTGCCTGTCCTGACCTCTTCCTCTATAATGATGAATTATCCAAGCTGATTTCCAATCAATCCAAGTGATTGTTTTGCCACCATTAAGGTTCCACCCTAGACTCTCAGTATTTATTCCAACTCAGAAAATAGGGTAGAAGGTGGAGGCGGATATGAATCAAACATTACTTCTGTCATTTTGCCCTACTCTGCTTCCTAACAGACATGTATGGATTACGGAGGCTCAGGGCCTCAGTTTAGTGAATAACTGTTCAATTCAATTCAGCAATTAATTGTGGAGTGCCTACTGTTTACCAGGTACTGGTTAGATTCTACAGATATGGAGATAAGCGAGAAAAATCAAAACCTATTATAAATGAAGAATGCTATCTGCAAGACTGATTCTTATTCACAGCCAAGTTGAACAGTTTTTTTGTTTTTTTTGCAGGTAAAGACAACTAGATGCAGAGATCCAAGGTCAGACTAATTAAATTCTAAAATGAGTGAAACATAAGAAATACAGGTCTCCTGGGGTTCCAGATGATCACACAGGTAAGTGATTAGCCTGGAGCCTAGAATTCAATAAATGTGATTTTCCTCTCTACCTTTGTTCAAGTTGACACCTAGAAGTCATTCTGGATTTCTCTCTGCCACTCACCCTCAAATTATCAAGTCTGTCTTACTAATTATTGCTAGAATTTAGCCACTCTCTCCACTGCAACATGAAACAACCGTAAAGTTTCTACTGTACCTTTCCTTGTATTAACTTTTTCCTATTGCCAGTCCTGCCCCACCAACCCATTCTCCACACTGAGGCTTGAGAGGTGTTTCTAAAGCTCATATTTGCTCCTTCTTGTTTCCACTGCCTAAAGCCAGAGATGGTGAGGAGATCACAGAGTCTAGAAATATTTAGACACAGAATTCAGTAATTGGTGATTGAGTGCATCTAGAATGAAGGGGCACAGGTGATGGACAAGAATGAGTCAATAATGACTTCCCATTTACTTCATTGAATGGATGGGTGGTAGTGCCACCAGATGAAAAAAATAATACAGAAGTAGGAGCAGGTTTGGCAGGAGTGATGATGTGGTGAGTACCAGGCCTCACTCCCCAGACTTTAGGGTCTTATTCCCCTAGCTATTGGGAGTGTGGCTGCTGGGCTGCTGATGGCTCACAACTGAGACTCTCTCCAGGAATTGCCCTCAGCAATTGCACCAGTTCCTCTCCCTCAGCTCACACCTATATTTTCATGATAGTCCCTCTTTACAAATTAATGGAAGAGGAAGAAAATGACAAACTAGGTCCATTGAAGGGCCAACTCAGTTTGTGAGTGCAAGCCAAAAGTGACTTCTGCTGCATTATAGCCCCACCCAGAGGTGGCCCTTTAAGATAGTGGAGAGGGAATATCCCTCAACAGAAAGAACTTCAGGCGGTGCATCTGTTCATCAACTTTGTGTAGAAAGAGAGGTGGCTTGAGGAAAGGTTATTTATGGATTCATAGGCAGTGGTAAATGGCTTGTCTGACTGGTCTAAGATCTGGAAAGAGAAAGTCTGGAATATCAAGGACAAGGAGGCCTGAATAAGAGTATATGGATTAATGTATAAGAGTGAGCACAAAATGTGAATAATTTTGTATCATACCTTAAGGCCTACCAGAGAGTATCCACAGTGGAGGAGATCCTAAACAACAAAGTAGAATGACTCAGGCAGATGACAGCAGTCATTGGCCGTTCCAGTCATGGCACGATAAGCACAAGAATAAAGCAGCCATGGTGGCAAGTATAGAAGCTATGCATAGTCCAATGGCATGGGCTTCCACACTTCTAGGCTGATCTATCTATGATCATTGCCAAATGTCCAACCTGTCAACAACAGAGGCCAAACACTAAAACCCCAATGTGGCACTATACCTTGACAAGAACAGATAACATTTGGTGGCAAGTCAGCTACATTGGAGTTTTTTCATCTTGAAAGGGACAGAAATTCATTTTGACTGCAATTGACACGTATTCTAGGTATGGGTTTGTATACTGCTCACCTCAGCTACCACTGCTATCAAAGGGCTTAAAGAGTATTTGATCCAAGAACATGAGCTCTTCCTAACATCATAGTGACCAAAGGATCCGCTATATAGTAGAGGAGGTGCAGCAGTGGGCACATGACCATGGAATCCACTGGTTCTGTCACATACTGCACCACTCAGAAAATTCTAGCCTGATAAAGCAATGGAAGGCCTTTTGAAGGCAAAGCTGAGGCACCACCTTGGAGATGATACTCTGAAGATTAACTGCCATCTTTCAGGATGTAATGCCCACCCTAAATCAAAAACAATTATATGGTCTTGAGTTCCCAATAGGTAGAATACATGGGTCTAGGAAATGAGAGGTGGAAGAAAGAAGGTTTCCATTTACCATTATTCCTAGTGACTCGCTTCAGGAATTTGTGCCTTCCAATCTTCCAGTTCTAGACTCTTCAGATCTAGAGGTATTTGTTTCCAGAGGAAGAAAGCTCTCATCAGGGAACCTAGCATGAATCCCATTAAATGTTAAGTTATGGCTGCCTTCCAGGCACTTTCGGCTCCTCATGCCAAGAGAACTGCAGTCAAGGAAAAGAGTGTGGATAGGGAAAGCAGCCTGAGAAAGACAAGGTGACCAGAGGATCAGCCCCCTCAATAAAGATGGTCTAAGTCACCCCACCAGGTAAAGTTGGTAGACCAACAAAATTTCTAACAGAGGGAAATCCAGAATGGATAGTAGAAGAGGAAGGTAATAAATATCAGTTGTTGCCCCAAGACCAGTAGAATTGTGGGACTAGAAACAAAAGTATGGTGAGTCAAGGAATGAATAGGAGGTGGAGAGATGGAGATGGTGAATAAATATCAGGGATCAAAGATTTAAATGCTCACAGGAGCCATGTAGGCAAAGTCAATTAGTAAATTTGGATAGCTCATTCAATAATATATGTCCATACCCACATGTTCCAGGCACTGTAAAAGATACAGAGCTTTTCAGTAGTGATGTGAGAGGAGACAAAGAAACAAACAAAAATCAGAATTAAGACAATCAAACAGAAATGGAACAAAGAGTAAGCAGCAAAGTAGAGAAATGAATAAGATGGTCAAGGAAGACTTCTCAGGAGATAAAATTTAAACTAATTACTGAATGATAAGAAGTCAACTATGGGAATATTTGAAGAAAGCATATTCCTGGCTGTATCAGTCAGTGTTCAACGAAAGAAACAGAACCAGAAGGATATATGTATTTTAAGAGATTTATTGCAAGGAATTGGCTTATGTGACTGCAGGTGTTGGCTAGGCAACTTCAAAATCTGTAGGGCAGGCCATCATGAAGGGCAGGCTGGAAACTCTCAAGAAGGAGCTGATGCTGCAGTCCACAGGCAGAATGTCGTGTTCCTTAAGGAAATCTTAGTTGTGTTCTTAAGGCCTTTCAATTTATTGGTTCAGGCTCACCCAGATTATCCAGGATAATCATCTACATTTAAAGTCAACTTATTTTAGATGTTAATTGCATCTACAAAATATTTTCGCAGTAATACCTAGACTCATGTTTGATGAATAATGGATACTATGGGCTAGCCACATCCACGTATCAAACTGATTGTCACACAGGCCAAGGAAAAATAGCAAATGCAAACACTCTGAAGCAGGAATGAGCTTGATGTACTTGAGTAACATATGACTGGAACATAGTTAATGAGGAAAAGGATGGTAGAAGCTGGGGTAGAAGAGCTAGACAGAATCTAGTTGAGCTAGGGCTAGTTGACCAAGGTAAATACCATGAGAAAGTGCATCTTGGAAGCCAAGTGTTCAGAAGACCACAGGGAAAGCAGAAGAATAAATCATACCAGAGATGATGGGAAGTGGTAATTACTGTGGCTGACTGAAGAGCACTTGTCTGATTGAAAGGGGACAGTTGCTGGTTAACATCACTTACTCAGCTCCACTTGAGAAAGCGGTCCCAGTTTCCCAATCTCCCAGTTTCAAAAAAGGTAGAAATCTGGATTCTTAAATGAAATCACCCAATTTCTAAGTAATATCATTAAATTCTATTCTTGTTTTTTAAACAATGTGGTACAACACTGTGCTGGTCAAGCAACACATCTGAGGGCCAGCCTCAGCCTGCAGGTTTCCAGTTTGCAATTCCTTGTTCTCAAGACTGCTCTTCCAGATTTAGCTAAGGAGGGGAGACAGAGGGCCAGAAGCAGCTGGCAGGATGGGGCCTGGGAGGTTTAGTTTAGAAGGAGACAGGTTTGAGCATGTTTTACACAAAGGAGAAGCCAGTAGAGAGGACAGAAAGGAATAGTATGCCAGATTTAGCAAGGCCTCCAAAGGGGCAAAAAGGGATAGGTCATGGGATTGAGTGGGAAGGTTCACCTTGAATATGAGGGATCCCCACCCTCTAGAACAGGGATAGAGTCTCCGGTTGGTGCAAATACTTAATGCGCTGGACTGCTAATGGAAAAGTTAGATGTCTGAGTCTACCTAGCGTTGCCTTGGGAAAAAGACCTGAAGATCTACTTCCAAAAAGTCATCCATTGAAAACCCCATGTTGCACAGTCCTACTCTGACACACATAGAGTTGCCATGAGTCTGAGTTAACTCAAGAGCAACTGGTTTGGTTTAGAACAGGGGTGGGCAAACTACTGGTCCCAGGCCAAATCCAGCCCATTGCCTGATTTTGTATGCCCAAGAGATAAGAATGGTCTTTACATTTTTTAATGGTTGAAAATGATCAGAGAGGAATAATACTTTGTGACACATGAAAATTGTATGAAATTCAAGTTTCAGAATCCATAAATAATGTTTTACAGCCACACAGCCCTGCCCACTCATTTATGTATTGTCTGTGGCTACTTTCCTGTGAAAGCAGCAGAGTTGTGTCCCACAAGGCCTAAAATATTTACTATCTGGTTCTTTATAAAAACATTTGCCAACCTCTGCTGGAAAGATTAGGAAAGGTATGGTCATAGGTATGTTGATAGCATATAGAAAAAACAAAACAAAAGTAGTTGCTGCCCAGTAGATTCAGACTCATGACGACCCTATGTGTATCAGAATAGAACTGTGCTTCATAGGGTCTTCAATGGCTGTTATCTTTCAGAAGTAGATCAACAGCCATTTCTTCCAAGGCACCTCTACGTGGATTTTTGCACTACCCAGGGATCCTATAGTATGTAAAGTAGGTAAGAAATGGTAATATAAGCACCTTGGTTGGGTTGCAGCATCTGAGCCTCATCTCACATACAAAAGTGTCTGAGGAAGGGAGCTCCCAGGAGGTCAGAGGGGCAGCAGCAAGTCTCACATCACAAAAAAGCAGTGAAGTCCTCCTACTGCAGGGAGATGTGTGGAGGCCTTTGTGAAGCAGTTACTGGGCCCAGAGGAAGTATAAATTTCTCAGAAATGTATCAGAAGGAAGCTTCAAAAAAAAGAAAAAAGAGATTCGGGCAGACATGGCTGTGGCAGCATGCTTGTCCGTTTTCCCACTCCTGTCTGTTCTGTGATATTTCCTTGGACTTGGGCAGACATGGCTCTGGCAGCATGGTTGTCTGCTTCCCACTTTTGTCCTTTTGAATATATGCCAGATAAAACTTTCTTTTTACTTTAAAAAAAAGAAATAAAGAAAAAAGCCTCAAGTTCACATGTGCTTTCTTTAGTTGTTTGTACATCATACTAGGAAAAAAAGGAAAAAACTGTGATCCAATCTCTTGATGAACATCATGAAAGACAATGTTTCTTAAGTGCTGCCTAAAGACTACAGGGATCAGAGTTTCTCAGGGGTGAGTGTTTAAAATGCATATCCCTGAATCCCTTTGAGGTTTACTGAATTGGGACTTCTGGGGCAGAGGACAGGAATATACATTTTTAACAAGTGTTCTGGGTGACTTTTATGTACATTAAAATTTGAGATTTACATGTAGACCAATAAACAAAACAAAATAACAAACAGCAACATTCAATCTTAAAAAAATATATTCCAATCAAATCTATTTGAATGTATATATATATAGGTTGAAAAATCCACTGATTAGGGGTATGTAGTACACTATGTTGTTGTTAGGTGCCGTCGAGTTGGTTCTGACTCACAGCGACCCTATGTACATCAGAATGAAACACTGCCTGGTCCTGTGCCATCCTCACAATCCTTGCCCATTGTTGCAGCCACTGTATCAATCTGTCTAGTTAAGGGTCTTCCCCTTTTTTGCTGACGCTCTATGTAGTACATTACAGCCCTGTTTTAAAAGGTCTATCCTTGAACAATCAGTATATAGTTTGGTGGGGGTGGAATTCAATGCAGATGGAACAGCTGACTTGATTTAACTGATTAAAACATCAAAAGGATAGAACCAAGTCAGAAGTATAGGAACTATGAAATGTGAAATAATATTTTATTCCTTCATGGATGCCTACCACTATATTTTTATTCTAAAATTCCATTCAAAACCATTCCATATATTTTAACTGTGAACAATTTTAAAAGCCCCCCAAAGGATTCATTTTTGTATTGCCTACTCAATCGCCACACATGACAGAAATAACTTCCTAATTACTCCATAATTACAGTGATTCTTTGATGACAACTATAAGATGGGGAGGGAAAGAAACAAATGGTTATTTCTGCTTCTGAGTACATTGTTACTGTGATATCTAAGATGCAAAAGACATGATAATGATCCTTTAAGTTGCTTCCAATTACCAAATGATTTCATGGTCAAATAAAGTCCTGAAATTGTATATCATTTGGTCAAAGTGTATAAAGCGTGCATGAAGATATTAGTTAGGGCTTTGAACACTTTAAGGAGAAGCACAGTGTAAAAGCAATACATTAATCTTCAGCCTCGGTGCAATTAACATCTTCTCAGTGAAGGCTTATTTGCTCCATTAGGCAGACAGTTGTTTTTAGTGGATGGTGCAGAATAAGAAGTGATAGAAACCAGAGAATTGGCAAAGATGGGGCCAGGGGCGGAGAGTCTACAATGATTGATTAAAAGATACACTAAAACAAACTAAAACTGACCTTCCTAATTTGATGAGCATGGGTAAGTGGGGCTTCTTAATTGCACAACACTGGCTAGAATTTGACCTTAACTGACAGTAGTTCTCAGAAAATGCTATGACAAAGTCAATAGTCAAAGGTAAAAAGAAGGCATGTGCTGTGGGCTGGGATTATAAAGGACAACTAAAGGCTGGCTTGTTGGTTACTTTGGGTTAGCTATGTTTACCTTTGTCATACTGAATCTTTGTTAAAAATAATGAAGTAAGGAAGAAAGAAGAAATAAAAGAATAAAATTAAGAATGAAATTTGTCTTTTCAAGAATGACCATAAAATTAATAGACGACAATAACAGGTAACCTCTATAACTTGCTTTGTGTGTGCCAGGCTCTGTGCTAAGGACTTTACATGTGCTGTCTTATTTATTTCTGCCAGAAATCTATGAGGTCAGTATTCTTATTATATCTCGTTCTTTTTCTTTCTGTCAGGTAAGGACTCAGAGGCTTAGAGAGTTTAAGGAACTTGCCCAAAGTCATACTGACTAATAATAGAAGAACTAAACTTTAAACTCATGTCTGTCTGTCTGACTCTAGAACTTATTGGCCAGTCACTTGGCCAAGTGACTATTGGGATATGTTGGAAATTCTCTGAAGGTTCTCAGAGAGTTCATGTGAATCTTTTAACCCTTAAGTCCTTCCCTCCAATTTCCCATTCTATATTCCCATTCAATATCTACAGGAAATCTTCGATTTCCCATTTAATAACTATATGAAAATCTCATGTATCCAATATTCTATTAGCCAGAACTCTTGACTGGCTCTTCTGTGCATCTCTAGATCTCTATAGTTCAGCATTGAGGATCTATCAAGTTCCTAGAGTAATATAAAAGTATATTATCTTCCTTTAAGAATCTCACAAATGTACTAAGAAAATTAATTGCACAAGCAAAAAAAAAATGGAGAATAATATAAAAGAATTGTGATCAAGAATTGAATTAATATATGGCTTGGTTAGTTCATGCATTGACACAACACACAGACATTCTAGTCAAATATAAGAAAACAAAAAAAAATAGGTGAAATTAAAAAAAAAAAGAGTTCAATGAACAAAGAGTTCAATGGAACAGAAACACTGAGTAATAAACACGCATATTGAGCTCTGGATCTAGAAACAGGTAACAGAGGCCAGAAGTTTGGTTCCTGTGGGCTAATGGGGAGAAAAGAGGTCCATGTGAAATGAGGGGCTGGAATCAGTCTTTCCTTTGTAAGAATAGTTTGAATATATTGCTGATAACTGCTGCCTAGTGCTGTAGCTTATAGGACACTGAGGTCCAAAGGAGGAAGGAGGTCATAGACATAGTTTTACTACCAGAAATGAACCAAGCCGCCTAAGTTTGGTGACTAGATAGGTGAAGACCCTAATAACACCACAGAATAGAAACCCTGCACCTTAACTATCAGACCTGCTTCTTAAAATTGGGGGCTGGGAAACAGATTGAGGCAACTCATAGGAAGTGAATACATAGGGAGAGAAAGAGAAACATGAAACACTCCCCACTCAAAATGATCCTGAAAATTAATATTTTAAAACACTTGAAATCTAATGATATGAAAGACCACTTAGAAAAAGATTGTAGGATGACTTACCCAACATGCATCCCAACTTCTTTTTTACTTACCTTCTTCTACTATAGATGTTAGAAAAATAAATGCTATCTTAGCCTCCCTTGCAGCTAGGGAAGGCCATTAAACACATCCCTGGACAAGGAGATAAAAGCAGAAGTTCTTGCAAAGGACCCTCTTTTCCTAAATCAAAAGACAAATCCCCATTGGCAGAAAGTCCTTTTGACCTTAACCCTTTTTCATGTCTGGAGATACACATGATGCCCAGGGATATACAGGTATCTTTTGAAAATGAGGGCAAAAGATGGTGGAGCAGAAAGACCTAATGGAACTCGATTGTTGGTGACATTCTTGAGTAGCTGCATCCACCCTGTATTGCCTGCCTGGAAATCTCTTGGTATGTGAAATAAAAATCCCTGTTGGTGAAAGCTGGAATTAATGAGGTTTTCTGTTAGCTGAATCATTGGAACATGAATTGACTAAAGATAAAATGATTTTATAAATAAATCTGATAAAGCCTTTAAAATAATTATTTTAAGAAGTGTAAGGAGATAAATGAAAGAACAGTAATCATACAAATAACAATAATTTATCAAACAGGGTGAGCATAAATGAAATAGGAAAGGTGGATATGAAAAGGAAACAAATAGCTTGAAGATTAAAAAACATTGAAATGAAATGTTAAATAAATAGAAAGAAAACAACTAGATTCGGAATAGTTGAAAGAGAAGAAATAGTGAATAACAGGAAAATACAATGAATTTCCCCCTAATGCAAAACAAAAAAACAAGTTTTTTTGTTTTTTTTTTAAATGAAAGTGTAGTTAAGAGGCATGGGAGAGAGATGGAAATGCTCCAACAAACTTCTAAAGAGAGTTCTGGAATTAAAAAATGATGGCAATAACACAAAAAGCAATATTTAAAATTTAAGAGCTGACAGTTTTCTAGAACTCAACAACCATTGGCTAATTCTGTGAAAAGACTGAAAGGATCAAAGTATTCTCTCACAACGAGGGTTCTTTGAAGAGATCACATGGCTTATGGATCTACTCAACACTCTTAGCAGAAATAAAGAATAGAGATTAGACTATTCAGGAAAGATCTGTGAAGAAGCCTCTTGTTTAATGGTCTGAATATCCATGACATATATGGGAGATCCACGATGGTTTTGAGAATGTGATATTAGCCAAAACATTGCCAGCTTGGACTGAAAGGGACAGAGAGAAGATGAAAAGAAAGAAGTCTTTCAGCTCTAAAAATTCTATGGGCAGAAAACAGTGTTATAAAACTACTCAGCTGCAAACAGGTACTACTCTTCAAGAAAAAGGAAGGAAAATTCTGAGGACAGAGGCTTGGTACCAGAGGATGGAGCTGTGGGATAAGAGCAAGGGGCTCTTGTACAGGCCCATAAGCAGAGCCATAAGTGACAGAGGATTATTCCAGATCTTGAAACCTACTGGAATATACCCTGCTGGATTTAAAAATTGCTAGGAACTGATGTTCCCTTTATTGTCTCTATTTTTCCCCCTTCTGGAATGGGAATGCTTAAAACTGTTATACTATAACTGTCCCACCATTGCATTTTTGGAATAGATAACTTATTTTCTAGTTTTACAGGTCCAGAGATGAAGAGGAATTTTGCTACAGGATGGATCATACCTAGAGCCCCACCCATACCTGATTTAGATGTTTTGTATCTATGACCTTCCTTTAGCTTTGAGATTTTCTTTTGCCCATATACTCTGCTGCATTAATATAGACATTAGATTTACCCCTTGGTATGTATTTGACATGCAACATCATCATCTGAGAAATCTGCAGAGCAAATAAAAAGCATGCTAGGAGTGTGCAGTACTCGAAAAGTATAAATGTTTGGTCAAATATCAATATCCTCTTTCATAATTTTTCATATGTAATTCTTTGTTCTTATATAAATAGAAAAAGCACAAACTATAAAAGAGAAAAATTGATAAGTTGTACTTTATCTAAATTGAAAACTTCTACTCCTCAAAAGACACCTTTAAGAAAATGAAAAGGCAAGCCACAGACTTGGAGAAAATATTTGTAAATCACATATATGACCAATATCTGTTGGAAAAATATAAATAATTCTTACAATTAAATAAAAAGAAAAGAAACAATCCAATTAAGAATAGGCAATGGATTTTTAACTAACATTTCACAAAAGATATACAAATGGCCAATGAGCACGTTAAAGTACACTCAATACCATTAGTCATTAAAGTAATGCAAATTAAAACCACAACAAAATATACCAAACTAAAATTTAAAAGGCTAACAAACTTTTGGCAGGGATGTGAAACAGCTGGAACTTTCACAAACTGCTGGAGGGAATGAAAAATGGTACAGCCACTTTTGAAAATAGTTTGGCAGATTCCTATAAAGTTACACTTACCTATAACCCAAACTTCCACTCCTAGACATTAATCTCAAGCTATTGTGCTGTGTGATAGAAGTCAGACACAAAAGAGAATATATTGTATAATTTCATTTTTATGAATCTTAGGGCAGGGATCAACAAACTTTTTGATAATGGCCATGAATTTTCTAGAATTGAAAGACATAAAGTACACATCTCAATACATCTTGGGAACCTATAGACTGTCAAAGACAGTGAAAATATACTAAAAGGTAAAAAAGCAAAAAGATAGATTTTCTACAGATGAATAAGTTCTATAATTAAGCTGAAAGGAAACTTCTCATGAACACTAAAATTTGTCCGAAGATAATGAAATAATGTTTTCAAAGTGATATGGAAAATGACCTGTGAGGGCACAGATTTATATTTAGCTAAACTATCAAGAGTGTGGGTAAAATAAAGATATTTTTTATTTGCAAAAATTTAGAATATTTGCTATTCACAGACCTTAACAGAAATATTTACTAAAGGTCTAATAATACAGCAATAAAAAATTGAACCCAGAAAGAAATGGAAAACAGGAAACAACGGTAAGGAAAGAAATAAGTATTTACTGCAAAACAAATGATATATTTTGTTGATGTTGTTGTTGTTAGGTGCCGTCAAGTCTTTCTGACTCATAGCAACCTTATGCACAACAGAATGAAACACTGTCCAGTTCTGCTCCATCCTCACAAACATTGTTATACTTGAACCCATTGTTGCAGGCCACTGTGTCAGTTCATCTCGTTGAGGGTCTTCCTCTTTTTCGCTGACCCTCTACATTGTTGTTGTTAGGTGCCGTCCAGTCAGTTCTGACTCATAGCTACCCTATGCACAACAACCAAACACTGCCCAGTCCTGCATCATCCTCACAATTGTTGCTATGCTTGAGCCCATTGTTGCAGCCATCCTGTCAATCCACCTTGTTCGGGGGTCTTCCTCTTTTTTGCTCACCCTCTACTTTACCAAGCATGATGTCCCTTTCCAGGGACTGATCCCTCCTGATAACATGTCCAAAGTATGTGAGACGTAGTCTCGCCATCTTTGCTTCTAAGGAGCATTCTGGTTGTACTTCTTCCAAGACAGATTTGTTCATTCTTTTGGTAGTCCATGATATATTCAATATTCTCTGCCAACACCACAACTCAAAGGCACCAATTCTTCTTTGGTTTTCCTTACTCACTGTCCAGCTTTCATGTGCATATGAGGCGACTGAAAACACCATGGCTTGGGTCAGGTGCACTTTAGTCTTTGAGGTGACGTCTTTGCTTTTCAACACTTTAAAGAGATCTCTTGCAGTTGATTTGCCCAGTGCAATGCGTCATTTGATTTGTTGACTGCTGCTTTCATGGGTGTTGATTGTTGATCCAAGTAAAATGAAATTCTTGACAACTTCCATCTTTTCTCTGTTTATCATGATGTTGCTTATTGGTCCAGTTGTGAGGACTTTTGTTTTCTTTATGTTGAGGTGTAATCCATACTGAAGGCTGTGCTCTTTGATCTTCATCATAAATTCTTCAAGTCCTCTTCATTTTCAGCAAGCAAGTTTGTGTTATCTGCATGATGCAAGTTATTAATGAGTCTTCCTCCAATTCTGATGCCCTGTTCTTCTTCACAGAGTCCAGCTTCTTGGATTATTTGCTCCGCACAGATTGAATAAGTCTGGTGAAAGGATACAACCTTGACGCATACCTTTCCTGACTTTAAATCATGCAGTATCCCCTTGTTCTGTCTGAACGACTGCCTCTTAATCCATGTACAGATGCCTCATGAGCATAATTAAGTGTTCCAGAATTCCCATTGTCCTCAATGTTATCCATAATTTGTTATGATCCACACAGTGGAATCCCTTAGCATAGTCAATAAAACACAAGTAAACATCTTTTTGGTAGTCTCTGCTTTCAGTCAGGATCCATCTGACATCAGCAATGATATCCCTGGTCCCACGTCCTTTTCTAAATTCAGCTTGAATTTCTGGCAGTTCCCTGTACTGCTGCAGCCACTTTTGAATGATCTTCAGCAAAATTTTGCTTGCATATAATATAATGATTTTGTTCTATAATTTCCACACTTGGTTGGATCACTTTTCTTGGGAATAGGCATAAATATGGATCTCTTCCAGTCGCTTGGCCAGGTAACTGTTTTCCAGATTTCTTGCCATAGAGGAGTGAGCACTTCCAGTGCTACATCTGTTTGTTGAAACATCTCAGTTGGTATTCCATCAGTTACGGGGGCCTTGTTTTTCGCTAATGCCTTCAGTGCAGCTTGGACTTCCTTCAGTACCATTGGTTCCTGATCATATGTTATCTCCTGAAATAGTTGAAGGTTGACCAATTCTTTTTGGTATAGTGATTCTGTGTCTTCCTTC
>NW_004443963.1:3430577-3443462 GCF_000243295.1 Trichechus manatus latirostris | reverse complement strand
GACTGTGTCCGTGGGAAACAGAGGAGGCCGAGTGTGAGTGAAGAAGGGTGGAGAGTGGGAAAGCGTATATCACAAATTGCCAGCGCTCTGGAGACCCTCAGGAAGGAGCAAAGATGGCGCTCGGAGCCAGGCACCTGAGCAAAAGGAGGGGGAGGCGGCGAGAGGCAAGCGAGAAACCAAAAGAAGCAGAAAAAAAAAAGCAACACCAGCAGCCAACAAACGGCACCCAGAGAGCCGCCCCCCTGGGCGCGCGGAATCCAAGCAGCCGGCGCCCCCCAGCCAAGAGACCGCGGCCACGGGAAGCAGAGGAGCCCGAGCCAGGGCGAAGAGGGGTGGGGGATGGGAAAGCGCACACCGCAAATTACCGGCTGTTTTGTCTCCCACTGGATGCTCCGTGAGGCTGCTCTCTCGTACCCCCGTTTGCTGGTCTCCGATAGAGTCCAAGATGGTGGATCCGCGCTGCGTTAGCTGGTAGGGGACCTCTGCATGCATCTCTCCTCGCTCTCCGTTCTCTTTCAGTATTCTCACTCCATTTCGTGCTCGGCTGAGTTCTTTATCTCTTCATTTGATGTCCTAGGGTTTCAGGATTGTTGATTCTCTGTTTGGCTTAGTTTTTCGGATCTTTGCTGTGGAGGGACGGTGTGGTGCTTCTGCCTAGAGCGCCATCTTGCCGGACTTCCTTCCATCTTTTTTTGATGCTTCCTGTGTCTTTTAATACTTCCCCCGTAGAATCTTTCAATATTGCAACTCAAGGCTTGAATTTTTTCTTCAGTTTTCAGCTTGAGAAATGCAGAGCATGTTCTTCCCTTTTGGTTTTCTATCTCCAGGTCTTCCCACATGTCATCATAACACTTCACGCTCTACTTTACCAAGCATGATGTCCTTCTCCAGGGACTGAGCCCTCCTGATAACATGTCCAAAGTATGTGAGACGAAGTCTCATCATCCTCGCTTGTAAGGAGCACTTTGGCTGTACTTCTTCCAAGACAGGTTTGTTCGTTCTTTTGACAGTTCATGGTATATTCAATATTCTTTGCCAACACCCTAATTCAAAAGCAACAATTCTTTTTCAATCTTCCTTATTCATTGACCAGCTTTTGCATGCATATAAGGCAATTGAAAACACCATGGCTTGGGTCAGGCACACCTTAGTCTTCAAGATGACATCTTTGCTTTTTAACACTTTAAAGAGGTCCTTTGCAGCGATTTGCCCAGTGCAATGCATCTTTTGATTTCTTGACTGCTGCTTCCATGGGTGCTGATTGTGGATCCAAGTAAAATGAAATCCTTGACAACTTCAGTCTTTTATCTGTTTATCATGATGTTGCTCATTGGTAGAATTGTGGGGATTTTTGTTTTCTTTATATTGAGGTGTAATCCCTACCAAAGGCTGCAGTCTTTAATATTCATCAGTAAGTGCTTCAAGTCCTCTTCCTTTCAGCAAGCAAGGTTGTGTCATCTGAATAACGTGGGTTGTTAATGAGTCTTCCTCCAATCTTGATGCCCCATTCTTCTTCATAGAGTCCAGCTTCTCATATTATTTGCTCAGCACACAGATTGAATAGGTATGGTGAAAGGATACAACCGTGACACACACTTTTCTGATTTTAAACCATACAGTATCCCCTTGTTCTGTTCAAAGGACTGCCTCTTGATCTATGTACAGGTTCCTCATGAGCACAGTAAAGTGTTCTGGAATTCCCACTCTTTGCAATGTTATCCATCATTCACTATGATCCACACAGTTGAATGCCTTTGCATAGTCAATAAAACACAAGTAAAAATCTTTCTGGTATTCTTTGCTTTCAGCCAGTATCCATCTGAAATCCACATCCTCTTATGAATCTTGCTTGAATTTCTGGTAGTTCCCTTCAATGTACTGCTGCAACAGCTTTTGAATAATCTTCAGCAAAATTTTACTTACGTGTGGTAATGATATTGTTAGATAATTTCCGCATTCGGTTGGGTCACCTTTCTTTGGAA
The DNA here is from genome assembly GCF_000243295.1 of Trichechus manatus latirostris. Classification (NCBI taxonomy): domain Eukaryota; kingdom Metazoa; phylum Chordata; class Mammalia; order Sirenia; family Trichechidae; genus Trichechus; species Trichechus manatus. The sequence continues at coordinate 3,441,480 of NW_004443963.1, read as the reverse complement.
CAGGCATAAATATGCATCTCTTCTAGTCAGTTGGCCAGGTAGCTGTCTTTCAAATTTCTTGGTATAGATGAGTGAGGACTTCCAGCACTGCATCTGTTTGTTGAAACATCTCACTTGGTATTCCGTCAATTTCTGGAGCCTTGCTTTTCGCCAATGTCTTGTGTTGTATCATGTTGTTTTGTGGGGTAAAGTGAGCGTTAAAAAATCTAGTAGAAACATTTTCTTCCAAATGAATAGTTATTTTTTTCCAACACTGTACCAGCCGCTCCTTGGAAACCCTATGGGGAAGTTGTACTCTGTCCTATATGGTCGCTATGAGTCAGAATTGACTCGACAGCAACAGGTTTTTTTTTTTTTTTGGAGGGAGGTTTATCGAAAAAATTGTTATGTTTCACATAGAACAACTATATGATCTTCATCATATATTAAATTCCTACATAAACCATTTATTTTGTACTTTCTACTATCTTCCCAGTGACCTATTTGCCTTTTCCTGAAACAGTACCATAACATTTTGATTGCAGTACCTCTATATTATGTTTTAAAATCTGTTTGGAAAATCCACACTTTTCTGTTTTTTTTCCAAAATTTTCGTTGTCACTTTTACTATTTATGCTCTGAACTGGGGCAACCTTTTCCTGTAAAAAGCCAGATATTAAATATGTTAGGATTTTAGGCTTTGCAGGCCTTGCAATTTCAGTTACAGTTATTCAACTCTGCCCTTGTATTGGAAAAAGTCATAAACAATACATAAATGAGTGAGTGCGTTTGTGTTCCAATAAAACTTTATTTATAAAAAACAGGCAGTGGGCTGAATTTAGCTGTCAGGAAGTAGTTTGCTTTCTGTGAATCATTCCTTACTTTCAATTTATTTTCAATACTAACCTGGATTTACCTTATTCCTTCTGGGTTCTGCCTTCTGACTTTGTTACTGTAATTCTCTAAGTGTTCATTTTCCATATCTTCTCAAAATATTTCCCCACTGTAATACCGTCAGACTGGACAGCAACTGACAACAATTTTGGAAGTCTTTGTATGAGACTTTCCTCCCTAGTTGAGGACAGGGACAGTCCCTCCTTCATTCTTATCCTTCAAGATCTAATAAAAGTGTTTAGCACAGAGTAAACCATAATCAAACCAAACCCGTTACTGTTGAGTCAATTCTGACTCATAGCAACCCTATAGGACAGACAAGAACTGCCCCATAGATTTTTCCAGGAGCAGCTGGTGGATTCAAACTGTTGACATTTTGGTTAGCAGTCGAAGAATTAACCACTGCGCCACCACGGCTCCTAAACAGAGTAGGTGCTCAATAAACACTGTCAGAGAAAGTCGGAGACAGAAGAGTCCAGAATCTATTCTAACCCTCTTTTTGATACCATGGAAACATACTTTCTGAGATTTATATAGCAGGTTAGTGACAAAACAGAGAGTCAAGTAAAAAGACAATTGCAGTGCAGAGAAATACATGCTGGGTTGGAGTTAACACAGGAACTCTGTGGGGGCTTTTGATTGGCTGGTGGAGGTCAGAGAAGGTCATGCTTAAGCAGAGACCTAATCAATGAGTGGATATTAGCCAGGCAAAGTGGAAATGGAGAAGGGCAAATGCTCCAGAGACAGGGAAGGGTTAGGGTTAGGCATGCATAAAAATCTAGACATGAGAGAGCACACGGCACGTACCGCAATAGTTTAGTACTCCAGTAGGGGCTGGAATTTGGAGTGAGAGGTGGGATGAGATAGAAACGGGGGATAGAGCAAATGATAGGCTCAGGTGAGGAGAAGGGTAGGGAGCAGTCTGTAACTGAAGTCTAGGCTTGGGAGTAAAATCCTTTAATTAACAAGAGATTTTCCAGGCTAAGCATGCAAAACTCTGGATGTAGTAATAAGGATGATGTATCTAAACAAAGAAAGATACTTGAGTCTTGAGCAAAATGTGATTCAGCTGAAGCAGGGGGATGGGAAGAAGTATTGGTGTTTGGGTCCAGAGGAAGAACAACCAGTCAGCCAGTCAAGATCATCTGCTCACAGCTGTAATGGGAACAAACGGAGGGAGGAACACACACACACAGGAGCTAACCTGCCAAACAGTTGTCAGTGTGGGATTCTCTTGTTCCTGCTCGTACTCTCCTGATCAAACACACAGCAGCAACACAATGTGCTCTCTAGGGCAGAGAAAGGTTTCAGCAGTTGGAAGGAGGGGTGAACTGGAACATCTGCTCTGTAAAGCCACTTGAAAAGTAATCTTCTAATTGCTTGGGGAAAACATCTGGGCCCCACATCCCAGACCACCAGTGGTGCAGTAAGTGGAGAAAGATTGGGGGAAACTATGAGGAAGGAGGAAGAGTAGATGCAGAGTGAGCTGTAAGCTAGAGAGGAACAGTGTGTTTGGGAATAGTGGTGTGGCCTCTCTGGAGAGGTCAGTGACCTTGGAGACTGTCTCACACAAGGATACAAGGTAGATGGAATTTTTGGAACTCACTGAGAAAGCAAGTCTCCTTGAGTTTTTCATGTTTCTCATGTCTTGTCGTCCATCTCCAAGTCCCTGGTGATGCAAATGGTTAATGCACTTGGCTGCTAACCAAAAGATTGAGGCTCAAGTCCACCCAGAGGTACCTCTGAAGAAAGGCCTGGCAATTACGAAAAATCAGCCATTGAAGACCCTATGGAACACAGTTCTACTCAGACACACACCGGGTCAGTAGCATCACTACTGAGGTGCGAGGGGTGCGGACCACACCAGGTGACACTGTCAGATGGACTGAAACCAAAATGACTGTCTACAAAAATATCCCTGTAGTTAGTTATAGCAACAAAAACATTTTTCATAAGCCCAGCTTACAAAGTTTTACCTACAAGGTAAAACTCTATGCTAATTTACTTTCTGAACCTTCTAACGTGTTCTGGTCAGAGCTGTTATTATTACACAATTACAGTGATGCTTTGAATCGTGATTTAGTCTGCACATTTTACAATCACGTGCTGTTGTTTTTATTGCTGCCAGTGTTTTTATAGTCACTGGTCTTGTCAAATTTTCTGGTGTTTTAGTTACAGTATTGTAGTAATTAGTATTTGTGAACCTATATCAATAACTTTTTTGAGAATGTAGTAGTAATTAAAGGAAAAGAAGGAGTGATATGCGGACATTACGATTTATACGTAACATTACTACAAAAAACATTACTGAAGATTCTGTATGGTCTGGTATGGGAAGAGGCCCATGGAAGGATGACACCATGAGTTACTACTGGGAGACACCAACTCTAGTCACGCCACTGCATGGGGTTGCTATGAGTCGGAATTGACTTGAAAGTAACTAATATAGTATGCTATTGTATCTTCCTTCTCCACTCAAACCACTCATTTGGGGAATTCAAGTTGCAATTATTCATGTTGAATTAGAACATTACACGTTTTCTTCAATTCATCCACCAACAAGTATTTGTTGAGTTTTCATCCTGTCTACGACTCTGAAGCAAATTAAGAGAGAAAAAATTCTTAATAATTAAGAACTGTAAAGAGTTTTTCAACTCTCAAAGAGCTGAGAGTTGAGGAAAGGAGCATATAAAGAAATAAAATTACTTCGTAGGATCATGTGACTAGTAAGGGGTCAATCCTGGGCTTGGCTAGATTTTCTGGTTTTAATTCTGGTATTCTTTTTACTAGTCTGTGTCTTCTTCCCTACATAGAAGGGCAAGACAAAAAAAAGTCATTTCTTGTTGGAAAGGTAAGACTGCTATGCAGGGAATAACTAGGGAGACATGGCAAAGCTAAGTCTGGAGCAAAGTGTTTGCTTCAAACAATGTGACCATTAGACAGTGAGAAAATTGAGAAGCCAATACGGAGAAGAAAAGGGAGGAAAGTTTCTTCTTAGGGAAAGGAACATGGATGAAGGGGAGACAGGGCTGGTGTTTCCCTACATCTGAATAAGTTTTAGTTCAAACACATCTTTGTGCTCCCGTGTCTCATTCCTGGAGCTCCATGGTGAAACAAGGCACCTCTACATGGCTAGGGCCTCTTGCAATTATAAGAAGTGAGGGCTATACCTGGGCAGTGCAAAAGGTTAACGCTGCTAACCAAAAGGTTGGAGGTTCTAGTCCACCCAGAGGCACCTTGGAAGAAAGGCCTGGTAGTCTACTTCCAAAAAATTAACCATTGGAAACCCTGTGGAGCATAGTTCTACTCTGACACACACAGGGATGCCATTAGTCAGAACTGACTCCAGGGCAACTGGTGGTTTTATCTTCAGGAAAGATTAGGAAATGTAGTAGTCTAGCTGGGCCCCGTATTCCTCCTAATCAAATACGGATTTAGTGAGTAAAGACGAGAAGAGGCGACCATCTAAGATACATCTATTGGTAGCATCCCATCTGGAGCAAAAGAGAATGAAGAAAACCAAAGATACAAGGAAAAATATTAGCCTAAAGGACTAAAGGACCACATGAACCACCTTCACCAGCCTGAGCCCAGAAAGAGCTAGATGGTGCCCAGCTACCTCCACCAGCTGCTCTGACAGGGATCACAATAAAGGATCCCAGATACACTAGGAGAAAAATGTAGAACAAAATTCAAATTCACAAAAAAGGACCGGACTTACTGGTCTGACAGAGACTGGAGGAACCCCCCAAGACTATGACCCCCAGACACACTGCTTAACTCAGAACTGAAGCCACTCCCGAAGCCCACTTTTCAGACAAAGATTAGACAGGCCCATAAAACGAACAACAGCACACATAAGGAACGTGCTTCTTAGTTCAATCAAGTATATGAGACCAAATGTGCAACTCCTGCCCAAAAACAAGACAAGAAGGGAGGAAGGGACAGGAAAACTGGACGAATGGACACGGGGAATCTGAGGTGGAAAGGGGGAGAGTACTGTCATATTGCAGGGATCACAACCTATGTCACAAAACAATTTGTGGATAAACTTTTGAACGAGAAACTAACTTGCCATGTAAACTTTCACCTAAAGCATGATAAAATTTTTTTTTTTTTAAAAAAAGAAGGGTATAAAAGAAAACCCTGGGGCACTGAAGGGCAAAAAGATATGTTGTTGTTGTTATGTGCCATCCAGTTGGTTCTGACTCATAGCGACCCTATGTACAACAGAATGAAACACTGCCCGGTCCAATGCCAACCTCACAATCGTTGCTATGCTTGAGCCCATTGTTGCAGCCACCACGTCAATCTGTCTCATCAAGGGTCTTCCTCTTTTTCCCTGACCCTCTACTTTACCAAGCATGATGTCCTTCTCCAGGGACTGGTCCCTCCTGATAACATATCCAAAGTACATGCAACAAAGTCTCACCATCCTCACTTCTAAGGAGCATTCTGGATGTACTTCTTCCAAGTTACTTTTGTTTGTTCATCTAGCAGTCCATGGTATATTCAATATCCTTTGCACCATAATTCAAAGGCATCAGTTCTTCTTTGGTCTTCCTTATTCATTGTCCAGCTTTTACATACATGTGAGGTGACTAAAAATGCCATGACTTGGATCGGGCAACCTTAATCTTCAAAGTGCTATCTTTGCTTTTTAACACTTTAAAGAGGTCTTTTGCAGAAGATTTGCCCAGTGCAATACAGTCTTTGATTTCTTGACTGCTGCTTCCATGGGCGTTGATTATGGATCTGAGTAAAATGAAATCCTTGACAACTTCCATATTTTCTCCATTTATTATGATGTTTCTTATTGGTCTAGTTGTGAGGAGTTTTCTTTTATGTTGAGGTGTAATCCATACTGAAGGCTGTAGTCTTTGATATTCATCAATAAGTGCTTCAAGTCCTCTTCACATTCAGCAAGCATGGTTGTGTCACCTGCATATCGCAGGTTGTTAATGAGTCTTCCTCTAAACCTGATGCCATATTCTTCTTCATATAGTCCAGCTTCTTAGATTATTTGCTCAGCATACAGATCAAATAAGTGTGGTGAAAAACGATACAACTCTGATGTACACCTTTTCTGATTTTAAGCCATGCAATATCCCCTTGTTCTGTTCAAAGGACTCCCTCTTTGTCTATGTACAGGTTCCACATGAGCACAATTAAGTGTTCTGGAATTTCCCATTCTTTGCAATGTTATCCATAATTTGTTATGATCCACACAGTCAAATATCTTTGCATAGTCAACAAAATACAGGTAAACATCCTTCTTGTATTCTCTGCTTTCAGCCAAGATCCATCTGACATAAGCAATGTTATCCTTCATTCCACATCGTCTTTTGAATCCAGCTTGAATTTCTGTCAGTTCCCTGTCAATGTACTGCTGCAATCCTTTTTGAATTATCATCAACATAATTTTACTTGCATGTGATATTAATGATATTGTTGTTGTTAGGTGCCATCCAGTCAGTTCCAACCCATAGCGACCCTATGTACAACAAAACAAAGCACTGCTCGGTCCTGCACCATCCTCACAACTGTTGTTATGCTTGAGTCCTTTGTTGAAGCCATTGTGTCAATCCATCTTGTCAAAGGTCTTCCTCTTTTTTGCTGACCCTCTACCAAGAATAATGTCCTTCTCCAGGGACTGGTCCCTCCTAACAACGCGTCTAAAGTACGTGAGATGAGGTTTTGCCATCCTTGTTTCAAAGGAGCATTCTGGTTGTACTTCTTCCAATACACATTTGTTTCTTCTTTTGGCAGTCCATGGTATATTCAATATTCTTCACCAACACCATAATTCAAAGGCATCAATTCTTCTTCAGTCTACTAGACAATGTTCCACTGCTATTCGTAAGGTTTTCACTGGCCAGTTTTTTCAGAAGTAGGCTGCTAGGTCCTTCTTCCTACTCGGTCTTAGTCTGGAAGCTCCACTGAAACCTGTCCACCATGGGTGACCCTGCTGGTATTTGTAATACCAGTCGCATAGTTTCCAGTTTCATAGCAACATGCAAGCCACCACAGTACAACAAAGTGACAAACATGTGTGGGTATTAATAATATTATTTAATAATTTCCACATTCCTTGGATCACCTTTCTTTGGAATAGGCATAAATATGAATCTCTTCCAGTTGGTAGGCCAGGTAGCTGCCTTCCATATTTATTGGCATATATGAGTGAGTGCTTTCAACCTTGCATCCGTTTGTTGAAACATCTCAATTGGTATTCAATTCCTGAAGGCTTATTTTTTGCCAATGCCTTCAGTGCAGCTTGGACTTCTTCCTTCAGTCCTATAGGTTCTTAATCATGTGCTATCTCCTAAAATTGTTGAACGTTGACCAATTTTTTTTGGTGCAATAACTTTGTGTATTTCTTCCATTTTCTTTTGATGCTTCCTGTGTCGTTCAATTTTTTGCCCATAGAATCCTTCAATATTGCAACTCGAGACTTGAATTTTTTCTTCAGTTCTTTCATCTTGAGAAATGTCAAGTATGTTCTTCCATTTTGGTTTTCTAACTCCTGGTCTTTGTACATTTCATTATGATACTTTACTTTCTCTTCTTGAGCCATAGTTTGAAATCTTCTGTTCAGCTCTTTTACCTCATTTCTTCCCTTCACTTTACCTATATTCAACAGCAAGTTTCAGAGTCTCTTTTGACATCCATTCTGGTCTTTTCTTATGTCTTTTTAATGACCTTTTGCTTTCTTCATGTATGATGTCCTTGATGTTATACCACAACTTGTTAGGTCTTGGGTCATTAGTGTTCAACTCATCAAATCCATTCTGGAGATGGTATCCAAATTCAGGTGGGATATACTCAAGGTCATACTTGGCTCTGCTGGACTTGTTTTAATTTTCTTCAGCTTCAACTTGAACTTGCATATGAGGATTGATGGTCTGTTCCTCAATGAGCACCTGGCCTTGTTCTGACTGATGATATTGAGCTTTTCCATTGTCTCTTTCCACAGATGTAGTCCATTTGATTCCTGTGTGTTCCATCTGGCAAGGTCCATGTTTATACTTGCCATTTATGTTGTTGAAAAGATGTATTTCTAATGAATAACTTGTTGGTCTTGCAAAATTATATTATGCTAACTCCCACATCGTTTCTATCACCAAGGCTATGTTTTCCAACTACTGATCCTTCTTCTTTGTGTTCAACTTTCACATTCTAATCACCAGTAATTATCAATGCATCTTGGTTGATGTTTGATCAGTTTCAGACTGCAGAAGATGGTTAAAATCTTCAATTTCTTTATCTTTGGCATTAGTGGTTGGTGTGTAAATTTGAATAATAGTTGTATTAACTCTTCTTCCTTGTAGACGTACGGATATTATCATACCACTGACAACACTGTATTTCAGGACAGATCTTGAAATGTTCTTTTTGACAATGAGTGCAATGCCGTTCCTCTTCAATTTCTGCTCTGAGTGCTTTAAGATGTGTTCTAAGTATAAAATACATACTGGATTCCAAAGACTTAGCAAATGGGAAAAAAAGAATGTGAAATAAATTTCAGTAATAATTTTTAAATTGATTACATGTTGAAATGATATTTTAGACATACTGGACTAAGTATAATATATTATTAATATTATTTTCACCTTTTTTATTTTTTAATAAGATTACTAGAAAAATTTAAATAATATATGTGGTCCTACTATATTTTTATTGGACACTAGTGAGCTTTGATTTACAAATTTGCCTTGCCAGTTACTTACTTTGGAAAAATTATTTAACCTCTGAGCCTCTGTTTCTGTATGAGTAAAATGGAGATAAAGGCACCTGGGTAGTGCAAATGGTTAAGCACTTGACTACTAGCTGAAAGGTTGGCGGTTTGAAGTGCCTGGGAAGTCAGGCCTGGTGATCTACTTCCAAAAGGTCACAGCTTTGATAACTGTATGCAGCAGTTCTACTCTGCAAACATGGAGTCAGCATGAGTCAGAATCAACTCAGCAGTAACTGAGAACAACAACCACATAGCATCAAAAAGTATTAGCCAAAGGGGTGCAGAGTTTCTCTCTCAGGTGATAAATATGTTCTAAAATTGAATATAGTGATAGTTGCACAACTCTGTGAGTATACTAAAAGTCATCAAATTGTACAATTTAAATTGGTAAATTGTGTGGCATATGAACCATACCTCAATAAAACTGTTAAAAAATAAATTAAAATGCAATACCAGAAGAAAGCATTAGCCAAAGATTTATTCGTACCTAATTCCACCAGGTTCCTTATAGAACGAGGTGGAAAATAGCTCCATTTGATAAAGAAACATTTATAAGACCAATATGGGTAGACATATATTATGCACATCAGTCATGGTGTCTGACCCTCAATCAGCCTGACCCTCTTCTTCCCTTCCCTGCTAAGGTGGAATTTTTTAACAGTCTTGTCCTATATCATGGGCTACAGCTGACTGGATTGAAGGTTAGCCAATCAGTAGGCTAGCCAGTGACCTCCCATGGACTGAGCGTGACAATCTCTTTGCAAACAAGGACAATGGTAATTAGCTAGGCCAACTACATTCTCTTAGGATCCTGACTTAAAATATGGAAATACCCAAGCTCCTAGTGGATGGTGAGGCTGATAGAACATTCAGAGTAGAGGCCTATGAGTAAACCAAAGTTAGGAGGGAGAAGAGATCATGGGGAAAAAAATTGTGATGCTACAACAAGTAAATAGCTGGTAAAGGAAAATCAAGATGACAGACACAGAGAAGCAAAGATTGGAAATGCCAGTTGGGTCACAAAATCCTTCTGCTCAAAACTTAACAGCCCTGTGTTTCCAGTGACTTTCTGGCTCTGATCTCTACTTTTCTCCTTGTCTGCCAAGCTGAAAATATTATCATCATTGATTTAGATTTTTCACCAAATCTAAAGAAGCCACTAAGTCCTGCTAACTTTCCTTTCAACATCACTCATTTCTCTTTCTCTCTGTCTTCCCAATTGTAATACCAACAACCAGAACTGAAGCAGTCTTCTGAGTTGGACAGCCCTCCAACAGGATAGACTTCCAACAAGCATTCCAGGCTCCAGAATCTCCTGGTCCCACAGGAATACCTGGATATTTTTCCTTTATCAGCATATTTCCATTATGTCCTGCTCCAAAACATCAAATAGTCTCTAGTTCTATTTTAGGGCAAAACTTATTTCCAGATTCATCCTTCCTATAGACCCTAATGTTTGCCACTACATTCTAAATAACCTTGGCTATTCAAGCTGCTTCTCTAACCCAAAAACCCTTACTACTCCCCTCAATCTATCAGTTTATAGTCAATTCTACCTTCTCCATAGAGTCTTTTTAATTACGCCAGGTATCCACGAATGCCCCTTTCTTATAACCTGATGAAAACACATGTTGTTAGGGGCTATCGAGTTGGTTTCAACTCATAGCAACCCTATGTACAACAGAACGAACCACTCCCCTGTCCTGCACCATCCTCATGATCGTTGTTATGCTTAGCCCGTTGTTGCAACCACAATGTCAATCCATCTTGTTCAGGGTCTTCCTCTTTTTCTCTGACCCGCTACTTTACCAAGCATGATGTCTTTCCCCAGTGACTGATCCCTCCTGATAATAAGTCCAAAGTATGTGAGACGAAATCTTGTCATCCTTGCTTCTAAGGAGCATTCTATCTGTACTTCTTCCAAGACACATTTGTTCGTTCTTCTGGCAGTTGATGGTATATTCAATATTCTTCACTAACACCACAATTCAAAGGTGTCAATTCTTCTTTGGTCTTCCTTATTCACTGTCCAGCTTTCACATGCATATGAGACAACTGAAAACACCATGGCTTGGGTCAGGCACATATGAGTCCTCAAAGTGACATCTTTGCTTTTTAACACTTTAAAGAAGTCTTTTGCAGCAGATTTGCCCAGTGCAATGTGTCAGTTGATTTTTCTTCTTTTTTTATTGTACTTCAGGTGAAGGTTTACAGAACAAGTAGTTTCTCATGAAACAGTAGTACACATATTGTTTTATGACACTGGTTAACACACCCCAAGACATGTCAACC
>NW_004443963.1:3410619-3427281 GCF_000243295.1 Trichechus manatus latirostris | reverse complement strand
CATTAAACAGTTAGTACACATGTTGCCCTATGACAATGGGTAACAACCCCACTACATGTCAACACTGTCTTTACTCAACCTTGTTGCCTATCACTAGCTTTCCTGTCCCCTTCTGCCTTCTAGTGCTTGTCGCTGGACTGCTGTTCCTCATTAGTCCCGTTTTGTTTTATGGGGCTGTCCAATTCTCAGCTGAACAGTGAACCTCAGAAGTGATTTCACCACTGAGCTAAAAGAGTGTCTGGGGGCCATACTCTTGGGGTATCTCCAGTCTCTTCCAGGCCGGGGCTTTTTTTTTTTTTTTCAGTTGGAAGTCTTTGTTTTTTATTAATTACTTTTCAATCTCTTCTCTTGTTATGGGTCTGTTCAGAGTTTCAACATCACTTTGTGATACGTTGGGTAGGTGGTGTGTTTGTAGAAATGTATCCATTTCCTCTAGGTTTTCAAATGTGTTGGAGTTTAGTTTTTCATAATACTCTGTTATGATCCTTTTTATTTCAGTTGAGTCTGTTGTAATGTTGCCCATTTCATTTCTTATTTGGGTTATTTGTGCCCTTTCCTGTTTTTCTTCTGTCAGTCTGGACAGTGGTTTGTCGATTTTGTTGATTCTTTCAAAGGACCAACTTTTGGTTTTGTTGATTCTTTCTATTGTTTTTCTATTCTCTATTTCATCCATTTTTGCTCTGATCTTTATTATTTCCTTTCTTCTAGTGGCTGTGGGCTTTTTTGCTGTTCTCTTTCTATTCATTGAGTTCTGTATTAATGTTTTTATTTTGTCCCTTTCTTCTTTGCTATAAATTGTCCTCTGAGGAGTGCCTTTGCTGTGTCCCAAAGGTTTTGGTATGATGTATTTTTATTCTCATTTGATTCTAGGAATTTTTTTTATTCCATCTCTGATTTCTTCTATTACCCAGAGGTTTGTAAGCAGGGTGTTATTCAGTTTCCATGTAATTGATTTTTTTTCCTTGCTCTTTCTGTTGTTAATTTCTGCCTTGATGGCACTCTGGTTAGAGAAGATACTTCGTGTTATCTCAACGTTTTGGATCTTATTGAGGATTGCTTTGTGGCACAAGATGTGGTCTATTATGGAGAACATTCCATGTGCATTGGAAAGGAATGTGTACTTTGCAGCTGTTGGGTGTAGTGTGCTATAGATGTCTATGAAGTCAAGTTGGCTGATTGTGCTCCTTACGTCTTCTGTATCTTGGTTGAGCTTCTTTTTAGATGTTTTGTCCTTTACCAAGGGTTGTGTGTTGAACTCTCCTACTATTATTGTGGAACTGTCAATTTCTCTTTTTAGTGCTGTTAGAGTTTGTTTCATGTATTTTGGAGCCCTGTCATTGGGTGCAAAGATGTTTATTATGGTTATGTCTTCATGATGGATTGTCCCCTTAATCATTATACAGTGTCCTTCTTTGTCTTTTATGGCGGATTTTGTTTTAAAGTCTATTTTATCTGAGATTAGTATTGCCACTCCTGCTTTTTTTTGGTAGTTGTTAGCTTGATATATTTTTTTCCAACCTTTGATTTTTAATAAATTTACATCTTTGTTTCAAAGGTCTGTCTCTTGTAGACAGCATATTGATGGATCCTTTTTTTAATCCATTCTGTCACTCTCTATCCCTTTATGGGTGAATTTAGGCCATTTACATTCATTGTAATTATTGATAGGTGTGAGTTTATTGCTGTCATTTTGTAATGGTTTTGTGTGTGTGGTGCTGACATTTTCTTCGTTCCTCTTGCTCTTCTGTGCTGAATTCCTTTTGTTTGTGGATTTTTTTTTTAATTTCTTTTGTTTTTGTCAGTTTTGTTTTTACTGAGACTTTATGTTTTTTCCTCTTTATTTTGATGAATAGGTTTGTTAACATTCTTTGTGGTTACCTTGAAATTTACCCTTATCTTACTAAGTTTGAAGCAGTCTATTATTACTTGGAATTGCCTTGTCTTCCTCTCCATCAGAAGGTTCTAAACCTACACCGTTTATTCCCTCATTTATTGTTCTGATGTGTTGTCATTTACAGAATAACTTGTCTGATTCCCTGTTGTATTTCTTTTGATTTTGGATAGTCCTTGAGAGTTCATTTCCTAGATTGGTATCTGGCTAGTACGATCCTGTGTCCTAGAGTCAGCCTATGAACTGATGTTGTTTGTTCTTGGATTGAAGGACTCCCTTTAATAATTCTTGTAAGTTTGGTTTGATTTTTACATAGTCCCTTAATTTCTGTTTATATGGGAATGTCCTAATTTCACCATCATATTTGAATGAGATTTTTGCAGGATATATTATTCTTGGCTGGCAATTTTTTTTTTTTTCAAGGTTTTATATATGTCATCCCACTGCCTTCTTGCCTGCATGGTTTCTGCTAAATAATCCGAGCTTAGTCTTATTGTTGCTCCTCTGTATGTGACTTTTTGTTTTCTCAAGCTGCTCTCAGGATTCTGTTTGTCTTCGGTTTTGGTGAGTGTAATTATGATATGCCTTGGTGATTTTCTTTTGGGGTCTATCCTATATGGGGTTCGTTGAGCTTCTTGGATGGCCAGTTTTTCATCTTTCATAATATTGGGGAAGTTTTCTGTCAACAGTTCTTCAATGATCCTGTCTGTGTTTTCTGTCTTCTCTCCCTGTTCTGGAACTCCAATCAGTCGCATATGTTTGCTTTTGATTGTACCCCCACATAATTCTCAGGATCTCTTCATTTTTCTTCATTCTTTTTTCTGAGTTTCCTCAGATTTGTATCCAAGTGTTTGTCTTCAATTTCTCTGATCCTGTCTTCCACCATTTCAAACCTGCTCCTCAGTCCTTCTATGACACCGTCCATTTCTGAAGTCTTCTTGTGTATTTTTTGGATTTCTAATTTTTGTTTTTGTATTTTTTTCTAGTTGTGAATTTATTTTGGTATTTTGTTCCTGCATTAGTTTCCTGAATTCTTCCATTTTTTTGTCTGTATTTTCCATGAATTTGTCTCCTTTTTCCATGAATTTGTCTATTTTTTTCCTCATTTTTGTATGCTTTTTCCTTCAACTCTTAGATAGCTCTGAATATTAGAGATTTGAATTCCCTATTAAGTAGTTCTAGTGCCTTTTCTTCTACTGGAAAGTAATCTGGAGTTTTAATTTGGACGCCTACTGGAACCATCCTGTCCTGTTTTTGTAAATGTTTTAATATTGTCTGCTGTCTTCTGGGCATTCGATAGTTATTTTCCTAGCTTATTGATTATAGATTTGTGTGTTTCGTCCTGCTTTTTTTTTTTTTTTTTTGGTTACATCTGAATAGGTGTGATGTGTGTTCTTTGTTGTTTGCGCGTCTCTGGGCATGATACTTTTCACTTCCTTCTCCAATTTTCAGGGTCAGTCGCTCAGATATGGTACAGCAGGGCAGGTCTAGAATAAGAGAGTTGCTGGGATGGGTTGTTTGTGGCATGTACTAGGCCCAACAGGGAAGGCCAGGAATCAGTGCAGGGCAGGTTCCGGTAGGCCATGCCTGTGCTGCTTGGGGGTGTGATGTTCAGTGCACGGTGCAGGTAGGCAGGATGGAGGGTGGAGATTGTGATGTGTGGATCTAAAATGGATATGGGAAAGAGGAGAGAGGAACAGGGCCAAAAACATACATACAAACAAGAAAGAATGCTAAGGGAGCTTGCCTTTGGAGTGGAGAGATGAAAGACTGAGAAATGGATAAAAGCAAAAAGGAGAAGAAGAAGAAGAAAAAAGAAAAGAAAAAAACGAATAAATAAAAATTAGAAAGAAAAAAGTAAAGCAAAAGCTCCCAGGGATCCCATCAGTGTGGCTGCAAGGTCTGGGGAAGTTGCTTCCAGGTCATGAAGTACAGCCTGGTAAAAGGGGTAGTGGTGTCACTCAGCACCTGGTATTCAGGAGACAGGAAGAGAAGGTAAGTATAGAGAAATGAGAAACTGAGTAGTGAAGAAAGACAAAAAGGGAAAAAGAGAGAAAAGGAAAAAAAATTTTAAAAAAAGAACAAGAAAATCCCCCAAAAAACAGGAAAAAAAAAACAAACAAACAAACAAGAAAAAAGAAATGCCCTCAGGGATCCCTCTGCGCGTCTGCGCAAACTGAGGGGGTATGTCCCAAGCCACGTAGTACTGCCTGGCTAGAATGGGCTCCCAACTCGAGAAAAGAAAGAGAAAACAAACTAAGAAACAATTCAAAACAAGCAAACAAAAAAAAGCCCCAGGATCCCATCAGTGTGGCAGCATGGGCCAGGAAGCAGTCCCACACTCAAGTGGTGCCTCACAGCCCCTCAGGAAGAAGCAAAGATGGTGCACGGAGACAGTTATTTGAGAGAAAGGAGGAGGAGATGGTGAGAGGTATGGAAGAAATCAAAAGAAGTGGAAAAAAGAGGCACCAGTAGCCAACAAATGGCACTCAGGGAGCTGGCCATTGTGGGCAGGTGGAATCTAAGCAGCACTGGGGTAAAGCTGGTGCTTCCTGGCTAAGAGACTGTGGCCGCAGGAAGGAGAGGAGGCTGAATGAGGGTGAAGAAGGCTGGGGGGTTGGGAAAGCGTATATCACTGGTTACTGGTTGTTCTGTGTCCTGTTGGAAGCTCCGTGAAGCTGCTTTCTCGTATCCCCCTTCACTGATCTCTGATAGGAGTCCAAGATGGCAGATCTGTTCTGCGTTAACGGATAGGGGACCTCTGCATGTGTCTCTCCTCACTCTCTATTCTCTGTCAGTTTCTTATTCCATTTGGTGCTTGGCTGAGTTCTTTATCTCTTCATTTGATGCTTAGAGTTTCAGGATTGCTGCTTTCTCTGTTTGGCTTAGTTTTTCAGACCTTTGCTGTGGAGGGACGGCATGGTGCTTCTCCAATATCCCTTTCTGAAATAGTGTCCCCAAGAAATATCCCCAAATGCCACTAAACAGCCATATTGCAATCCATTAAGGATTTCTGCATAATATAAAGCAACAGGGATTCAGTGATTTTTTTTTCTCATCTACACAAAAAAATTGTATGCATAGTAGATGAGGACATATTTATGGCAAACTTATACATCTTTTATGCATTCAACCTCTCTCAATATGCTTTATGATGTTCATGCTTTCTTGAGTAAATTTTCTTAGGTGTCTCAAGCTTACCAATTTTCTTTATAGGCTTTTCCACTTTCTTAGTAGACATTAACACTTAATGTAGGGAAGATGGCAGTGATAATGCATAACATGTTTAAATAATGGGACATAAGTTTATTAGAAGAGCTGAGACACAACTGCAACAAATTTGCTAGTGCTGCCCTAACTAAAAAAATACCATGAGTGGGTGACTTTAAAGAATAAGAATTTATTGTCTCACAGTTTTGTAGGCTAGAAGTCCAAACCAGGACATTGGCTGTAGGGGAGGAAACTTCCTTGTTGATAGCTCCAGGGCATTCCTTGGCATTTCTTGGTATTCTTTGGCTTATAGAAGGATCTTCACATGGAGTCTGTCTCCCCCTGTATGTGTATGTCTCTGTGTCTGTACTCCCTTTTATAAGATGGCACATAGAAGAAATTAGGTTTAGGACCCACCCTATACAAGTATGACCTCATTAACAAGAGAAAACCACTATTGCTAAACACAATCACATTCACAAGTACAGGGGTTAGGACTTCAACATATATTGAGAGGGACACAATTAAATCCATAACAGACATGCTGTCACTTGTTACCACATGCAACTTAGCATTTTCATTGGCATATTGTGGTGGGATTGATTACTTTTATGTGGGCTTTCTAGCCATGGTCTTGTAACTCCCACCAAAGTGATTGGGCAGGACTGTAAAGATATGTTAATTGTGGCCCACCAAAGGGATTGGTCAGTTTTGCCATCCTGCTGGGCATGAAATAAGCCACCCCAGGGGCAGGAGGGAGAAGCGCCCACCACCACCAAGGAAGGAGAGACCAGAAAGAGAGACCCACAGGAGAGACTCACAGGAGACAGTGCAGGGGCTTCCCAGTCCACAGAGTGAGAAAGCTGAGTGCCTTTGGGCAGAGACTGAGAGCCAGGGAGAGGCGTGCATTAAAATATAGCTGGGAAGAAGCTCTTCTGATGGAAGAACTGTATCCTTGAATGTTCCTGAGCCTGAATTGTAACCTGTTACTTCCCTAATAAACCCCGTATTCGTGAGTATGGTCTGTGAGTTCTGTGTGACCATTGCAATGAATTATTGAGCCCAGCAGAGAAGTAGAGAGTGCCGTGGGAGGGATGATTGGTGTCAGAGTTGGTAAAGATGGCGGAGAGAAGAGGTATGTTTGACCTCTGCCTCATAAGAATCAGCCTTGGACTGTCAATCTTCACTCTCTTTCCGCTTGTGAAGTTAGAGGAAGTCAGACACTGCCCCCAAGCTGTTGTTACAAAAATACATGCTGATACTTTTTTTTTTTTTTTTTGGAAATATTTGGGAAGTGAGAGTTCAAATAGTGAGGGATTTCTGTACAAAAGAGAAGTAAGTCGTGGGGCAACAATTTATAACATTTACAACTGTGATTTACAATGTTCGAGTCCTTCTAATGAACGAGACACATTAAAAATAGTAACATCCTTCCATGAAGCAGAGTATGACATAGGGTTCAAAGAATTTGTAACACGCAGAGTTGCTTTATTTCAAGGTCACAAAGAGCCTATGCAGCTAATGGGAACTCCTGTATCCAGGAGCTAATCCCCAAATACCCAAATCTGCATTATCCAGAGGTGAGTAATCATGGGCTTTTACCATGATGTAAACATTTTATTACCTCCATTTTACAGGTGAGAAAACTGAAGTCAGATTGTTTATAAACGGCAGAGCCTGGGTTTAAATTAAGATCTTCCAGGCCCAAAGCCTGCGTACTTAACACCAGATCTCCCCTTGAGATCTACGTAATTCTAACCACAAAGAGTTGATAAGAATGTGGGGCCTGGATCAGTGTCACTTAAACTTGAGTAATGTAAAGCATCTTTTAAAGCACGGTTGACAAACTTTTTCTGTAAAGGGCCAAATAGTAAATATTTTAGACTTTCTGAGCCATACGGTCTCTGTTGCAAATAATTCAACTCTACCTTTGTATCCCCAAAGCAGCCACAGACAATACGTAAACAAATGGGCATGGCTATGCTCTGATAACAATAAATTTTCAAAAATGGGTGGAGGGACAGATTTGACCTGTGGGCCATAGTTTGCCAGCTCCCCTTTTAAGGGAAAAAAAATCTCTCTCATACCAATGAACATGTTTCAGGATCCTCATACTTGAGTTCTAAAAATTCTAACTTAAGAAAACTTACTTTTGAACTTACTTTTCATTTGTCACTGATATAATGATGTTTTTCTTTATAACTGGTAAAATAGTTGTCTTCAAGTTTATTCTTGAATAATCAGCTGCTGTCAAGTCAGTTCTGACTCACAATGACCCCATTCATGTCAAAGGACGCTCCATAGGGTTTTCAATGGCTGAAAACCTGAGTTGCTCTTCTTCTGAGGTGCCTCTGGGTGGACTTGAACAGACAACCTTTCAGATAACAGTTGAGCGCATTAACCATTTGCACCATTCAGGGACTCCCATCCTTGAATGAAGAGAGCAATTAAAAATTCTCTGTAACTCAAGGATTCCCTGAGGCCCATCTTCCCATCTTCCCTCTATAGGAGGAAATAGGAGAAAAGTGCTTGGGGACACAAAAGACACAAGACTGGCTTGCGTCACTATTGGGAGTCATAAAGCTTGAGATCTGTACCAAAGAGTACAGCACACCCATAGGAGGATAATAGAATTTTTCACGTATTGTTTATGGTTTTCTTACTCCCCTCTCCTGCCCCTCAATAATCACAGTTGAGGAGTTCTGATTATTACCAGATATCAGATGCTAAGAACTGATACTTTAAAAGGAACAGGACTTTGCATACCAGGTAGGGGTAAGGGGTTAAAAGTAAAAGTCTTACAGCAGTCAAACCTCAACCTCACTCTTTACAATTGTCCCCTTATACTTTTTGCATGCTTTTTGTCATTCCTCCTTGGCTTCTAACAAAAAGGTCCACAGTTTGAATCCACCAGCCACTCCTTGGAAACTCTATGAGGCAGTTCTACTCTGTCTTATAGGGTCTCTAGGAGTCAGAATCAACTCGACGGCAATGGGTTTGGTTTTGGGTTTTGTCATTCCTGCTAACTCATACACTTGCCACTCACGAGAGCAATGCCAATACTCCTGCACCACTCCGTTCTGCAAATATCTTTCAGGTTGTGCCTAGTCCCGAGCTTCTTATGCTCTCCTTTCTTTATGGCTAGATTCACTTGACTCCTACCTTCATACTCAGCTCTGTCCTAGCTTAGAGAATTAAGTGCTCAACAAACAGTAACTATCAGTATAGGAATGCCTCAAAAGCATTTACGACTCCAAAATCCTTATCTAGTAAAACAAGACTATCTCAATCATACCTTTCACCCCCTTTGGACTTCAAACTACACCACTCCCTTCCCAACCTTTCTCTTCTTCTCCACGGTCCCCAAGCATTTTGTGTTTAAGACATTATTAACATCATATCACTCTTTGATCACAGTAGGACTTTTCATCATTCTGTGCCTTGAGTAGGCTGTTTCTGGCTATAACGTCCCTACTAACCCTTCCACCATTCTTCACTTAATCAACCCCCACACTTATTCTTCAAGATACAGTTCATGTGTTGCTTCCTCTCTTAGGTCTTCCCTAGCTCCCCAAGCCTGAGGTGGCTACCACTTTTGGTGTTCCCAAAGCACTATATTCATACTCTTATCCTAGTACTTTTATATTATATCATCGTTTACTGTGAATTGCAAAGAATAGTTGTTATTGTTAGTTGACATTGAGTTGGCTGCAACTCATGGAGCCTTTAAATATAACAGAAAACAAAGTTGCCCAGTCCTGCCCCGTCTTCATTGATCTTTGATATGCTTCCAGCCATTGTTGTCACTATTGTCAATCCATCTCATTGAGGGTTTCCCTCGTTTTTGCTAACCCTCTACCAAAAAATAGGGATGTGTCTCATTTGTCTCTGTATTTCCCAGCTCCAAATGCCTGGTTATAGTGGGCAATCAGTAAAGATTGCTTAATTGAATGAATGGATATTTAGATCATTGGGACAGTGCTGATGTGGAAACTCCATTAAACCAGATGCCATCAAGCAATTCCGACTTATAATGACTCCATTAAGGTCCCAGAAATACTTATCATAGAACTGATTCCTCAGACCATTACTCAGAAGAATCATTTCATGTGGAAAGACAATTCAGGAACTCCAAGATCTTTCTTTATTCATCCATACATCTTTCAACCCTTTGGATCTCTGGTAAGACTAGGGATGCCCAGGACATAAAATCTCCTTCTCCAAGATAAATGTTTCCTTAGCCTTTCATAGGGTCCTCAAGGACTAGTTCTTAGTCCTTCTCAAGGATTGTAAAAATGCTCTGAAAACAGACATCAGATCCTTAATCAGTCAATTAATGTGCTCAGTGTACTCACCTGAGGGAGCCACCACTCAAGCTGCCTGTTTTTACATTTTCTTCCCCTAGTCCTCACTGAAGGAGCCATGGTGGAGCAGTAGCTAAGTGCTCAGCTGCTAACTGAAAGGTCGGCAGTTCAAAGTCACCAGCCGCTCTGTGGGAGAAAGATGTGGCAGTCTGTTTCCATAAAGATGACAGCCTTGGAAACCCTATGGGGCAGTCCTACTCTGTCCTATAGATTTGCTATGAGTCAGAATCAACTGAATGTCAATGGGTTAATCCCCACTGCTACGTGTGTGTGTGTGTGTGTGTGTGTGTGTGTGTGTGCGCATGTGTGTTTTAATTGTCATTTGATAGCAGCTCTAAATTTCTAACTCCATAGGTCAAAACACAAAGATGAACTCTCTGTACTCTAAGTAGTTCAATCATTCCTAGAGAGTTCTTCAATCCCCCACCCACCCCAAAAAAATACAAAACAAAACATTACTGAATGCTTTTATTTTTAAACGTTTCTAACTCTTGGACAATCAAGTCTACCTCTTATCTAACCCAGCATTTATGAGGTGCCTAGCACCTTGGTACTCCAGTCACTCAGATAGAAATATTATATTCCTTCTCTCTCTTGCCAAAGAAGCTGTATATTGACTACTAGTTTGGCAACACATATCCAAAACAATGAGCTCTTTACATTCAGGCGTTGACTCACATACTATTTCTAATCTGCACTCTTGTCTTAGGCTAGGTTCTCTAGAGCAGTAAAATCAGTGATGTATATATATATATATAGAGAGAGAGAGAGATTTATTTCAAAGAAATGGCTCACACAGTTGTGGAGTCTGGCAAGTTGCAAATCTATGGGTCAAGCATCAGTCTGGAGGCTTCTCCTGACTCACGTGGTTGCAGGGGCTGATAAACCCAAAATTAGCAGGTCAGACGGCAGGCTGCTAGTTCGTGGAGCTGTGGGAAATGGTGAATCCCAAAATCTGCAAGACAGGCAGCAAGCAGCTGGCTCACATCCCAAGAACCAGAGGTCAGAGGATGGCTAGCTGGATGCAGGGTTGAGAGAGGGCTAGCCTTGCCACAACATCCATATATATTGCATGCAGGCCACACCTCCAAGGAAACTCCTCTTTCAACTGATTGGCTGCTTGCATCAGATGACAAAATGGAGTATGATTACATAATATCTGCCAAACCACTGAGAATCATGGCCTAGCCAAGTTGACACATAATCTTAACCATCACAACTCTCAAAGCTGCTCCCACAGAAGTGGAAAAAAAACATATGAAGAGAATAGAAAATGATAATGAAAAACAGTAACACTTCTCATCTCTCAAATCTCATGATTAAGAGTTGATTCCAAATTCTGAGGTTCCTTAACAATGAAAAATTCATTAGAATGTTAGATTAATCAATTTGTAAAATGTATTTTCATTTGACACCTCTTTGTATCAGGCATGCTAAGGGCACCAGAGATATAAATTAAATGAGACATGGTTAAAATCCTTGAAGAGTTCCCAGTCCAGTGGGGATAAAAGCCAAGCAAAGACACAGTGGTATTGTCAAGGATTGAATTGTGTCCCCAAAAAAAATGTGTGTATCAACTTGGCTAGGTCATGATTCCCAGTATTGTATGATTGTGTACCATTTTATATTCTGATGTGATTTCCTTATGTGTTGTAAACTCTATCATTATGATGTAATAAGATGGATTAGCAACAGTTATACTGGTGAGCTATACAAGATTGGATAGTGTCTTAAGCCAATCTCTTTTGAGATATAAAAGAGAGAAGTAAGCAGAGACACACGGGAGCCTCATACCACCAAGAAAGCAGTGCTGGGAGCAGAGCGCGTCCTTTGGACCTGAGGTTCCTGCGCAGAGAAGCTCCCAGACCAAGGCAAGATTGATGACACGGATCTTC
Organism: Trichechus manatus latirostris; assembly: GCF_000243295.1. Lineage (NCBI taxonomy): Eukaryota > Metazoa > Chordata > Mammalia > Sirenia > Trichechidae > Trichechus > Trichechus manatus. Next base: position 3,415,921 of record NW_004443963.1, on the reverse strand, counting down.
CTCCAGAGCTGGCAGAGAAATCGTTCCCCTGGAGCTGATGTCCTGAATTTGGACTTGTAGCCTATTGGACTGTGAGAGAATAAATTTGTCTTTGTTGAAGCCATCCACTTGTGGTATTTCTGTTATAGCAGCAATAGATGACTAAGATAGGTACAAACTGTTAATGTGTTCAGCTGCTAACCAAAAGGTTGGCAGTTCAAGTCCACCCTCTGGGTTGAGCCTTGGAAGAAAGACTTCATGATCTACTTCTGAAAAATCAGCCATTGAAAATACTATGGACCACAGTTCTACTCTGACACACATGGTGTCATCAAGATTCAGAATCGACTTCACAGAAACTGGCACTGCCAGAACGAAAAATCTGTCTTGAAGGAAGTACAGCCAAAATGCTCCTTAGAAGCAAGGACAGTGAAACTTCATCTTACTTATTTTGGACGTGTCACCAGGATAGAACAATCCCTGGAGAAGGACATCATGCTTGGTAAAGTAGAGGGTCAATGAACAAAAGGAAGACCCTCAACAAGATGAATTGACACAGTGGCTGCAACAATGGATTCAAACATACCTACTATTGTGAGGAAGGCACAGGACCAGGCAGACTTTCATTCTGTTATACATAAGGTCACTATGAGTCAGAGCCAACTCGATGGCACCTAACAACAACAATAATGACTGATGATGTTAAACATGTACTTATTTGTCATCCGTATATCTTTTTTAGTGAAGTGTTTGTTCAAATATTTTGCCCATTTTAAAAAATTGGGTTGTTTGTTTTCTTATTGTTGAGCTTTGAAAGTTTTTTACATATTCTAGATACAAGCACTTTGTCTGGAATTAATTTACAAATATTTTTCCCAACCTGTGGCTTATCTTTTCATTCTTTTAACAGAGTTTGTAGCAGAGCAAGTTATAGAACTCTTTGCCTAACCCAAAGTCACAAATTTTTTTCCCCCAAGTATTCTAAAACTTTGGTAGTTTGAGGTTTTATGTTTGGGTCCATTTGAGTTAACTTTTCTGTAAAATTAAAAATCCAATTAACCATATTTGTGTAAATCTATTTCTGGATACTTTATTCTGTTCCACTAATCTATATATCAATCCTTTCACCAATACCACACTGTATTAATTAATGTAACTTCATGGTAAGTCTTGAAATCAGGTAGTGTGAGTCCTCCACGGTTGTGCTTCTTTTGCAAAATTGTTTTGGCTATTCTATGTTCTTTGCTTTTCGTGTATACTTTAGAATCAGCTTGTCAATATTAATAGTTATTTTTCTGTAAATTTTTATGGTATTGTGGTGAATCTATAGGTCTATTTGGGGAGAAATAACATATTAACAATATTGAGTCTTTCAGTCCATGAACACAGTATATCTCTCCAAATATTAATATAGTTGAATTTGTGTCTACCGTTTTGCTATTTGTTTTCTGTTTGCCCATGCTGGGTTTTTTTCTGTCCTGAATTTTTTATTATTTCATTTTAATTTCTCTATTAATTTTCTGGATATAACTCATTGCTTTTTTTTTTGTGGTTGCTCTAGAGATTACAATATCCATGCCTAATCTTTCAATGTATACTTAGAGTTAATATTTTACAACTTCAAGTAAAATATACACGCCTTAGAAACCAGGGCTTTGAACTAGTTCGAACAGGTTCAGTCACGGCCAACAAAGCAAAACTGGAACAGACCCGAATTTTCACAATTTGGGTGAACCAGAACCATAACCAGAATGGGAAAAATTACAGGTCGAAGCCCTGGAATAGGAGACTTGGAAGAGGCATAGTGAACCCTTTCAGCAGCCTGATGTGTGAGACCATATTATTGACAGGACTGTGGAGAGTGACACACATTCAAAGTGGCATAGTCGGCTGCCATCTTTGAGCAGGGCACCATTAGTTCCGACTCTGATCAAAATCCAACGGGCAAGAGTTTTGGTTTCTATGCAACACATATGATGCTCTTGTTCTCTTGGAAGAAGATTAGGTTTTTAGCAGGGCTTTGACACATAATTCTTCCTGTTCCAGTTACCATTTCAGTTCACCCAAATTTTAAAAATTCAGTCTATTCTAGTTTTACTTCCTCGACGATGACTGAACTGGGAAGAACCAATTCAAAGCCCTGTTAGAAATCGAGAGATCTTTTACTCTTTCCACTCCATGTTATAGTTGTCATATATATAACATCTACATACATTTAAAACCCAATATGACAATGTTACAATTTTTCCTGTAAACAGTCATACAAATATTTAAAGAATTTTAGATAAGAAGATAATCTATTATATTTACCCATCTATTTACCTTTTTGTTGCTCTTTCTTCATTCTTGAACTTTAAGTTTCCCTCTAGTATCTTCTACAGCCTAAAGAACTTCTTTTAATATTTCTTTTAAAGTAAGGCTGCTCGTGACAAAGTCTCTCAGTGTCCCTTCATCTGAGAATGTTTTCATTTATCTTTCATTCCTGAAGGATATTTTGGCTGGGTATAAAATTCTAGGTTAAGCATTCTTTTCTTTCAGCACTTTAAAGATGTACTCCACTGTCTTCTGGTCTCTGTGATTTCTGATGCAAAATCCAGTTACTTGAATTTTTGTTCTTTGAATTTTTTTTTTTAACCACTAAATTTTGAGGTGGTTTGCTACATGACTATAGATAACTGGGACACCCGCAAACTCTCTATTCCAGTCACACTGAGCTTCTTTCAGTTCTTTGTAAGTCATTCGTTCTCCTTCTTCTGAGAATTTGCACGTGTTGTTCCCTCTGTTTCTAACTTACTGATCTGTGTTGTAATAGCCTTTATACTGTTCTGTATAGCCAACAAAACTCTAACCTGTATAAAGAAAAGAACAAGGCCTATCACGTTCATTTTTTTCCCTCTGCTTCTTCAACTCTTTCTCTTTGTCTTTAGTTTTCTAAAATTCGATTATGATAAGCTTAAGTGTAGTCTTTTGGTATTTATCCTTACTGGTGTTCTCTGAGATTTCTGGATCAGTTTGGTGTCAACAATTTTGTAAAATTCTCAGCCATTAATACTTTTAATATTTCTTCTGTTCCTTTGTCTCTTTCTTCTCCTTCTGGTATTTCCATTATGGGTGAGTTACACCTTTTATATTTGTCCCACAGTTCTTGGATATTCTGTTCTGTTTTTTTTTTTTTTTTCCAGTTTTTCTTTCCCTTTGCTTTTCAGAAGTTTATTCTGATATATTTTTAAGCTCACTAATTCTTTCCCTGGTTGCATCCAGTCTACTGTTGAACCCATTTAAAGTATTATTTACATCTTAAAATACACAAAGAAGATGACTCAACACAGAAAATTAAGGGAAACAAAGAAATGGTGAACAACACACAAAAAAAAATACATCAAAATGACAGCAGTCAACTCATACCCATCAATAATTACACTGAATGTAAATGGACTAAATGCAACAATAGAGAGACAGAGAGTGGCAGATTGGATAAAAAAAACAGGATCCGTCTATATGCTGCCTTCAAGAGACACACCTTAGACTTAAAAACACAAACAAACTAAAACTCAAAGGATGAAAAAATATATATCAAGCAAACAACACTCACAAAAGAGCAGGAGTAGCAATATTAATCTCTGACAAAATAGACTTTAAAGTAAAATCCACCACAAAGGATAAGGAAGGACACTATATAATGATTAAAGGGTCAATACACCAAGAAGACATAACTATAATAAATATTTATGACATGGCTCCAAAACACGTACAACAAACTCTAACAGAACTGAAAAGAGAGATAGACAGTTCCACAATTGTAGTAGGAGACTTCAACACACCACTTTCAGTGAAGGACAGAACATCCAGAAAGAAGCTCAACAAAGACACAGAAGTGCTAAATGCTTGAATCAACCAACTTGATCTCATGACGTATACAGAACACTGCACTCAACAGCAGCCAAGTATACTTTGTTTTCCAACGCACATGGAACATTCTCCAGAATAGACCACATATTAGGCCATGAAGCAAGCCTTAATAAAATCTAAAACACTGAAATATTACAAAGCATCTTTTCTGACAATAAAGCCATAAAAGTAGAAATCAACAACAGAAAAAGCAAGGGAAAAAAAAAAAAAACAGACAAACAAACGCATGGAAACTAAACAACACATTGCTCAAAAACTACTGCATTATAGAATAAATTAAGGATGGAATAAAGAAATTCATAGAATCAAATGAGAATGAAAACACATCCTACCAGAACCTTTGGGACACAGCAAAAGCAGTGCTCAGAGGTCACCTTATAGCAATAAATTCACACATCCAAAGAGAAGAAAGGGCCATAATCAAAACATTAACCCTATAACCAGAACAAGTAGAGAACAGCAAAAGAAGCCCTCAGGCGCCAGAAGGAAGGAAATAATAAGAATTAGAACAGAATTAAATGAAATAGAGAATAGAAGAACAATTAAAAGAGTTAACAAGTCCAAAATCTGGTTCTTTGAAAAGATCAACAAAATTGGTAAACCATTGGCCAAACTGAGAAAAGAAAAACAGGAGAGGAAGCAGATAACCTGTATAAGAAATGAGATGGTTGATATCACAACAGATCCAACTGAAATTAAAAGAATCATAACAGAATACTATGAAAAATTGTACTCTAACAAATTTGAAAACATAGAGGAAATTGACAAATTTCTAGAAACTCACTACCTACCTAAACTAAAACAAACAGAGGTAGAACAACTAAATAAACCTATAACAAAAGGAGAGATTGAAAAGGTTATTTAAAAAAACTCCCAACAGAAAAAAACCCTGGCCCGGATAGCTTCACTGGAGAATTCTACTAAACTTTCAGAGAAGAGTTAACACCACTTCTCCTAAAGGTATTTCAGAGCATAGAAAAGGATGGAATACTCCCAAACTCATTCTATGAAGCCAGCATAACCCTGATACTAAAACCAGGTAAAGACACTGTCTTAGTCATCTAGTGCTGCTATAACAGAAACACCACAAGTGGATGGTTTTAACGAAGAGAAGTTTATTTCCTTACAGTAAAGTAGGCTAAAAGTCCAAATTCAAAGTGTCAGCTCCAGGGGAAGGCTTTCTCTCTCTCGGCCTTCTCATCAGTGTTCCCACAGACTAGGAGATTCTTGGCGCAGGGACCCTGGTCTAGAGGATGCACTCTGCTCCCAGCACTGCTTTCTTGATTGTAAGAGGTCACCCTGTCTCACTGCTCACTTCTGTCTTTTATATCTCAAGAGATTGCCTCAGGACACAATCCAGCCTTGTAGATCAGGTCCTGCCTTACTAACACAACTGCCACCCATCCTCCCTCAT
>NW_004443963.1:3403281-3408165 GCF_000243295.1 Trichechus manatus latirostris | reverse complement strand
AGCACACACTACAGGGGAAGTCAGCACAACTGGACTAAACCAAAGCTAAGAAGTTTCCTGAATACAATCAAACACTTTGAGAGACAGAGTAGCAAGGGTAGTGGTCTGGGGACCATGCTTTCAGGGGACATCTAGGTCAACTGGCATAACAAAGCTTGTTAAGAAAATGTTCTGCATCCTACTTTGATGAGTGGCATCTGGGGTCTTAAAAGTTTGAAAGCGCCATCTAAGATGCATGAATTGGTCCCAACCACCTGGAGTAAAGGAGAATGAAGAACACCCAAGACACAAGGAAAGTATTAGCCCAAGAGACAGAAAGTGCCACATAAAACAGAGACTTCATCAGCCTGAGACCAGAAGAACTAGATGGTGCCTGGCTACCACCAATGACTGCCCTGACAGGGAACACAACAGAGAGTCCCGGATGGAGCAGGAGAAAGGTGGGGTGCAGAACTCAAATTCTAGTAAGAAGACCAGATTTTATGTTTTGACTGAGACTGGAGGAACCCCGGAAAGCAAGGCCCCTGTTTTTTCTATCAGTCCAGAACTTAAACAATTTCCGAGGCCAACTCTTCAGACAGTGATTGGTCTGGACTGTGGGACATGAAGTGATGCTCGTGAGGAGTGTGCCTCTTAGTTCAAGTAGATACAAGAGACTAAACGGGCAGCTTCTGTCCAGAGGTGAGACGGGAAGGCAGAGAGGGTTAGGAGCTGGTTGAATGGACATGGGGAATCAGAGGTGGAAAGGAGGGGTGTGCTGTAGCAGTATGGGGTGAGCAATTAGGGTCACATAACAATGTATGTATAAATTTTTGTAGGGGAGACTAACTTGAAATGTAAACCTCATTTAAACTACAAGAAGAAAAAAAAAACCACCCTCATAAATGGTCTGTATGAAATTTAGGAAGTGTGATTCTCCTACCTGATGGAACAGAAAACCAAAATTTGATGTCTGCTTATAAATGCTCTATAAGCACTGTCCCCACTGATATTCAATCCCTCTGCCACCAATTTCCTAAGCACTTGACTGTCACCCATGAGACTTGGCTCAGTTTTTATGGATTCAATTTACAAAGAGTGCTTGGAGAGACACTCCAGCAGAAATGTGCAGCAAAAATACCCACCCCCAGAAGCCAGCACAACTTGTACAAAGAAAGGTCATGGAAGCTCCATAGACATATCCAAACTCCCTGAGGGACTGAGTTGCTGGGCAGAGGGCTGTGGGGACCATGGTCTCGGGGATCATCTAGCTCAACTGACATAACACAGTTTATAAAGACAATGTTCTACATTCTACCTTGGTGAGTAGCGTCTGGGGTCTTAACAGCCTGTGAGCAACCATCTAAGATACTCCACTGGTCTCATCCCTTCGGGAGCAAGGGAGAATTAAGAGAATAGGATACAAAGAAATGATTACTCCAAAGGTCTAATGGACCACGGCTACCTCAGCCTCCACCAGACTGAGTCCAGTACAGCTAGATGGTGCCTGGCTACCACCACTGACTGCTCTGACTGGGATCACAACAGAGGGTCCTGGACAGAGCTGGAAAAGGATGTAGAACAAAATTCTAACTCACAAAAAAGACCAGATTTACTGGTCTGACAGACTGGAGAAACCCCGAGAATATGGCCCCCGGGCACCATTTTAGCTCAGTGGTGAAATCACTCCCAAGGTTCACCATTCAGCCAGAGATTGGACAGCCCCATAAAGCAGAACAGGGTTAATGAGGCACAGCAGTCCAGGCACAAGGACTAGAAGACAGGAGGGGACAGGAAAGCTGGTGATAGGGAACCAAGGGTGAGAAGGGGCAGTGTTGACATGTCATGGGTTTAACCATCGTCATAGGGCAATACGTATACTAACTGTTTGATGAGAAACTATTTGTTCTGCAAACCTCCATCCATGGTACAAAAAAAAAGAATTATCTATGTGAGATCAAATTGACAACAGCAACTCAAAAGGTTTGATGGGAAGCATAGGGGGCAGTGAGTTGAAAATAATGGTGATGGAATCATTTGGAAAAGGATAGTGAGAATAGCAGCACAACTGGAATAATGTAATCAATATCACCGAATTGTACATGTAGAAACTTTTGAAATGGTGTAACTTTGGCTATGTATATTTTCACCCAAAAAAGGGTCTCCCAAGGTCAAGAAGGGAGAATGTTGACATGTCGTGGGGTCCAGGAAAGGGACAACTTCTTCTCTAACATGTTAATAAGGCCTTAAATCCCTTAACTCTTCACAGAAATTGAATAGCAGGAATTTACATCTAGGAAAATATCTAGTGAAATTTGAAAGTTACTATCATAAAAGAAGTGAGCCCCCCCACCACCACCCGCCACCAGCTAGCTTCCCTGGGCCATTAATATGCTCAGTAGCAGCCAAATTTTGAAACACTGGAAATACACTGGAGTGCAGCGGTAGAAGAGAGAACTTTTGCCAAATAGAATATTTTCTCATTTTTCTTGTTTCTCCTATGCCAAATATTTTATTTTTGAGATTTCTTAAGATTCTACACTCTTTGTCTCTCTCTCTCTCTCTTTCTTTCTTTTTCTCTTTCTCTCGGTCAAGACTTTGATATAATCTGTTCTCCAAGGTGGCTGAACAAATGATAAAGGAATGTCCTTCATATTTAATAAAAGTTGGGGGAGGTTGGGGGAGTCTAAGCTGAGAGTTTTCTAAGATCAACATTCCAGATTGCCAATCTCAGCAACTACCTCAACTACTTCCTCTTTTCCGTGTCTAATAATATAAGATGTCTGTAGCACAACATTCATTCATTCATTTAATAAATAGTTCCTAATACAAACAGAGCACTAAGGGTACAAAATGAAAAAGACATTGCGCCTGTCTTGAAACAGCTTACAATTTGGCTGGTAATTATATTCAAATATAGAGACAGCTCTAGAAGTAGAACAGAAAGATACCTATATCAGCCTAAGGGGACATGGAAGTTTTCTAGGATAAGGATATGGAAATCTTGGGGTTCATTCAGTCATTAACTTTACAAACATTACGGAGTACCTACTGTGATGGTTAAGATTGTGCGTCAACTTGGCTGGGCCATGATTCTCAGTGTTTACATGTGATCCCTCCCACGACGGAATCTGCTGTGAGTAGCCAATCAGTTGAAAGGGAGTTTCCTGGGAGTCTGGCCTGCATCCAAATATAAGCCGATGTTCTGGCTTTTTTGCTTGCTCTGGATCCTGGGCTGCCTTCTGTTCATCTGACCTCCAGCTCTTGGGACTTGAGCTGTCAGCTTATCTGCCGATCTTGGGATTCATCAATCTTCACAGCCTGTGAGTGGGAGCCCTGCTCTCTGACCTGCCAATCTTGGGTTCACCAGCAACTGCAGCTACATGAATCAGGAGAAGCCTTGCGGTCTTGCCTGCCAGTCTTGGGATTCGTTGATCCCCACAGCCTGTGAGCAAGAGCTGTGCTCTCCGACCCGCTGCCGATCTCGGGTTTGCCAGCCCCTGCGGCTGCGTGAATTGAGAGAAGCCTCTATCCTGATCCACAGACTTGGGACATTCCAGCCTCTACAATTACATGAGACATTTCCTTTATATAAGTCTCTCTATATATATATTTATATGCTTTACTGGTTTTGCTTCTCTAGAGAACCTAGCCTACGACACCTACTATGTACTAAGGATTATCCTACGCCTTAAGTAAGACAGACCATGCCTCTTTTCTCATGGGGTCTACATTCCAGCAGAAGAACAGAGATAATAAACAAATTTGAAAAAATGTCAGGTAATGATAAATGCTTCTTTTAAAAAAAAAAAGAGTGTGATGTGATAGAAAGCAGCTGCTGACATATTTGAGATTGAGTGATAGAGAAAATCTTCTCTGGGGAGGTGATGTTTAAGCTGCAATCTGAAAGACAAAAAAGAGCCAACCATGCCAACTTTGACTGTGAGGAAACAAACTTCTCTTTGTTAAAACCATCCACTTGTGGTATTTCTGTTATAGCAGCACTAGGTGACTAAGACAGAATTCCATGCAATTTTTGTTGAAAACCAGACATGATGTATTAAGTAAAAGAAACTGAGGTTTTATCAACTTTAATTCCCTATAAAAACGCTATTGGGAAGTTCTGGCAACATGGCGCTCTAGACAGAAGTACCACACCATCCCTCCACAGCAAAGATCTGAAAAACTAAGCCAACCAGAGAAAACAGCAATCCTGAAACCCTAAGCATCAAATGAAGAGATAAAGAACTCAGCCAAGCACCAAATGGAAAAAGAAACTGACAGAGAACAGAGAGTGAGGAGACATACATGCAGAGGTTCCCTATCAGGTAACACAGCATGGATCCGCCATCTTGGACTCCTATCAGAGACCAGCGAACAGGGGGTACAAGAAAGTCTCTTCATGGAGCTCCCAGCAGGAGATGGAATAAGCAGTAACCAGCGATATATGCTTTCCCACCTCCAAACTTCTTCACCCCCAATTGGCCTCCTCTGCTTCCCATGGCCACAGTCTCTTGGCTGGGAAGCACTGGCTGCTTGGATTCCACCTGCCCACACTGACAGACTCCCTGAGTGCCGTTTGTTGGCTACTCGTGTTGCTTTTTTCCACTTCTTTTGATTTCTTCCTTACCTCTCACCACCTCCTCCTCCTTTCACTCAAATACCTGTCTCTGTGCGCCATCTTTGCTTCTTCCTGAAAGGCTGTGAAACTATGCTCAAATGTGAAACTGTTTCCTGGTCCGTGCTACCATGCTGGTGGGATCACGGGGCTTTTTGTTTGTTTGTTTGTTTTGAATTGTTTATTTGTTTTCTTTTTCTTTTCTCAAATTGGGAGCCCATTCTGACCAGGCAGTGCTACATGGGTTGGGACCTACCCCCTCAGCTTGTGCAGGTGTGCAGAGGAAT
>NW_004443963.1:3330809-3396688 GCF_000243295.1 Trichechus manatus latirostris | reverse complement strand
ACAGCTAGATGGTGCCCAGCTACCACCACTGACTGCTCTGACCAGGATCACAACAGAGGGTTCTGGACAGAGCTGGAGAAGGATGTAGAACAAAATTTTAACACACACACAAAAAGACCAGATTTACTGGCCTGAAAGAGACTGGAGAAACCCCAAGAGTATGGCCCGCAGACACCCTTTGAGCCTAGCGGTAAAGTCACTTCCGAGGTTCACCATTCATCCGGGGATTGGACAGCCCCATAAAATTAAACGGGACTAATGAGGCACAGCAGTCCAGGGACAAGGACTAGAAGGCAGGAGGGGACAGAAAAGCTGGTGATAGGGAACCCAAGTTTGAATAAGGACAGTGTTGACTTGTAGTGGGGTTTTAACCATTGTCATAGGGCAACACGTGTACTAACTGTTTAATGAGAAACTATTTTGTTCTGTAAACCTTCATCTAAAGTGAGAATAGCAGCACAACTGGAAAAACGTAATCAATGTCACTGAATTGCGCATGTAGAAATTTTTGTAATGGTGTGTCTTTGGCTATGTATATTTTCACCAAAAATAAGATCGAAAAGGGAGAGGGTTGACATGTTGTGGGGTTGTTAACCAATGTCATAAAACAATACGTGTACTGACTGTTTAATGAGAAACTATTTGTTCTGTAAACTTTCAGCTAAAGTACAATTAACAACAACAAAAATAAAAAACGCTGTTGGTGTTGATGTGAGGGTAGAAGTGTTCTATAATACTGTAATTAGGTCTCAGTCTTTTAGTGAGCCTGTGCCCTTGGATTGTGACTTTCACAAGTGCTTCTTGTCTTTTTAATTTTTTCTCCCCTTAGGTAAAACAAGAAGGCAAGAGGGGGCTGGAGTTGGGTATTTCCCTTCCCCCATGTCAAAGATTAGATGGGAGTTGGAGTTGAGCATTTTCCTTCCCCCATGTCAATTAGGCTCTGGTAAAATCCACATTGGTTGGGCTCTGGTAAAGTAGTTTCACTTGAGGGAAGTCAGTTGTTAAGAATAGAGCACTATTTCAAACTGTTTGCTTTTCCCCTCTCCCTTCCGAAAGCACGAGGGGCTATTTCTCTGAGTGAGAACCTCGTGGGGCTCTTGGAGGTAAAATTCACAAAAGTGTGGGGGTCCCCCTAAAGCTAGGAATCCAAGAATTTTTATATCTCAAGCTAGTCCATGCTCAGTCTCCAACAATTAGTCGATTACTCTTTAAGTACTCCTACTGATGCCGGGTTCAGGGGCTGCAGTTTCTGCTCCCAATAAACAACGATTTTCTCTATCAGCCTGTCTGTCTTTCTGATTTGGGGATAGAAGTTTGCCCTATGACTTCAATTCTCTGTTGGATCTAAGAAGAGTTGTTGATTTTCAGTTTTTCAGCTTTTTTCATGTTGTGAGGACAAGAGTGATGACGTTTAAGCTCTTTACAGGCTAGTCCAGAAATCAGAAGCCTATCTTGTTTATTTCCGGTATCCTTAATACTTAACACAATCCGTGACACATCAGTGGCAATCAATATATATGTTCAACTGTACAGCATCAAAACACTGAGTTTTATTTATCGTTTGTGTGTGTGTACTTCCTCTATGCAATAAGCTTCTAGACGACAGAGACCTTCACCTTTCATTGATTCATCTTTAGATTCAAAAGCCCGAAAAATGGTAGATTCTCAAAAAATACCACTTGACTGCATGACAGTTGAAAAGAAAATATGCAGTGCAGAGGGATAACATGTCAAAACAGGTGCAGAGACACTACTCAGGGAAACCAGGAACTCAATATCAGTGGACAATAAATTAAGGTACGTGCAGACAAATAAGGGCCAGGAGCTTCTGGAATCACTTCTCTACCAAGTGTTACAAAACTCACTAGATTTTAAAATGGGATTTAAAACTATGAATATATAATGTTTAGTCTACCAAATTATCAAATTGAAATTAATAATACACAATACTAGAAAAAGTATAGTGAAATAGCACTAACATTGGCATACTTGTAGAGATTTAAATTGTTATGTTTGTATCAGTAGTATTTAAAAATATTTATACAATGGAGACCATAATTCTTCTTATGAGAATTGACTTCTAAATAAATCCTGAGAAATATGGACAAGATTTATGTGTCTATGTTAGCTAAAATGTTAAAAAATATCAGAATCAGCCAAAATTATATACTGTTAAATTTTTGTTTAGGAAGAGATGGACAAATGGAAATGTGTTCACTATATATTTGTATAGAATAAAGCATGAAAGAAAATATTCCAAAATATTAACAGTAAGTAACTGAGTGATGGAATTATGAGTGATTTGAATTTTCGTTTTTATACTTTCCTGTTTTTTCAAATTTTCAACCATTGGCATGCATTTTTCTTTAATCAGATGAAAACAATAAATGTAAAAAAAAAAAAAAAACTGCAAACTAAGTTTGCAGCTGACCACAAGACCCATTATAAATAAACAAGCTGGAGCAAGCCATTTCAAGAAAACAGACGTAATAACTGACAGGGTGGTGGGAAAGCATTCAAGCCAAACGTCCTTCTCCTTCAGCAAAGTAAAGATTATGTTGCTAAAGACTCCCTGGGAAAAAAGTGGAAGCATCAAGGAGCATAAGAATCCAAGATTTGTTGGAAGAAGAACATATAGGTTTACATCTGACTATTAAATATGTCTTGGAAGAAGCTTTAAAGCAAACAAATCCCAGTTCTCCAGTGGTCTAAGTGAACTGCCAATCCACAGTCAGAGCCAATTCAAGCTTTGGACCCTTAACTTTAAGGCTCTTAGAGGGAACCGAATTGGAAAGCTAAGAGCTTAACTCATAGCCCACAACTCTTCATGTGCACTCTGCTTGGCCTGCACTGCACCGAGGTCCTGGCTGGTTGATAGTTTCAGGCTGTTGACCTCCTTCTCCTAAGCCCTAATTGTGCCTAGTCACCAGGACATTTAGGAAATGATGTAAGAGCTCTCTCTCTCTCCATTCCTGTCTTTAATTTGTCTGGGAGTAACTAACATATTTCCATACATTAAAATCTGGTACATAAAGAGAAGTCAGTATTTCATTTCTTCTTGAGTCTATACTTCAATCTGACTATACCATGGATATACTTATTTCCAGCTATATTGTAAGAACTATGTCTGATATTCATCTTTATCTTCCCATGGTGCCAAGCCTGGTTCTGGGCAATACTGTATCCAGGTGACAGACAATGATCAACAAATATTGATTGCTAGATTGATTGAGTGATTGATGGTTTTTAATTTTCCACAGATAGGATAGTAAATAAATTCATTTCACTGGAGTTGCCATTTCTCCTCCAGTAGCTATCAGTGGACATCAAAAATCATTCACAGCACTTTTTCAGAGATCCAGAAGGTACCTCACAAAACTCCCCAAACAGTGCTGCAAACAGATACTACTGGTGTATTGGCATAGGCTATTTGGCATATATTCTACAGGATGAAGTCCAAGCTTCTTAGACCCCAACAATCTGACCAAATTATAACTCCCATTACAGAGCCACATGTCTCTTGCCTCCCCATCCTTCCCCAAGCAATCCCTACACTTTCATGCCTCTGAGCCCCCAAGTTAAATCACTTTTTCCTGTTTTCTGCACTCAGTAGTTTGATTTTAGTTCAGTTGTAGCCTTTATTTAATTCAGCCTTGGAATCTCAGTTTTACCCACAATAGCATTAATCTTGGAGAATGAAGATTCCTTTCTTTAACACCAAAAATTTTCAAGGACTGTCTCATGATAAAAACGTCAGGTACTATGTCTGTCTTATTTACTCTGTTAACTCTAGGACCCAAAACAGTGCCTGCCCACATTGTAGGTACTCAGTAAATATTTATTAATTAATAAAAAAACTCATTGCCATTGAGTTGATTCTGACTTATAGTGACCCTATAGGACAGAGTACAACTGCCTCCATAGGGTTTCCAATTAGTGGCTGGTGGATTCAAACTGCTGACCTTTTGGTTAAGCAGCTGAGCTCTTAACCACACAGTATCCATAAACTGAGATGTACATAATAACCAAAAGTGACTATGAATTTGATATTTTCTCATGAATTTGCATTTCAGTAGTTACATCAACACCTACATAAATTTTGAAGAAAAACAACCATGTTTGAAATTACTATAAACTTTCTGTTTACGGAGTTATCTGGTTATTAAAATATTTACGATATGTTATGTATGTTATCCAGAGGTTATCCAAAGACTTCAAAGACAATAAAAAGGACTTAATACTAAGCTTAGACTAAGTATAATTTCAATTTTCTTAAATGATTCATAAGGTACTTCATGACTAAGCAATACCCTAGAGCCATCATTATGCATCAATTGCCCTTTCCCAGCAATAATTGTTAATAGAAGTTTCTGGTAGTTAATGCCAGATTAACAAGCTGTTCTTGCCTTTGGAGCCCATGAGTACACAGACTGCCAGCCCCAGAATTTCCTGATTCCACTGCTTTTAGAGTTTTCCCAGTAGAGTAATTTAGAGTCTAATCGCAGTTGGGGGGAATTTCAATTGGTCTCCAATATGGCCAGTGTCTACCCTCTCCTCCAGATATCAAGATGTCACTGATTTAGCATATTATATCTGTGATGGATAGCAATGGATCAGGCTCTACTCTGTGTGACGTGTGGCCTTAAGAAAGTCATTTGACTTCTCTCTTGGGTTAATTTATCTTTTGTTTTTTCAACTGTTTTTTTCAACTTCATTAAATTCTTTATTATCAAAATTATGATTATTATCATTATTATCATCATCATTCCCTTAGCTTTTAGTAAGGATGATCATAGTACCTGCCTCATAGTGTTGTTGCAAGAATTACACATACTGAAAACACTTGTAAGATAATAGGTACTCAGATAGAACAGAACTATTGTTATTGTTATGGTGTGGTTTATTCTCTGCCCATCCAATTAAACTCCTGACTAAAAGCATCATCCCCTACTTACCTAGTGACCCTTTTTTATTCATTCAGTGTATTTAGCATTTGTTTTGAGTGTCTACTGTGCTCCAGTCTCTGAGTCAGGTGTCAGAAAAATAAAGACAAAAGAGACTCAGTATCTGCCCTCGAGCTCACAGTCCAAAGGAGGGAGCCAGACATATAACTAGACATTTATAAAACAATGTAGTATGTGCACAGCCACCAACAAGGACAAGGTTTGGTTGACCAGGATCAGGGAGGACTTTCTAGGGGAAATGATGCCTGTGCAGTGTCTAATGATAAGATAGGGAGGAAGAAAGAGACAATTAGCAGTTCCTGGGAAGAGGGCATTTCAGGTAGAAGCAAAAACACAGAGACAAGAGCATGGATTTGTTTGGGGAGGACAGGGGCTTCAGGTGGTTTGGAATTGAAAGATAAAGTGCAAGGTAAGGAGTAGCAAGAGATGAGACTCCAGTGGTAGGTAGGGGCTAGATCCCAGAGGAACTTTTGGATCATGAGCCCCTGAAGACTTTAAAACAGGATAGTTCATAGAAGGGCTGTTGGTGCCTCCCACTGCATCACTGTCAGAGTTCTCCTGTCCTTTAGCAGGGTTCTCAGAACAGTGTAAGGTTAAACCAAGGTAGTTGTCCGAGGCAGAGAACATAGAAAGCAGTCTGTTCCTGAACTAATGAGTGCCCGGTAGTCTTTGGGAGTGAGTGCAGTTTGGGTCAAAACTCCCAAGAATGGAGGATTCTAGAAATATTCACTTAGGCCTGGACTGCTTCCTTTTTTCCTCAGTCTGTAATCCCCAAAGCTGGTCAGAAGTCCACAAGACACCCCTTGCTTCATGGATGGCCTGACCTTAGTCTAGCTATCTCAGTTGTACTTAAAGGCCACCAGAAACTCCTTTGGGTTTAGGGCGTGGTCTGTGAAACCTAAGCCTCTGTGTTTACTGACTAGCAAGGGCTTTATAGGCTCACAACTCAGGGCTGTAGTCCTGTATTCCAAGAAGTTCAGTTTCCCCAGAACTCAGCCAACTTTGAACATAAATGTCCCAAAATCAGCAAATAAATGTTGTACTGTGGCCAAGTCAACAGCAGCTGCTTCTGAGAATATAATGGGGGTAAATAAGGGACACAGAATTCCTCTTTCTACAGGAATCTGGAATAAAAATGAATTAAAAGTCCACCTTCTGGTTTTTTACAACTAATAACCCTTAACAAAAGATATATGCACTCTGTGTTTATGCAAAGTAATATGGAGAATTGAGTTCCTGATCTAAATTATTTCAGCCAAAATGTTTTTTTAACATATTCACCTAAAGTATTTGAATAATTGAGGAGAAACATCATTTATATTGTGTGTTATCTGAAATTCTACACTTCACTGGATTGTATAGACACAGTTTTGAGTTACGTCCATCCCCAAAGAAAATACCAGAAATGCTGCTTTGGGAGGAAAGCTTAGCATTAGAAATGGGCTTCCTCAAAGAAGTCCAAGATTTTTTTTAAACAGCTTCAGAAAAATCAACAGGAAAGAAAAGGGTGACACAAACTGCCTTAACTTTATTGTCATTCTTCAGTATATACAGATTCCGCCCCCTCCCCATCTCCATGGAGTAGAAACATGCTACCTCAAATTCAAAGCAGACTACCTGAATTATCACATTTAAATCTCATTTCATCTGCAAGAATGTGAGCAATGCACCTGCCAGGACACCAATAATGAATTTGGTCACTTGGGCCTAGAGTAAGAAAGTCATCCAAAATTGAGCAAGAATGTAGTCTTTGATAGTGGTTGAGGTCGTGATGGAGCCCATCACAGCATGTTAAGGATCTCAGATGCATTTCGCTAGAAGCCAAGGTACAAATGGATTTGAATTTTCAGAGAACAGATAATACAACAACTGAGTGACATCAGCTCAAAGACTGTAAGGATGAAAGCCAGGATGTTAACTGTTCTCCTCCTCCTTCCCAGTGCCCCAGGTTATTCATCCATCTCAATATTTCAGTCCAATTTCAAAGCATCAAGAACATGCAACATCGATGGATAATTTTTCAGGCACGGGAGAGGTATCATGCTCCAAATTATTTGATCTTCTTGGTCCCTTTCCATACTTAAGCTGCCCAAGTAATATACTCACTCACCCACCCACAGATACATACACCAGACAAGACAAACTGCTGTAATTCATTTGACGGTTGTGTATGGATTATACCAAAGTATAACTCTTTGTTTTTGTGTTTGTTTTAACCCAAAGTCTATGACGAAAGTCAAATTGGACCTTTAAAGGCTGGCAGCTCTGCAGTTCTCTTCACCCCCAACTTCAGCACTACACTAAATGATATTAACTGATATTGTAATTGCCACCTGTGGTTAAGCATCTCCAACCATACTGGAAGTTCCTGGAAGGCAAGGTTCCACCTTTTGCTTATTTCCTCCATGGCAAAGTACTGGTTATGAAACTGGTTCAATGAAAATTATATGTGAATTGATTGGTACATATAGAAACATGTTTGTTGGTTTATGACTGACCTGACCAGACAAATTAAAAAAGACAGAGGGTTTAACAATGGCTTTTGTAACTAAGAATGGCATTTTGGGGGTAATTTCATGTCCTCAGTGAAGAAGAGTCTTGGCCTGTGGTCACTGTAGCTTTGAACTCTCAGTATGGCTCATGGCGCACTCTTAGATCAGTATAGGAAGAACCTAGAGTTCAGGTCTCAACTTCTAGGAAGTGAAAACAGGGGCCCTCTCAGTTTTAAGGAGCTAATTTATATTTTCTGTCTTTCGCTTTTGACACAGTTCACCATGAGAGCACAAGTTTTGAAATTCCAAAAAGAGGTCCAGAGATTACCAAGCTAATCAACAAAGCAGAACTGGCTTTTGTATATATAAGGGGATAGATACATCCCGGCGAATTTTGCAAAACTTGAATATATGGAGTAAGCAGCTCTAGTGATTTTCAAAGAGGCCAAGGGAAACAAACGAGCCTGTATCTGGGGTTATATAAAATGAGACCATGTCACAGCCATAAATCACTGGGGGAAACATTTCAAATCCAAGGTAAACCATAGCTAAATGTTCTCTGTCTGGATGGCTTGCCCTCCAAGAGATCTGAATTTACCCGAGGTCAGAGACCAAGATCAGAAGCAGGACTTGGAATAAATCCCCTAATTCTCAATTGGCAAGCTACAGTCCAAATTCAGGCAATTACACCCAAGGCTAAAACAAGCATTGTATCAGAAATCTGTCAGCCTTAAGTAAAATAAACAAGCTCGAGTAAAATGAAACAAGTTCATTGAAATCACAGAAATACCATCTTTTAGCAATTTGGTATTAGAGCACACGGAACCCTCACTTTGAAATGTGTAGAAGGTCTTACATGGAAAGAGCTTGCCAACCCAGTGACGATGTTGAACAGTGATTGAATGGATTTGTGTATTGCTCTGTGGTTTACAAAGTGCTTTCACTTGTACTATCTCATTTGCTCTTCAGAGTCATTCTGCAAAGCATATAGAGCAGGTAATATCACTGCCATATATGGAGAACACCATGGCCAGAAGAGATTAAGGGAATTTCTAGAATTTAACAGTTCAAAAGGAGTAGTGCTAAGATTAAGTCTATTGTTCTTTATACCCACTGTGCTCCTTTCAATAAGGAAATGCATAACCACCCTTCCACTGATTGGTGTGGGCCAATACATACAAGACAAAAGGAATATAAAGGAAGGGTAAGAGAGAACTCCTGACTTCGAGGACCTTACAGCCTGGTTGGGGCTGATGCCTAATACTGTCTTTCATCAAACATAAAAAGCTCTCAATTGTAAGTTGGAGTGTTTTTTATGAAGATGTTAAAATGTGAAAAAACATGACTGATGGTGAGTTGTAAGATGCCAAGAATTAAAGATGCATCCCAATTTCCAAAATGTTGAAATGTGAAAAAAAGCAACTATACATCTTAGAATCCACGAACTATGGTAATACACAATAATATTTTATGTATATTCACCTGAGGGGTAGCAGTGTCTCCTTATTTTTTTTAGATGAGGAAATAGTCTCAGAGGGAACAAGGCGAACTAGCTGGTGAGTGGCTAAGTCAGGTTTCAAACCCAACTCCATAGGATTACATGATGTGGCCTATAGAATTTGATGACCTGGAGGGGTGAAAATGGAAAGGGAAGGGTGTGTGACATCTTCTGAGGTGTCTCTCATAGGATTGCCAAGGAATAAGCAAGCCACCTGTGGGTATGATGGAAACCATAGCTTAAAATACTCTTCAGAGAACTTTAAGCCTGGCAGATCCTCATGTTGATTTGAAGCACTAACACTGA
This sequence comes from Trichechus manatus latirostris, assembly GCF_000243295.1. Taxonomy (NCBI): domain Eukaryota; kingdom Metazoa; phylum Chordata; class Mammalia; order Sirenia; family Trichechidae; genus Trichechus; species Trichechus manatus. The sequence goes on along the minus strand of NW_004443963.1, from coordinate 3,387,428 downwards.
ACAAAATAAAATGAAAATGGATTTATAAGTAATGGGAGGAAATTGGATTTAATACTGTGCCCAGATATCTTATAGATATTGTCTGAGCTAGAAATGACAAATGCTACTGAAAAATAGAATAAAATTGAAAAAAAAAAGACTTTGGAAATTGTTCATATCAAATGAAGCTTGCTGGTCTGGACAGAGCCTCTCAGTCCTATGATCTTCTGGCCTTCTCAGAAGAATCTGTCTTCTTAACATACACTTTACAGAAGAGTGAAAAGAAGGAATATGGATTCCTTGACTTTGCAAAGAAAGGAAGTTTAGAGATGGTATGTTTAGGAAAGACACATAGTCTGACTGAATAGGAAGGCAATGAAGGGCAATCCTTTCCAGATGGAAGAAAACTGATTATTCAGGCTACTCCATTAAATATATATTATCTATAAAAGCAGCCTTTACCAGACTGTTCCAAGGAACTCATTCCGTGGTCAAGTTTGGGAAATTCTAAATGTCATATTCTCTCCCTAAAAGCTCACAATGCACATCACTATATTAAACGCACTGAAAAGTACTGCAGTGTGGATATCTGCTCCACTTTAAGAGCTTTCAAGATGGCAGAAGTGAGAGCAAACCTGGTCTGTCTTTGAAACTCATGCTCTTAACTAGTCTGCTGTATTGCCCCATTCTAAAGTATTTTTAATCTTTTTCTTAAATTTAAAAAGCTTAAATAATACATAAAAAAGAAAGTAATAAAACAAACACATCCATGTGTCCAATATCAGAAATAAACAAATGTTAACATTTTGTCAAGATTGCTTCTTATTTTTATAAAAAACAAGGAGAATATTACGGATAAGACTAGAGCCCCCTTTGCTCCCCTTGTCAATATCCTGCCTCACCCCTACCCAGGAACAAACGCTGTAATGAATTTGGTATGTATTCTTAGAGTTCACATTTTCTATTTTCTAACAAACATGTTTTTGTAAAGAGTATATAACATTTCACTCTTAAAAATTTTATGTAGACACTATCATGCTATATATCTATCATTTTTAAATTTCTTTTTTTACTCAATATCATGTTTCTGAGAGATAACCTATTATTTTAACAGTCGTATAGCATTTCATCATATGAAGAGAGAGCACTGTTTATTCATTCTCCAAGAGATGGAAAATAAGTTGCTTCCAACTTTTGCTGTTACCAAACAGTGCTTCAGTAAACATCTTTGCTTATGTGTTCTTGTGCACCTGTACAGAGATTCCCTAGGGTATATACCTAGAAGCAGAGTTTCTGAGTCATGAAGTTTGCACATTTTCAATCTTACAGGCTAACACCAAATTACTCTCAATTGACCTTCTTATTCTTACTCTATATAGCCCTCACACTCTCCCAAAACACAAGAAGCCATGAAAGAAAGAAAAGGGTTTTGCAGAAAGAGTCAGAAAACTTGAGTTCTAATGCTCTAACTGTGTCCTTAACACAGTCACCAAAAATTTCCTCAGTGGTAAAATAGAAAGGATAATACTTACCTGAGCTTATTCCTTGGGCTTTGGTGAAGAAACTAAAAAAACTGTGATTGTGAACGTGCTTTGCAAACTAGGAAGTGCTGAAACATGTTATTTTTGTTAGTGATCACACATACACATACATCAGTCACCTTCATTTGTCAAATTTTTTTTTGTACAGAATTATTCTTTTTTTTTTAATTGTACTTTAGGTGAAGGTTTACAGAACAAAAAGTTTCTCATTAAACAGTCAACACACATATTGTTTTATGACTTTGGTTAACAACCCCACGACATGACAACACTCTCCCTTCTTGACCTTGAGGGCCCTTTTTTTTTGGTGAAAATATACATAGCCAAAGTTACACCCTTTCAAAAGTTTCTACATGTACAGTTCAGTGACATGGAGTACATTCTTCCAGTTGTGCTGCTATTCTCACTATCCGTTTCCAAATGATTCCATCACTATTATCTTCAACTCACTGCCCCCTAGGTTTCCCATCAAACCTTTTGAGTTGCTGTTGTCAATTTGATCTCACATAGACAATTTTTTTTTTTTTGTACCTTAGTTGAAGGTTCATAGAACAAATAGTTTCTCATTAAACAGTCAGTACACATATTGCCCTATGACAACGGTCAACAACCCCATGACATGTCAACACTGTTCTTACTCAACCTTGGGTTCCCTACCACCAGCTTTCCTGTCCCCTCCTGCCTTCTAGTCCTTGTCCCTAGACTGCTGTGCCTCATTATTCTTGTTTTGTTTTATGAGGCTGTCCAATCTCCGGCTGAATGGTGAACTTCGGGAGTGGCTTCACCACTGAGCTAAAAGAGTGTCCAGGGACCATATTCTCGGGGTTTCTCCAGTCTGTCAGGCCAGTAAATCTGGTCTCTTTTTTGTGAGTTAGAATTTTGTTCTACATCTTTTTCCAGCTCTGTCCAGGACCCTCTATTGTGATCTGGGTCAGAGCAGTCAGTGGTGGTAGCTGGGCACTGTCTAGCTGGACTGGATTCAAGTCTGGTAGAGGCTTTGGTAGCTGTGGTCCATTAGTCCTTTGGACTAATCTTTTCTTTGTATCCTGTTCTCTTCATTCTCCCTTGCTCCCGAAGGGGTGAGACCAGTGGAGTATCTTAGAAGGCTGCTCACAGGCTTTTAAGACCCCAGACGCTACTTAACAAGATAGAATGTAGAACACTGTCTTTATAAACTGTGTTATGCCAATTGAGCTAGATGTTCCCTGAGACCATGGTCCCCACAGCCCTCCACCCAGCAATTCAGTCCCTCAGGGAGTTTGGAAGTGTCATGGAGCTTCCATGACCTTTCCTTGTATAAGTTGTGCTGGCTTCCTCAGTATTGTGTACTGTCTTACCCTTCACCACAGTTACCACTTATCTATTGTCTATTTCGTTCCCTCCCCACCCCTCCTATCTCCCATCCCTCATAACCAACAAAGATGGTTTCTTTTTGTGTGCAAAATTTTACATGAGTTTTTACAGTAGAGGTCTCATACAATATTTGTCCTCTTGTGATTGATTTATTTCACTCAGCATAATGTCCTCCAGTTTCATCCATGTTATGAGATGCTTCACAGATTCATCACTGTTCCTTATCTTTGCATAATACTCCATTATGTGTATGAACCATAGTTTGTTTATCCATTCTTCTGTTGATGGGCATCTAGGTTGTTTCCATCATTTTGCTATTGTGAACAGTGCTGCAATGAATGTGGGTGTGTATATGTCTATTCATGTGACAGCTCTTATTTCTCTAGGATATATTCCTAGGAGTGGGATTGCATTTTGTAGTACTTTTTTTTGTGGAGCTGACATTTTCTTTGTTCCTCTTACTCTCCTGTGCTGAATTCCTTTTGTTTGTGGGTTTTTTTTTTTTTTCCATTTCTTTTGTTTTTTTAGATTTTGTTTTTACTGAGACTTTATGTTTTTCTTCATTATTTTGATGTGTAGGTTTGTTAACTTTCTTTGTGTTTACCTTGAAATTTACCCTTATCTTCCTAGATTTGGACCAGTCTATTATTACTTGGTATTGCCTTGCCTTCCTCTCCATTAGAAGGTTCTATACCTAAACCATTTATTCCCTCTTTTATTGTTCTGATGTTGTTGTAATTTACAGATTAACCTCTCTGGTTCCCTGTTGTAATTCTTTTTATTTTGCATAGTCCTTAAGAGTTCATTTCCTAGGTTAGTATCTGCCTAGTACAATCCTGTGTCCTATACTCAGCCTGTGGTCTGATGTTGTTTGTTCTCAGATCGAAGGACTCTCTTTAATAATAATTCTTGTAAGTTTGGTTTGGTTTTTACATACTCCCTTAATTTCTGTTTATCTGGAAATGACCTAATTTCACCGTCATATTTGAATGAGAGTTTTGCAGGATATATTATTCTTGGATGGCAATTTTTTTCTTTCAAGGTTTTATATATGTCATCTCATTGTCTTCTTGACTGCATGGTTTCTGCTGAAAAATCTGAGCGTAGTCTTGTTGTTTCTCCTCTGTATGTGACCTTTTGTTTTCTCGAGCTGCCCTCAGGATTCTTTGTTTGTCTTTGGTTTTGGCGAATGTGGTTATGATATGCCTTGGTGATTTTCTTTTGGGGTCTATCCTGTATGGGGTTCGTTGAGATTCTTGGATGGTCAGCTTTTCAATTTTCATGACATTGGGGAAGTTTTCTGTCAGCAATTCTTCAATGATCCTCTATGTGTTTTCTGTTTTCTCCCCCTGTTCTGGAACTCCGATCACTCAAAAATTTTTGCTTTTGATTGTACCCCTCATAATTCTCAGGGTTTCTTCATTTTTCTTCATTGTTTTTTCTGATTTTTCCTCAGAGTCGTATCCAAATGTTTGTCTTCTATTTCGCTGATCCTATCTTCCATTGTTTCAAACCTGTTCCTCAGCCCTTCTATGACACTGTCCATTTCTGGAATCTTGTTGTTTATCTTTTGGATTTCTAATTGTTGTTTTTGCATGATTTCTAGTTGTGAATTTATTTAAGCAGTTTGTTCCTGTATTATTTTCTTGTATTCTTCCATTTTTTTGGTCTGTATTTTCCATGAATTTGTCTATTTTTTCCTCATTTTTGTCTGCTTTTCCTTCAACTCTTGGATAATTCTGAATATTAGAGATTTGAATTCCTTGTCAGTTAGTTCTAGTGACTTTTCTTCTACGGAAAGTCATCTGTTGTTTTATTTTGGATGACTACTGGAACCATCCTGTCCTGTTTTTGTAAATGTTTTGATATTATCTGCTGTCTTCGGGGCATTCAGTGGTTATTTTCCTCATTTACTGATTGTAGATTTGTCTGTTTTGTCTGGCTTTTTTGTTTTATTTGGTTACGTCTGAGCAGGCAGGCTGTGAGTTCTTTGTTGTTTGCTCATCTGTGGGCACAGTACTTTCCACCTCCTTCTCCAATAGGCAGGGTCAGTCACTCAGGTATGGTACAGTAGGCAGGTCCAGCTGAAGGCGAGTTGCTGGGATGGGTTGTTTGTGGCACGTACCAGGGCTGACAGTGTGGACCAGGAATCAGTGTAGCGCAGGGTCCAGTAGGCAGTGCCTGTGCTGCTTGGGAGTGTGATGTTCAGTACATGGTGCAGGTAGGCAGGAAGGAGGGGGTAGAATGTGATGTGTGGAGCTAAGATGGGTATGCAAAAGATGAGAGAGAGGAGAGAGGAACAGGAGTCATAAACATACACACAAACAAAAAAGAGTGCTAAGGGAGCTCGCTGTTGGAGTGGAGAGATGAGAGACTGAGAAATGGGGAGAAACAAAAATGAAAAAAAAAGAAAAAGCATAAAAGAAAAAATGAATAGATCGAGAAACTGGAAATGAAGAAAGACAAAAATGGAATAAGAGAGAGAAGAAAACAAAACAAAGAATCAAAAAAACCAAAAACAAACAAACAAACAAAAAAAACACCAAGAAAAAAGAAATGCCCCCAGGGATGTCCCTGTGCGTCTGTGCAGAGTAAGGGAGTAGCTTCCAAGCCATGCAGTACTGCCTGGCTAGAATGGGTTCCCAAGCCAAGAAAAGAAAAAGAAAACAAACAAACAAATCAAAACAGAACACATCAGAGCAAACAAACAAAAAAGCTCTGGGGGTCCCACCAGCATGGTGGCACGAGCCAGAAGCAGTTTCACCGTCGAGCAGTGTTTCACACATAGCCTTTCAGGAAGAAGCAAAGACGGCACATGGAGCCAGGTAGTTGAGAAAAAGGAGGGGGAGGTGGTGAGAGATAGAGAAGAAGTCTAAAGAAGAGGGAAAAAAAAACAAGAGCAGCCAACAAAAGGCACTCAGGGAGCCGGCCAGTGCAGGGGGGTGGAATCCAAGTGACACCGGGGTGAAGCTGTTGCTTCCCGGCCAAGAGACTGTGGCTGCAGGAAGCAGGGGAGGCTAAGTTGGGGTGAAGAAGGGTAGGGGGTGGGAAAGTGTATATCGCTGGTTACTGGTTGTTTTGTCTCCTGCTGGAAGCTCCATGAGGCTGCCTTCTCATACCCCCTGTTTTCTGAGTCCAAGATGGTGGATCTGTGCTGTGGTAGCTGATAGGGGACCTCTGCATGTATCTCTCCTCGCTCTCTGTTCTCGGTCAGTTTCTTATTCCATTCAGTGCTTGGCTGAGTTCTTTATCTCTTCATTTGATGGTTAGGGTTTGAGGATTGATGTATGACTCTGTTTGACTTAGTTTTTATGATCTTTGCTGCAGAGGGACAGCATGGTGCTTCTGACTATAGCACCATGTTGCCTGGAAGTCTTCATTTGTCAAATGTTTGAGTGTCTACTATGTAACAAGCCTAGCTATATGGCTCAGTTCCTACTCAAAAGAACTTGTAGGTTAGTAAGTATATTAGTTAGTTTCTTTTTTTTCAAATTCTTAAGTGCCATGATACTGAGAACTTTATACCCAACTCTTAGTTATTTATGATTCTAAAATTCACTTGTCAATTGGTTATTTGAAATTCAAAACAAATTTTTCAAAGGGACACTATGATTAGATAGTCTGGGTCTGAGCTTGCCTATAAATTGTTTAAGGGGAAGAAAACCAACATATATGGAATACCTGCTATATAGTAGAAATTGTGCTAAGTTATTTTGCATATGTTATATAATATACTATTCCCAAAAACACTGTGATACAAAGTATCAATAATCTCATTTCATAGATAGGGAATTTGAGGTACAGATAAGTTAATTAACCTCCCTAAAGTCACACCGCTAGAAAACAGTGGAGCCAGGATTTGAACCCAAGGTTGTCTTGCTACATGCTCTTTTTATCATATGACTCTACCTTACATGCATGCGCAGTGCCATTTTACAACTTGCCACACTGTGTCTATGGGAACTAAACACCAATAAGTGGCATAAAAGGTAGTGGTAGCTCAGAGAATGTGTGTGACCCTCGTCAGAGCCACCTCAGTCTGCCACTAACTTGAGAGAAATATATGTGGCAACTTAAGTATTAGTTCTCTTTCCACCAATGGCCCCAGCAGGCATTAGTAGAAAGAAGGAACTAGAAAGAGAAAAGATGTTTCTCTTATTTTCTCTGAGATGGAGAGTTATAGCCAACTGCAAAGTTAGGAGGCACAATCCATGTAAGATCACCCTCGCGTATGACACCAACTGCAAGTATTAAGGGGTTCATTAATTTGCTAGAAGCACTCACAGAACCAACTGAAATCTGTTATTTATACTCACGGTTATTTAATTATTTATTTTTTTCCTATGGAAAGAATACAAATTATAACCAGACAAGGGCAGAGTCCAGAAAAAGTACCACATGTGAGGATTCTGTTGTCTTCTCCTTGTAGAGTCATGGACAGCGTGACTTTTCCAGTATCAGTGTGCAACAACATGCACTGAATATTGCTAATCAGGGAAGCTCACCAAAACCTTGGTGTCCTGACTCTATTCGGGCACCTTCATGTAGTCATGATTGACTGCTCATGTGACTGATCTGTTTTCAGCCCCTGTGTATGACCCAAAGCCCTCATCCTAAACCACATTGCTGCTGTGGCCCTGAATCATGTTGTTACTACCTGGTTGGCCTAAGTTCCCCAGGCAAACAAAGACACTCCTACCAGCCATGATATTCTAAGAACTTAGAGAGTGCCTGCCAGAGCTGAAGCCAAAGTCCAGACCTCTTTTTGGGCAAGTTTAAATTCTTTCAAACACAGAAACAGAACTTTTTCTCAGTCCTGTCACAGCAGAGTGGCCATTACTGTAATGACCAACATCTGCATAACTCTCCACAGTTTACACACACAAGATATCTGTCAGATGTAGAAAGATGGAAGGGAATCTTTATGTATGATGGATGGAACTTACAGACTATCTTACTATTTTTTTTTTTCAGATAGGATGCTCATAATATAGAGTGTATGTCTATACTATACAAATTATTATAAAAATGAAGTTATGAGAGAGCTATTGAAATCCAGCATGAAATTAAATAAATCCTTTCAAGGGCAAAGTCCATTTCTATCCTACCCTATTAGGTTGTGCTAATTTCAGAATAATTTTAAATAGTTAAAGTCTTATTCGAAGCAGCATTAACCAACTAGAACAATAGGAATAAATTCCCATTGACTTTAGCAACAAAAACTACAAACCACCTAGGAATAAAATTAACACAAAAACAACAAAAAGAAAATCTTAGGCCAAATCTCATTTATGAAAACAGTCTAGTTTTGGTATTGTTAAGTTAACCTTACAAAATAAGTTGGGTGATTTCCCACCTTTTTATATGGTTTGGAACAATTTACATGAGATGTGAATTATCTGTTCCTTGAAGGTTTCCTGGAACTCAACCATAAAGTCATCTGGGCCTGGTGCCTTTTCTTGGAAGAAATCTTTGACTTCTGTTTCCATTTCTTGATGTTTATTGGCCTTTGTTGTTGAGCCCATTTTGATTATTTACATTTCCCTTAAAATATTCTGTTTATTTAGGTTTCAATTTCCTTGGCAGAAAGTTATTCATGAAATTTTCATAATTTCTTTTAATTCCTTAAGCATTTTTGTTTATGGATGCATTTTCATTTTACATTCTGTTTATTTGTGTTGTTTTCCTCTTCTCATTGATTGTATTTTTTTTCTCTCCAGAGTGTTGTTTATTTTATAGGATTTTTCAAAGAACCATCTTTTGGTTTCGTTAATTTACTTTACTGTTTGGTATTTGCACATTTTTCTAATTTATTAAATTTTGCTTTTGAACGGCAATGGGTTTGGTTTTGGTCTATTCTCTTTGGGTTTGCTTGTTTTTTTTTTTTTCCTAGCTACCTAAATGGAAATATTGATTATTTTTAATCTTTTTGTTTTCTGATTAACCATTTAAGGACATAGATTTCCGTCTAAGTATCACTTTGATTAATAGCCTACATTTTTCTATTTTAAATATTTGTTATTTCCATATGACCCATAAATTAAATTGAGTTATTTTTGTTTAAGTTCCAGATATCTGGTCTTTGGGGAAGCTATAATTTTATTATTAACTTTTAATATTATTTTTCTGCAGTTAGTGAACATAGCTTATACAATATCAACTTTGATGAGGTTTCCCCTCTGGCATTGTATATAATTAGTATTTATATCATTTTGACTAAAAGGTATACTTTTTCTATTTATTGAGTTAGAGTCCTTTATTTTGTATTGGATTACTCTTGTTAATTGTGTAATTCAAACTGACTATATACTCTGTTACTGATACATTTACACTTATTCTTATAATCTTATTTTATGTATTTCTCTTATAATGTCATTGCTTTATCTCTCTTGAACATTTGATTAGATTAAGAAAAAATTTTGTTCTATTTTCCCTCTACTGTTTTTAAGTTATGCATTCTGTTTCTCTTCACCAAGTATTTACCTTCATTCATTCAGCCTTCAAATGTATTATTTCTTTTACCAAAAAAAAAAATATAGAATTAATCAGTATTTATATTCTTCTCCATCCCAAACAATACAAGAAACTTAGCATGCAGTTACTTCTCTTAGCTAACTCCCACCCCTTAAACTTTCTAACGTAGTTTTAGTTACAACTGGTTAATAATTTTTTAAAACAAGTTTTTTGTTTGTTTGTTTGTATACGGTAAACATTTAGACTGTTTTCTTTGCTTATCATTGATGATTCTTGTATTCTACTATTTCTTTGGATTCATTTTTCTTCATGCTGGACTATATTATCTAATAGTTTTCCCTTTCCCCACTAAGAAGCGCCTTAGCTGATAAACTTCATGTGTGCTTGCTGACTAGAAAATGTCTTTATTTTATCCTTACTATTGAATGAAAGTTTGCCTGGGTATAGAATTCCAGATTCAGTATTATTTTTCCCCAAGAATTTTGAAATATTTTTCATTGTGTTCTTGTTTCCAATGTTGCTGATGAAAAGTTATTTTAAAATGATATTCGTTCCTCTGCAGGTAATCTGACCTTTCTCTCTCGTAGTTTTAAGGAAATTTTTTTCTATCTTTCATCTTCTAAAGTTTTACAACAATCTTTCTAAGTATAGTTTTCTTTTCTCTATCTGAGTTGTCACTTGGTGGGCTCTTGAAATATTATCTCTCTTGCCATTTTAATTATTCTATCTTTATGATACTTTTATTAGGTGAATGTTGGGACTTTTGCGTCTAGTCTCCATGTCTCTTAACTCTTCTTTCTTCTTTTCCACCTCTTTTTATTTCGTGCTATATTTTAAAGTGAATTCCTCACATAAGGTTTTTGGCTGTGTTATGGATTGTTGTGTCCCTAGATATCTGTGTAGAACTTCTGGCGCTTGTACCTGTGGATGTGATCCTGTTTGTAAATAGGGTTTTTCTTTTGTTAGTGATGTCATACTAGTATAGAGTGGATCCTAAATTTGATCACTGGTGAGTTATAAAAAGACCAAAAATAGACACACACACACATATACACAGGGGAAGACAGACCTCATGCAAGGATTGTCTACAAGCCAAGAAACCAAGGAACACCTGGGGCTACCAACAAGGAAGAAGTAGGCACAGCCAAGACCCTAATTTGGACTTTTAGCCTCCAGAACTGTGAGAAAATGAAATTTTGTTCTTTAAAACCACCCACTTGTGGTATTTCTGCTACAGCAGCACTGGGAAATTAAGACAGCTCTGCCCAGCATGTTATTTACTGCATCTTAAGAGCTATTTTCTTTGTGTATTCATACACATGAACAGATGTATATGCATATATACATACACACATACTTCCTCCCAAGCTCTCTACTATGATTTCTTTTATGGCCACTTGTTCCTATTTTATAAACTCCTATTCTTACTTATGACTTCTTCCTTTATCTCCTTCTAAAGTGAGAGTTTTTATGCTTGCTCCACTCAGTACTACTCTTTTAAGGTGTACTTGTTTCTCAAGGATTTAGTGTCGGTTGTGAGTTCATCTTTTGCAACAGAGTCCTCATGATTGGGTGCTGAGCTGCAGTGTCTTCCGTATAACTTGTGGCTTTCTAGGTTGGGTGCCTGCCCCTCAGTGGCTTATTGCAAAATCAGCTTTAACTAATTGCTGGGACCTCCACTCTCCTTCCACCCCATGCCACGAGTTGGCCTTTTGTCCGACAAAAATTTTCTTTCCCGTTTTAAAATATAATTTTTATGTATTCAATATTTAAATATATCTTTTATTTATCTCACTTTTATAGGCTTGGTCTAAGGAGAAAAGATTTCAATTTTATTTGTATTTACAGTCTTTGCCAAATCTAGTTCAATGTAATAGTGTTTAGCAAGAAAATGTTTATGAAAGCTATATCTTTATTGAGTGTCAAAAAACAATTATTTGTCACATGTAATGCTTTTCCCTTGAATTTTTCTTTGATATTAATATTTTAATCTCTCCTTTCTTGTTGAACTTGCAACATCTACCACTGCTTGTGATTTTGCTTTTAACCTTTCAAGGTGTGTTAAGTGTGTTGCTATAAAAGAAATAATTAGACTTTGTGTTTTGGTAGTTTGAGTCTGTCTTTTAATAATATAAATTTATCCATGAATGCCCTTAGTTAAGACTAATATATATGATCATCTGCCATCTTGTAATAGTATATTATTTTTAAGTTTTCTTGCTATTAATTCTACAAAGTGGCTACTTGTAGGATTTTCAAAAGCTTTTTTTTAACCAAGCTTTGTCTTGCTTAGGAATGAGAAAATGTCTTTTTAATTTTTTTATTTAGCGCTTTTACTTCCTCTTATCTAATTTCTCCCACCCTATCCTCAAGGCATGGTCTTTGTTGATAATAATCTTGGATTTGACATCCAGGTTATTTATAATATTGTTCATTTTATATTTTCAACTTGAAAAAATTGAAATTTATATTGAGTTTTATAACCATATTTACCATAATTTAGTCTTATCTACCTTCTATATTCACTGGCTTCAATTCTTATGACCAAAGCTTTTATATCGTTACTTCACCAGTTGTGTTCATTTGTTTTGCTTTATTTTTCATTACTTTAGAGAATGCCTTCAAATACAAATTTTCAAGAAGGGTACACGGTTAGTCTATTTTCTTGGTTTGTATATACTGTCTCATTTACCACTGTATCTAAAATTCCTGGCACATAATAAGCATAGAGATATTTGCAGAATAAGTTAAGCCAAAGACAGTTTGATATCTTTCAATATTAAAAAGCAAGATAACTTAATTAGTATAAAATTCTTGATTTACAATCTTTTTTCTCCTCAAAACTCTGTAAGCATAGAATTTTTTGCTGTGAAGAAGGAGGAAGCTAGATTTTTCCCATCATTGATTTTTCTACCTGGGTTTTAATGCATTTTCAATTATCCTCCTAGGCCAGAAATCTTGCTTGGATGTAAGTGTGGTTCTTTTTTAATTAATTTTCTTCTGGAATGTAGTAAGCCTTTTAAATCTCCAAAGTGTCTCATTTTATCCCAATTAAGATTGTTTTGTCTTATACCTTTAATTGATGATTTGGTTCTATTTGTGTTGTTCTCTTTTTTCAGGAGAATAAATGATCAGTTTTTTAGTTTTAGTTGTCTGTTTTGGCATCCACATCTGTCATCTTCTCTTTTAATTTTTGAATTTCTGTGACATTTTTCTGCATTCTAGGAGAACAGCTCAGATTTATCTTTTAAACCACTCATTAGAGTTTGTAAGGAGCCCTGGTGGTACAATCGTTAAGTGCTCAGCTGCTAACCAAAAGGTTGGTGTTCGAACCCTCCCAGTGGCTCTGCCGGAGAACAGCCTGTCGATCTGCTCCTGTAAAGATTATAGACAAGAAAACCCTGTAGGGCAGTTCTACTCTGTCACATGGGGTTACTATGAGTTGGGATCGACCCAACAGCAGCTAACAGCAACAATAACAATAGCGTTTCTACGACACTGATTATGCTCTCTACTGACTACAATGTGGATTTTAAGTTTGTTGTTGAATTTAGTTTCCCATCTTTGTTTCATTTTTCATCTCATTCCATTTTCTTTCTTTTTTTTAAATCATATCCTCTAGTATTTCATTCCATCCTGTTAACTTCATATTGGTACATTCCTTTTACTGCCTGCTCTTTCTGAAGGATTTTTCCATTTATATCTTTGCACATTGTGTGGTGTTAGTGTGCCAGTTTTAAGCACAGAAATAAGCATAACTCACTAGGGCAGCTACTCAAGAATGGTGCAATCTGCAAACTCTTTGTAGGTCAGCAGCAAAACAAGTACTCTTACCTCTAACCTGTTTATCAGTTCACAATGAGATAAGATAAATAATTTCTGTACTTGTCTCATCACTGACTGGTGACAAGTAGTTCCCAATCCAGCACTGGTCTGGCCCACACTTTTAGTGGCACTGCCCTAGGTGATTGCAGAGTAATAAGACAGAAGGGATCTGGGTCTCTCAGAACTGCTTTCCCAACCTGGACCATGCCACCTCTAGACCATTATATGATAAAGGAATAAACCGCTCTCCTTTGGGATATCTCTTTCACAGCAGCTTTGCCTACACTTTAACTAATACACTGCAATAGATCATTTTCAGAAATAGGTTCTTCCTTTGACTCTTCCAATATTTTTTTCCTTTCCCTTATTCTGCAGTCTACTCCCTCCCCGTAAACCCCATGTTGTTTATTTTTCCATCTTTAATCATTCTTAAACATGGAAAAGTGTTTTCAGACAGCGTTTGTCCACAGAATGCGTGGGTTGCCCTTGGGCTTATACTCTGTCCTGTGATTTAAAAAACAAAACAAAACTCCTTTTAGCTGTACAGATCAGGGGTGGGAGGGAGCATGACAGGGATGAGGGTAGGTCAGTGTGTTTCATTCCATTCCAATCCCCAGTTTCTCTCACAATTTCACATAACTCACCTCTTTCCCTACATTCATTACCTCGTTCTCTGAGACTCTGAACTTGTGGTATTTATTCAAAATTAATTCCCATCATCCACTGTGATTAGAATTCTTTATTTCTGCATCTGCCTCCCCCAACCCCACATACACACATATACACACATACACACACACACAGTGAGGTTTTATATTTTGCCAGGACCTGTGTTGGATAGGGGAGGGGAGTGAATCTGTCAGGACTGCCCAGAAGGAGACAAACAATGAACACTGGGAAAAGATAAAGCTTTGGAGTTGTTGGCCCTAAGTCAAACATCATTGGGAGTCTTAGTTTCTTTCCTATGGTCTTCATAACAGGATTTAGTGACTGCTTGGATATTTAGAAGGTAGAAGGAGTATTCCAGTATAATTCCAGGTTTCTAGCTTAAATACTGGGCACATGGAGAGGATGCTATTTATTGGAGGAAGGCCAGTTTAGCTGGAAAGAGTATGAGTTTGGTTATGTATGAGATACTGTTGCAACATCCAAGTAGAAATTTAGAGTAGGCAGGTGTTAGTACACTCAGAAGCTATGAACTGAGCTTATAGATTTTAAAGCCATCAGCATATGGATAGTAACAGAAACCAGGAGGGTGAGTGCAGTGGTGTCACTAGAGTTGGAGTCACCCTGTGCAGTAACTCTTGGTCTCACCACCCCCCCATGCTAACTACCACAATACTGTAGCTAAACCACCAGAAAATTTGACAAAATCAGCAACTATAACAACACCAGCAACAACGAAAACAACAGCACATGCTTGTAGTGCATGCAGAGGAAACCACGTGATTCAAAGCACCATTGTAATTGAGTAATAACAACAGCTCTGACCCAAGCATACTAGAAGGTTCAAAAAGTAAATTAGTATAGAGTATTAGCCTTGTAGGTATACTGATACATGCAAGCTGGGTAGAGGGTCATCAGAAAAGAGGAAGACCATTGATGAGATGTATTGACACAGTGGCTGCAACAATGGGCTCAAACATAGCAATGATTGTGAGGATGGCACAGGACTGGGCAGGGTTTTGTTCTGTTGTAAATAGGGTTGCTATGGGTCAGAACCAACTTGATGGTACCAAACAACAACAAATAAGCTGGGCTTATGAAAAATTATGTCTGTTGTTATAACTAACTATAGGGATATTTTTATAAAAAATAATAAATTTCTGCTGAAATACTGCGCAAAAATTTTATAGACAGTCATTTTGGTGTCATTCCCTTTGACAGTGTCACCCAGTGGAGTCCACACTACCCCACCCCACCCCCGCACCCCTCTAGTGATGCCACTGGGTGAGTGGGACCACCTTGAGGAAGTGTGTAGAGTGAGAGAGAAGGCAGCCCAGGAATAACCCTGAGGAAACCATTAAAGAGTCAAGTAAGAAAGGAGGAACAACTTTGGTGAGTGTTGTCTGGAGTCTTAAAAGCTAGCAAGCGGCCATCTAACATGCATCTATTGGTCCCAACCCACCTGGAGTAAAGGAGAATGAAGAACACCATAGACACAAGGAAAGTATCAGCCCAAGAGACAGAAAGAGCCACATAAACCAGAGACTTCATCTACCTGAGACCAGAAGAACTAGATGGTGCCCAGCTACAACCAATGACCTTCGTGACAGGGAACACAACAGAGAGTTCCTGACGGAGCAGGAGAAAAGTGGGGGGCAGGACTCACATTCTATTAAAAAGACCAGACTTAATGGTTTGTTTGAGACTGGAGGGACCCCAGAAGACATGGTCCTCAGACTCTCTGTTAGCCCAAAACTAAAACCCTTCACGAGGCCAACTCTTCAAAGATTAGACTGGACTATGGGACATAAAATGATACTTGTGAAGAGTGTGCTTCTTAGCTCAAGTACATACCTGAGACTAAATAGGCAGCTCCTGCCCAGAGGTGAGATGACAAGGCAGAGAGGGTCAGGAGCTGGTTGAATGGACACGGGAAATCCGGGGCAAAAAGGAGGAGTGTGCTGTCACAGTACAGGGAGAGCAACTAGGGTCATATAACAATGTACGTATAAATTTTTGAATAAGAAACTAACTTGAATTGTAAAATTTCACTTAAAGCACAACAACAAAAAAAGAAAAAAAGGAAAAGAAAGGAGGGGCAGGGAAAATGGACAAAGGCACAGCCAAAGAAAAATGAAAGCTATCGGGAGACTTTAGAGTCAGAGTAACCAGAGAAAGAAACTGCTTCGAGAAAGAGGGACTAGCCCACAATGTCAAATGCCATTCAAAGGTTAAGCCAAGTAAGAACTGAAAACCAATCCTTTTGATTCTGGAGTTAGGTTGACTATCAGCCTCAACTTCCAATGTTATTGTGAGCTGTTTTTTAAATCCTTTAATTTATATGTATTTTTGTGGGAAATCAAGAAATGCTACAGTGGAAGCTACTTTCCAGCTAACTTTGAAAACAAAAGTCTACACTACTACTGGGTTTTTCGTTTTGCTATGTTTAGTTTTTAGTATTCTTGCAATTCTTCTTTTATGGTCAAGGACCATTTTGTTGCAAATAATAGTATCCAATTCAAATTAGGGTAGGCCAAAAGTGGAATGTTTTTAAAATAATACAAGTGCAATTCATAAAACCCAAAGTCAGGCAGTCTAATGAGGCCTCCTGGGAGACTGGAATGAGAAATTGGAATGGTGTCAGGAACCAAGATAGCTACTTTCTCTCTGTGTCTATCTCTTTCCAGATCTTGTGGTCTCTTGTCTATGCTTTTCTTTGTGTATCTTCTTAATTCATTCCTCTCTGCCGTCCACATCTCTGTTTCTCCACGTACAGGAAAGAAAATGGCCCCCAAGGCAGTATTACATTCCCCTCTTTCTTCACCATGTGAGCTTGGGTAGAATTCCATATTCCAGTAGTCTAGGAGAGAGAGACTGATTGGTCAAGTTTGGATCAGATGTCTTTCCCTGGTCCATCAACCGTGAGCAGGGCAAATCACCTGTCTTTTACCCATTCTGAGAATGGAGAGTATGAGAGCAGACTCTGAGAAAGAGACCTGGGTGGGTAAATTAAACAGGCTGCTGCGTCTTCCTTATCTCACACCCAGTTCCCTTTTCTGTTGAACTTATTGTCTTCACATTTCATCCTGCTGTACTTTCATTTCAGAATGTTCTCTTCTCATGATTCTCTGCTATTATCTTTAAAAATTCCAGGTCTATTTGTATCTTATTAAAAATTCTTCTCGTTCCCATAAAAAAAAAAATCATTTTTGAAGATAATGATCTTCATCTTTCAAGCCTCAGAAATTTGTTCCTTTCTTTCTGCCATAACTTTCCATAGGCCTAGAATATTTTGCCTTTACATGGTATGTTTTCATACTGCACAGAGGTTTCTCTTTTCTTTAATGAAAGAAGGAAAGAGAGATCTATAACTGATGTTTGCTACTAGAAGGATATGGAGCTTGCGCTTGGCCTCACCCACAGAGGTCTTGTAAGAGTTCCCTCATCAAAAGCCTACTGGGGCAGGGGGAGGCAAGCTGATGTGAACACGTTCTTGCCCAAACACCAGTGTCTATTGGACCTTTATATGCTGTTACTCTATCAGTCTGAGAGATGAGTTTCTCCTTCCTGGTACCTTTTCTTTTATTCTCTAAACCAATCAAGGACGGAAAATTTACAGTCCCCAGTATGCTCTCTGTTACAAATTCCAGAAGATCAAGAACCTTAATCTATTTTTTTCTTTAATCTGTCAGAGTTTCGGACAGAGTATAAAGTAGATGTTCAACAATGGTTTGAATTTGACTTTTTCTAAAATGCAGATTTGATCATGTCAATGCCTAAAATCCTTTAATGAGTCCTTATTCTTATACAGAAAGAATTCAATTTTCTTAGCCTGTAATTGCTGTTGTTAGGTGCTGTCAAGTCAGTTCCGACTCATAGTGACTGTCTTGGTTATTTAATGTTGCTATAAAAGAAATACCACAAGTGGATGGCTTTAACAAAGAGAAATTTATTCTCCCACAGGCTAGTAGGCTAGAAGTCCAAATTCAGGGCATCAGCTCCAGGTGAAGGCTTTCTCTCTCTGTCAGCTCTGGAGGACGTTCCCTCTCATCAATCTTCCCCAGACTAGTAGCTTCTCCTCACAGGAACCCCGGGTCCAAAGCATGCAGTCTGCTCCTGGTGCTTCTTTTTTGGCAGTATGAGGTCCCCGACTCTCTGCTTGCTTCCCTTTCCTTTTATCTCTTGTAAGATAAAAGGTGGTGTAGGCCACACCCCAGGGAAACTCCCTTTACATTGGATCAGGGATGTGACCTGAGCAAGGGTGTTACATCCCACCTTAATCCTCTTCAACATAATCTAATCTTGCCTCATTAACCACAGGCAGAGATAAGGATTTACAACACATAGGAAAATTATATCAATCACAAAATGGAGGACAACCACACAATACTGGGAATCATGGCCGAATCAAGTTGACACATAGTTTTGGAGGACACAAATCAATCTATGGCAGCGACCCCATGTACAATTGAGCAAAAACACTGCCTGGTCCTGCGCCATCTTCACTATCGTTATGCTTGAGACCATTGTTGCAGCCACTGTGTCAATCCGTCTCGTCCAGGGTCTTCCTCTTTTTCTCTGACCTTCTATCTTATCAAGCATGATGTAATTACAAGTCCTTAGTAAACTGGTCATTCACTCTCCCACTCTTAGGAGAGAAGCTCTAGCTATATCTCTGCACGCATCCAAACCAGTCACACCAATCTACCTGCAATTCCACTATGTGCAATGCACTCTCGCCGTTCCACATTCTCTGCCTCTGTGTCATTCTGTCTGCCTTGAATCTTTCTTGCCTCCCCCTTCTGTCTGCATGGTAAACTTTCACTCAGCCTACCTGCTAGACTCCATCATCACCTCCATCTGGGGCAACAGTCCCTGACAGTCAGAGTTAGACCCCCCTGTCTTCTCTGCACCCATAGCACCAGCACCTCTATATGCCTCTATTAATGCACTTAATATGCCTTGTTAGACTCACTTAAAAAAAAGGAAAACTTCACAAATTTGTGTATCATCCTTGTGCAGGAGCCATCCTAATCTTCTCTATATTGCTCCAATTTTAGTATATGTGCTGCCAAAGTGAGCACCACTTTTTTTTTTTTTTTTACTTTGTCTGTTTCCCAACTAGACTGGGAGCCTTTGGAGACAGGGACCATGTATTTTTCATCTCTGTGTATCTAGCATCTACCTGGTGCTGTGTAAAATGCTTGATGAATGAATCAACTGATGTCTGTATATTTAACTTGCAGATACAAAAGTAAAAACATCTAGGTTGGTAACAAAACTAAAACCATTAGTTAAATATTAACTAACTGATAAGCCAACTATTCAGTGTTACATAATTACAATAATACATCTGGATCCAAGAACACTTGCCATCTCTTAATTATGCGTTCAGAGATAAGGAGGTAAATAAAATGTTTATTTCCCCCTTTGCCACATGAACCAAGAGAGAGAAAAAAAGGATCATTCTAGTAACTCACAAAGGAAATGCTAATAAATTTAGCACTTATTTTCTGATATTTTGTAGCTTACAAACTCTTCTCACATCCCATGTAATCCATAAAACAATCCTGTGAGTTAATCAGAGTGTCATTAGACCCATTGCACAGATGTGGAAACAAAGGCTCAAAAGGTAAAATGATTTGCCCAAATATTACTCTGCCAAAAGGTGACAAAAAGCAGAACTCAAAGTCAAATCTTCTGGCTCCTATGCTTAGGTCGGGTGTTTATTTGATTTAATAGTTAGTAGAGAAACTCAAGCAACATATAAAATCAACTATTTGGTTCCCAGACAATAACAATACTAACAACTTATTTTGGTTAATAATTTATGTACTATTCATAAGGCTTCACATCCTTTAATTTGACTCATATAAGAGCTCTGTAAAGTATGTTGGATTATTATGCTTATGCCTGTTTGTTGTTTTTATGTCATTAGGTGTTGTCAAGTCAGTTTCAACTCATAGAGACCTCATGCGACAGAGTAGAAATGCCTCATCGGGTTTTCTAGGCTGTAGTCTTTATGGGGGAGCTCTGGTGGTGCAGTGGTTAAGGGCTACAGCTGCTAACCAAAATGTTGGTAGTTCAAATCCACCAGCTGTTCCTTGGAAACCCTATGGGGCAATTCTACCCTGTCCTATAGGATCGCTATGAGTTGGAATCGACTTGATGGTAACAGGTTTAATCTTTATGGGACTAGATCGTCAGCTCTTTCTCCCATGGAGCTGCTGGGTGGGTTTGAACCACCAACCTTTTGGTTAGCAGCCTAGTGCTTAACTGCTGTGCCACCAGGCTTCCATTGTGCTAGTCCAATGAGAGTCGGTGACTCTCCCCAGGTTATACTAAGTTAGTCCATGATGGACCTCACTTCTGATTGTTTGCTCCATCCAGTCCCCTTGTCATCCAGTATCTTGATATAATTAAAAGACCAATGTGTTAGGGAGTTAGAGAAGGCAGGAAAGGTAAATAGAAATAATTAGCCCTTGCCTAGAGCTCAGCTGCTAACCAAAAGTTTGGCAGTTCAAATCTACCAGCTGCTCCTTGGAAACTCCATGAGGAAGTTCTACTCTGTCCTATGGGGTTGCTATGAGTCAGAATCAACTTGATGACAATAAGTAGACAGCTCTAGGGTTATCTCAATGGTAATATGGCCTATAATATGATCCCTTTTGTATGGACTCCTTAGGGGTGTGTCCAAAAAGGACCTGCCTGTCTCTTTGTTTTTGCTTTATTCAGAGTATCTTCATATTGAGTACATTTCTAACTTAAATGGGAAGTCCTATACAATACCACTAGTCTAGGGTAAATTTAAACTGCTCATCTCTTAGGGATTGTATCTTGAGCTCTTTGAATTCATGTATTTCCCTCAACTGAACTTTAAGCCTGAGATTTGGATATTTCTTCCCTTTTGCCTGAGCATGCACTCCCCCAATTTACATGCTCTCTTCTGTGCTTGCACACACACAAACCACATTCAAATATACACATGAGCGTATACAGACAAACTTTATTTAGATACACACACACATACACACACAATCTTGGTTATATGCCCCTTCCCCAATAGGAAGACACTGTGGACACACAAGATATGCACATATTTCTTTCAGTAATGTCTTGTCCTCTGCCCACACTCTACCCCAGATTCCTTTAACTAAACATACACATACACATGTGCTCACAAATAAAATGTCAAGTTTCACAATGATCAAGAGTCATACCAATTTTCAGAGATGAATGTGCCTGGTATATTCTTTGTGACACTAGTGGCTGAGAATGTTGCTTGGGCAAAAGAGGAGGGAGAACTTTTAGACTCTGAAGTAGGGAGAGGAGGGCAGACTAATCAAAATGTATGGTGGGAGACTTCCCGGTCAATAAAGTCAAAGGCCAGAAAATAGCTCCAATCAAGGGCACATGTCACCCACACGTCACCCCACTCAGATGTCACAGTACTTTGGAAAATTTCCCCAGTGAACTGAGTTGGACATCCCAGCCAACTATTTCACTCCAGATAAAGCCTGCATGGAGTAATAGAAATACCATTAGATACTGGAGAGTGGAGATCTGAGTTTGAAGCCCAGATCTGCCTCTTCACCTCTCTGAGCCTTAATTTCCTCATGTGTAAAAAAGGAGATGAGAATACTCACCACTTGGTGTTGTAATGAGAATTGAATTAAATGTCATAACATATATAAAGTGCCTATCACAGTCTCTGACACATAGTAGGCTCTCAATTAATGATAGTAGTAATGCTATGTTATATGTGAAACACATGCGATGGTATACAAAGCCAAGTTGTATATGGAGTATACAGAGGGTGCTTTTACAAAGAAAGGGATGTCAAGTGAGTTCCTCGTTGCAACATTAACAAGATTAAGTAGGAAATACAAAATTTGGATTCTCAGTAAAAACTGGTCAAGGATTTAGGAATCCTTTGCATGAGCCTTTGATTTCCAAATAGCTAGAAGAAAGGATTTTTGCTTTGAAGAGTGAAGTTAAACTTAACCATGTAAGTTTTGCAAGAAAATCTCTGACTTCCCAGCAAAGATGACAAATGAGAACCAAGAATATGGACTTTCTGAGTTGTTTTCTAAAAAGTTAATGACCTGGAGTAAAGGAAGGATGGGAAAGTATCCACAGGGCAAATCTGAGACTGGCAACAAATAGCTAGTGTTACTATAATCTCAGAATGTGTTCCCTCAATAGATTTTATGTTGCCTGTAGAAAAATAAAAAGATGTTTCCAAGATCAATTGATAACTTGAAAGACCTACACATCAAACCACCAGGCAGTGAGGTCCCTGTGGTAGAGTCAGAAGTAAATTGGGTTTGGAGTCAGATGTTTGGGAAACTCATTTAAGCGTCAGTTTCCCATCTATAAATTGGAGTTGTATTAATAATAATTTATTAATAATAATAATTTCACAGCCTTATGGTGAGAATGAAGGAGTCCTGGTGGAACAGTGGTTAAGTGCTCGGCAGCTAACTGAAAGGTCAGTGGTTCGAATTCACCAGCTGCTCCGCAGGAGAAAGATGTAGCAGTCTGCTTCTGTAAAGATTTACAGCCTTGACCGTGGGGATCATGGTCTCAGGAACATCTAGCTCAATTGGCATAACACAGTTTATAAAGAAAATATTCTACATTCTACCTTGGTGAGTAGCGTCTGGGGTCTTAAAAGCCTGTGAGCAGCCATCTAAGATACTCCACTGGTCTCATCTCTTCAGGAGCAAGGGAGAATGAAGAAAAGAAGATACAAGCGAAAGATTAGTCCAAAGGACTAATGGACTACAACCACCACGGCCTCCACCAGACTGAGTCCAGTACAACTAGATGGTGGCTGGCTACCACCACTGACTGCTCTGACAGGGATCACAACAGAGGGTCCCAGACAGAGCTGGAGAAAAATGTAGAACAAAATTCTAACTCACAAAAAAAGACCAGACTTACTGGCCTGACAGAGACTGGAGAAACCCCGAGAGTATGGCCCTCCGACACCCTTAGCTCAGTAATGAAGTCACTCCCGAGGTTCACCCTTCAGCCAAAGATCAGACAGCCCCATAAAACAAAATGAGACTAATGGGGCACAACAGGCCAGAGACAAGGACTAGTAGGAAAGAGGGGACAGGAAGCTGGTAATAGGAACCCAAGGTCGAGAAGGGAGAGTGTTGACATGCCGTGAGGTTGTTAACCAATGTCATAAAACAATACGTGTACTGTTTAATGAGAAACTATTTGTTCTATAAATCTTCATCTAAAGTACAATTTAAAAAAATTAAAAAAGAAAAAGAAAAGATTTACAGCTTTGGAAACCCAACGCGGCAGTTCTACTCTGCCCTATGGGGTCACCGTGAGTCGGAAAGGACTCGACAGCAACAAGTTTTGGTTTGGATGGTAAGAAGTAAATGAAACATTGCATGTAAAGTGCTTCGGACAGGCTTGGAAAACCTAGTAAAAGGGAGCTGTTATTATTTTTACCCACCTCATGTGTTTGTTATGAGGATGAAATAAATACACTGTAAAACACTATTTTTAGTTTTTTAAAGTATATTTCATATAAGCTACACGTGTTTTAAGTGGGGAAGGGATTCCTAATTCAAATGTTCACTTCCATCCAAAGGGGACCTCTATTAAAAAAAAAAAATTGTTTTGCATCTAAAAAATTAGAATGTGAGACATGCTCCTCCTTCTCTCAACTCCCTTCCCTTTTCCTCCTAATCACCCAGTTCTGCTGTGCTTCACTAAGGAGAACCACTCCCAGCCTCACTCCCACAAAATGTCAAAATGAAACACGATTTTACCCAGAAATTGCTTACCAGCGATATTTGCAAAAAGTTTGTGCTCATCTGTCAGGCTTCTAGGCCAAACATGACCATCCTCCAAAGCCGTAATAAAACATGAAATAAACCTTTCCATAAAATATTTAATAAAGCTGTAAAAGTTAAATAGCTCATAATAAGCAACCATATAAAAGCATGTAGCCCGGCTCTCGATTATTAACTTTCATTAGGACTTGGAGGAAAACCCAAGCCATTCTTCTAAACTGCAAACTTACAGTGTGGAATTGAATCAAGGGTATTGTTCCCAGGACATTCTATACTTTGAAGCCAAAGGGATTTCACAATGGTTTCACTGTATTTCTAAGATGATCGGATTCCTCTCACTGAGGTAAAATTAATTTGAGAAGAGACTTATTGAAACCCTTGAAATTCCTGCATTTGGTTGAAGAAGAAAAGGATTTTTTTTTTTTTTTTTTTGCTTTTGCTTATTTCTCTAAGTGTGATGATAGCAAGGAGTGCACGTTTGATTTTGGCTGTCCAGCATTCCTTCTCCTTCCTAACAATACCCAATTTCCTTTCAGGGGGATTCCATGATGAGGAATGTCGGGATGGGGAGGGGCCTTTCCAAAACACAGAGTCTACCTTCTTCAAGGCAAGGATAGAGAATGTGACCAAACTAGACCAATCAGACTTTGCCTTCCGGGACTGTGAATCTTGATCAGAGAGATAGCAACAGGACAAAGTAGGGAGTAAACAGTTGGAGCTCACTGGTTCTCTCATTCCACAGTGACATCCTGTTGGGACTGTTGAATACTCCCTGTGGCACAGGAAGTTGTTAGCTTCTGTCCAGTCAGCTCTCAACTCATGGCAACCCCATACACAACGGAACAAAATGCTGCCTGGTCTGTGCCATCCCCATGATCAGTTGCAAATCAGACACGTGTGATACATAGGATTTTCATTGGCTGAATTTCAGAAGTAGATCACCAGGCCTTTCTTCCTAGTCTGTCTTAGTCTGGAAGTTCTGCTGAAACCTGTTCAGCATCACAGCATTACACAAGCCTCCACTGACCTAAGGTGGTGCTGTGTATGAAGTACATTTGCGGGAATCGAACCCAGGTCTCCTGCATAAAGGCAAGAATTCTACCACGGAACAGCCCTTCCCCTAGACCTGTTCTAATTCCTCTTGCCATCAGAGTCCAATTCTCTAGCCTTTTCTTTGATTTTCTAAGTATGCTATATCCTTCTAATAGATTCCTTTTCTGCTCAATTTCTCTAGAGCTGTTTAGCATTGCTTGTGCCAAAGAATCCTAACTGCTGTCAAGTATCAAGTAATAATGGTCATTGATTCCTATGTACTTTCAAGAAAATAAACACACTTGGTGCAGAAAAATACCACCAAAAGTAACAATTACACTGTGACAATTTGCCCACCTCTCTATTCCCTCCATCAAAAAATAAAATCTATCTAGGGTTTGTTTATCAGAAATTAAGTCTAAAAGAAATGAAATCCAATGGCTGTCAAAATTACAGAAAGTATTCAACAAAAGGAAAAGGGAAAAAAACTCATATAAAACTTTAACTAAGGAGGTATAGACAAGAAGTTTCTATTTCACACACAATGATTTTAAATCTCCTAATAACTGAGAACTTCATATAAATATTTGCCTAATGGCCTGAAAGGCACCAAGGAGAAATGAAATCCCTGTGAGTTGAAACCTTATAGATTACAGTTGGTGGCTCCAAATTGTTTGAGGTTAACAGAATTTATGATTTATAAAAGACTAGTATTGTTAGCTGTTGCATAAAACAACTACATTTCACAGGCTCCTTTTTACTAGGAGTAGTTCTCCGGAGCCAAAATGATATACAAAATGGAATGCCAGCCTCTATACTTTGTTCAAATCCCTTCGCCTCTCAGGCCAAGTTATCTGAAGTGAAAAATCAGCTAAAAACTTGGGAAGTAAATTGGTTTTTAATACAATTCCATCCTATCCCTTCCCTCTTTCTCCTGAATTCCTCCTCACGTAAGGAAAAAATCTTAATTACAAAGAAGCAGGGGAATTTGTCTGAATGCGTGTGTGATGTATTCAGTCTCTGACAGATCGTTTGCTCTGTGGACCTCGCCAGTGAGTGTGATGGGGCACCAGGGCTGGAGAGCAGCTTGAAGCCATCACCACCAGATAATGGCTGCTGTCTCTTTAAAACTCTCGGAGGTTCACATTGTCGATTTCCTTCCAGTTTCCAGTGGTATGAGAGACACCGCCAGTATAAATCTTGTTGTCACAAAAGAAAAAGTTATAGTATATATTCAACCACACACACACAAAAACTTTCAAATAACACTAACTTAAACCCACAAAACCATGGAGAGTCAGAAGCTGAAACCCTGTCCTTAAGTCACCCCCATTGTGTTTAGATCTTGAAGAATAGCAAACTCATAATAGGGTAGCACCAGAGCTGTGTCTACACAATACGAAGACAATAAGGCAAATTGATTAAAAAACAAAAAAGCTTACAAACAAAAACCTCCTAGTTCAGGCCTGGTTTGAAAGAGAATACAAATCAGCCTCCTTTTGCGATTTGTCATCTCGATGTGTGGACCTGGACTAGACACACTCTTCTAGTCCCCACAGAGTACCCAATGGTGGGAGAAATAGAAAGGAAGATAAAGCCTGGAGCAATTTGGAGGTTTCTCCTCTAGCATCATGGGGCCTAAGCTAAAGTTTATACAAAATGAGTGTTACTATTTTTTGGCTTAACCGTGTATATCCTCTTGCAGTTTATTCAAGAGTCAAGTTTTCATTTTTTTCCAGGGTCACTTGATCTAAATAGTTAGGAGGCCTAGCTGTCCTTGGAAGTCCATTTTAAAGAACTACAGCCACTGTAAAATCTGAGACAGGAATGCTGCTTGTGAGGCAGGAAAGCTTAGCGGTTAAGAGCCTGGACTATAGAGTCAGAGAGACCTGGGTTTTAAACTTAGCCCAGTAGGCACTTACCAACTATGTGAACACCCACCTCACAAGGCTGCCATGAGATTTAAATGAGATATTTGTGAATCCCTTAGCACTGTGCCTGGTACTTGGTAAACCCTCAATAAATGACAGATATCTGTGAGCATCAAACATTTCCAAAGAGGAAAATCGGACAAGGCCTCTTTAAGATCAACATTGAATGATGCTGAAGTTTTCTAGATACGTAAAGAATTCACTTTCATTATAAGAAAGCTAACTTGCACACAGGTTAAAAGTTTCCAAAGTGAATCATTCATTCCACAAATATGTCAACTCTGTGCCCAGGCATTGGGGATTCAAAAATGAACAAGATAGAAACGGTGCCTGCTGTCGAAAACGTGACAGTCTCGTGGGGATACAGACACAGAAACAGGCAATTACAGCAAGGAGTCTGGTCAGGGTCCCGTCTCTCCCACACATACCCGGCTGCCCGCCCACCTCCACCAGAAACCACTCCGGGTGCCCCTCCCCATGTTCACATTTCCACTTCCTGTCAACCCAGGGAGAGACTTGAAATCTTTGACCCTGGCCTTCCCAGGACATAAGGGCTTCAAGATGAGCAAACAGCTTCTGTCCAATGACAGAGCCTTAAACTGGACCTTTCTACGCCTCTTTCCTTAGTGAGGCAGGGGATCTAGTAGAGAAACAGGAGCCTTTGTGCCTGAGAGGGGACAGAAGTGTGTTGCGTGAGTGACAGGATGTTGATGCTGATTTCCAAAGTACATGATGCCAGTGCTTGATAAGGATATTGCCCAACATCGTTCTTACTCACCCAAGCACCCACCCACACATAAATACCAGCAATTGGTTCAACAGGATATTTTCTTGGTCAAGTGAGCCAGTCAGGAGACTTCAAAGAATAGTGCCAGGAATATAATAATAATAGCTTATATGTTATTGAGCACATACTATGTGGCAGCCACTGTTCTAAGCACTTTACTGTATTAGTGAATTTAATACTCATTGCAACATCATGTATTTGTTTTCTGGGTCTGTTATAACAAATTACCACAAACTGGATGGTTTAAAACAGAAATTTATTCTCTTACGGTATTGGAGGCTAGAAGTGTGAAATCAAGGTGTTGGCAGGGCCATGCTCCCTCTGAAGCCTTTAGGGAAGATTCTTCCTTGCCTCTTCCAGCTTCTGGTGGTTGCTGGCAATCCATGGCATTTCTTGGCTTTGGTTGCTTCACTCCATCTCTGACCTCCATCATCACATGGCATCCTCCCTGTGTATGTCTATTTCCTCTTCTTATAAGGACACCAGTCACTGGATTAGATCCCACTCTACTCCAGTATAACCTCATCTTGACTAATTAAAAAAGACAAAAAAAAAAAACATTGCCTTTGAGTCTATTCCGACTCATAGCGACATAGTAGAACTGCCCCATACGGCTTCCAAGGAGCACCTGGTGGATTTGAACTGCTGACCTTCATGGTTAGCAGCTGTAGCTCTTAACCACTATGCCACCAGGGTTTCCCTTAACTAATTACATCTGCAAAAACCCTATTTCCAAATAAGGTCTTGTTGAATTTTCTGGGGCACTATTAAACCCAGTACAGATAGATTCTGTTACTATTGTGTCTGCTTTAGAGATGAAAAGTCTTTGGCACAGAGATGAAGTAACTTTCCAAGGTTGCCCAGATAATGCATGACAGAGCCAGATTATATAGCTCCAAAGCCCATGTACTACACCATGCTGCCTCTCAATATACATTTCTTAAATGAATGAATGAGATAGTCATAAATGGTTGATTGTCATCATGCTCAATCTTAGTGATGTGTTACTTCCAACATAACTAGCTATTTGAGAGTTCATTCAGCATTTACTGCTTCTGCCTTGTATTCAGTCTTCATCATCCCTTATTGAGACCACTGCACCAGCTTCACAAGTAGTGTCCCTGCTTCTACTTTCTCCCTTCTCAAGTCTACCCTCCACGTGACCACCAGATGTGTCTTTCCAAAACACAGATATGATCATCTTACTATGGCTCTTTACCCAGGACTGAAAGGTCCATGTGGACAGGCATTGTGCCCACTTTTGCTCACTGCTATATCCTTAACAAGGAACACAGGTCCTAGTATACAGTGGGCCCTCAAAAAAAACAAAAAATTGCTGAGTGGAAGAAGGAATGATTGAATAAAGGCTCAGGGCCATCTAAACTTCTAGCCTCAGCTCCTGCTGCTTCTCTGCCTCTCACCCGCCCTTGTATTTACAGTGTTTTGTTCACACTTGATGCTCATGTCATGAACCAATGCATCTCCATGCCTTTGCTTATGCTGTGCCCTGAGCCAGGCATATCTTAATCACTGTTTATGGCTCAGCTCACACCTCATCTCCCCATCAGGTTCATTTAGACAATACACACACACACACACACACACACACCTCTCACACACAGAGATTGCTTCCACTCAGAATGTGTATTATTTGCCTAGGGCTGCTGTAACAAACTATGACAGACTCAGTGGCTTAAAACAACAGAAGTTTATTGTCTCATAGTTCTTGGTTCTAGAAGTCCAAATTCAAAGTATGAGCAGGGCCATGTTCCCTCTGAAGGCCCTAGGGGAGAATCCTCCCTTGCTTCTCCTAACTTCTGGTGGTTCCTGGAAATCCTTGGCGTTCCTTGGCTTGTAGATGCATCACTCCCATCTCTGCCTCTGTCTTCACATGGCTGTCTTGACTCTGTGCCTCTCAGTCTTGGTGTCTCCTCTCTTTTTATAAGGACACCAGTTATATTGGATTACGGTTTACCCTACTCCAGTATGACCTCATGTTAGCTTAACTAATTACACCTGCAAAGATGATATTTCCAAATAAGGTCATAATCACAGGTACCAGGGGTTAGGGCTTGAACGTGTCTTTTTGGGTACAGAATTCAATCCATAACACAAGGGTACCACAGAACTTTGCAATGTCTACTAGCATTGCATTTAGTTTGCTCTAGTTCTAATAGGTTTCTTCATAGCCCTACTCTTAAGTCCTTGGGGCAGGGAATGTGTCTTCTTCTTTTATATCACCGTGTCTAGCAAAATGCTTATCAGAATGGACACTCAATAAATGGTTGCTGGATAAATGATTGAATGAATATGCTAATGTCAGTGTACATGTAAACACAGTTTTATTACTATTGTGACTAAGACTTGACTGTGCGTATACAAATCCAATTCTCGAATGATGAGTCACTTACTTGGCTTTCAAACCACCAAGCCCAGATGTCACACAGCTAAGTGAAGGCTGAAGCCAAAGTCTTGGTTCAAAAACAGACATCCTAGGGGCAACATTATTAAAATGCAGTGGAGGTCGCTGCCACTCCCTGAATTCATATTTGTCTATGTGATCAGTAAGTGTGGTGAAGAGACAAGAAATTGACAGCATGATCTCAGCATTGAGGACTGCTATTTACATAATTGACATTGCTTTATAGTTTTGTTTTTATCACATCTGGAGTGCATTTCAAAATTAATAAGCCTATTTATTCACTTTCCAGTTGATGTAGTTATAGGATACAGTATTGCACAGAGGTTAAGAGCATGGGCTTTGGAATCAGAGCAACCAAATATTCCATAGTGTCCCATCTTTAATATGTATGTATGTATGTATATGTATGTTTATGTATGTACATGTATGTATGTATATGTATGTTTATGCATGTATATTCTTCCCTTTACCCCATACCCATTGCCATCGAGTCGATTCCGACTCATAGCGATCCTACAGGACAAAGTAGAGCTGCCCCATAGGGTTTCTAAAGAGCAGCTGGTGGATTCAAATTGTTGACCTTTTGGTTAGCAGCCAAGCTGTTAACCACTACGCCACCAGGGCTTCCCTTTACCCCATATCCTTCTCTCTTTACCATATCATTTCATTTCTATGATAGCCTTCATAGCAAGACCTCTCTAAAGATTTATTTACATAACGTTTACATATATGCTCCACTTCCTCACCTCGCATTCTCTCCTGAACCCCAGTTAGGTTTCTGTCCCCTCACACTGAGTTGGTTCATGTCAGGTACAACACTGTCTTCCATGTTGTCACCTCCCGGTTCTTATCTTACTTGACCAGTCAGTGACAAACACACACACATATGCACATGCACACACACACACACACACAACCACCCTACTTTTTGAAGCACGTCTCTCCTCTCTTGGCTATTGTTAAACCTATTTTCTCCTAGTTCCACCTCCTCCCCCATCATCTCCCAGACTCCTTCTCAGCCTCCTTTGCTGATTCTTCTTCCTCCACCTGATCTTGAAATCCTGGTGTATCCCAAGACTCAGGCCTGGCTTTCTTTGCCTTTCTATCTATCTCTACGTCATTGGGTCTCATCTCATCATCTTAATGTTATATATATGCTGATGACTCCTAAGTGTGTATCTCCTGCCCTGACTTTGTCCCTGGACTTGTCACTTCTATATCTAACAGCTCTCTTGCCAGAGAAAGACAGTCTAGAAAAGAGAGTGAGCACGGACCCTATAAAGCTAGAGTGCCTGGGTTTGAATTCCAGTTCTGCCACCTATTTGCTTTGGAACTTTGGCAAATTTATTTTTTCAATTTCCTCTTCTGTGAGATGGGGATAATGTCTCATAGGCTTCTTTCAAAGATTTTACATAAGAAAATATATGTAAGCACATGGTAGGCATCAACTAGTACTAGCAGTAGGAGTATCTTCTCCTAGGTGTCTAAGAGGCATCTCAAACTTAATGTTCCAAAAACAGAACTCTGGAATGATTCTTCTACTAAAACTGATTTCAACTCTAATCTTTTCACATCTTTATCACATTAATTTTACTTTCTTCATAAAATTTATCACTATCTGAAATTTCCTTATTTATGTAGCCGTTTAATTGTTCTTTGTCTTCCCCACCCCCAGCTAGAATGTAAGTTTCATGAGGGCAGGGCCATGTCTGTCTTGTTCACTGCTGTAATTCTACTACCTTGAACAGTGCCTTATGTTGACACATAGTAGGTGTTCAGTACACAGCTACTGAATGAATGAATGAACAATATGACTTAGATTTGGTACCTACATCCAGCACTTACTAGTTATGGGACATTAGGAAAACAACTTTTATGAATCTTAGCTTTTTCACCTTTTAAATGGGATAGTATGCCTCCTTATAGGGTTATGTGAACATTAATGTACCTAACATGCTTTGCACAGTGTATGGCCCACAGTAAGGCTTTATTGCATGGTTACAAAATAATGAAAACAAGTATTACCATGAATCACAGAGTAATCTTTAAAAGGAATTCGGATTTTAAGAAGTGGAAGTCCAAACATACCCAGAAAAAAAAAATGTAGTAGATAGTATCATGAGTTTTAGAACTAAAAGGAACCTTTAAGAAGAAACTTTTCTATTTCTTTCTTCTAAAAGTTTTCTAGCCCTTTCATGTCCAAACTGATGCCTGGAGAACTTAGGTGATTTGTTCAAGATCACAGAGGTGACTAGAACTAAAATCAGATTCCAGGTCCCCTAACTCCAAGTCCATTAAACACCACATATAACTCTACTTTTTCCCCAATTATTTTGATATAATAAACCTACATAAATGTATCTTATACATAAACTTCAAGTTGAATTTATTTTTATATAAGATTGTATTATCACCATTTAAAAAGTATTTCTGTAACTGGCAAGATGTAAGCCATGTAAAAATGTGAACATATACGTGTCTCATATTTCTCTTTCCATTGTTTCTTCATTCATTTGTTGGCCACCTACTATGTGTTTGACACTGCTTGATGTGGCAAACAAGTGTAAGATAAAATCCCAACTTTAAGTTATTCTGGGCATACCTACTGGGGAAGACATTTATTCATGTGTTAGTCAACAAACATATTTTGAGCCTCTACTCTATGTCAGATACTTTGCTAGATTCCAGAAATGCAGTGCTGAGTTAGGGCAAAGCTAGGCTGCTGTAACAAAGAGGGTCAAAATAAGTTAGTGGTTTAATGAAGATTGAAGTCTACTTCTTTCTCATGTAACAATTTGAGGTGAGTGCTCAGGTTGGCAGGTAGCTCTACTCCCCTTGATCATATGGGGACCCAAGTTTCCTCTCTTACCTCCTGCCATCTCCTAGGCCATGTTGATCCTCTATATGGTAGAAGCTGGATCACATTGGGTTCCAGCTGGCAGGAAGAGGAAGGAGAACTAAAGTGGCACTCATCATTTCTGTCTACATTGGATTTATAGAAATTTAATCATATGGCCACACATAACCACAAAGAAGCCTGGGAAATGTATGCAGCTGAGCAACCATGTGTCTGGATACAAAAGAGGAGAATGGGAGGGGGCAGAGCCAACATGGCACCTAGACAGATGCACTATGCTGTACCTCTGCAGCACAGACCTGAAAAACTAAGTAAAACAGATGCAATCATCAACCTGGAACACTGAGCATCAAATAAAGGGATAAAGAACTAGATCAAACACCAAATGAAAGAAGAAACTGATAAAAAATAGAGAACAAGGAAAGATATGATGTGGAGGTCCCCTGCCAATTAACAAGGCACAGGGTAGCCATCTTGAAACACACCCAGCAATGACCCCAAACGGAGTACAGGAAGGCAACTTCACAGGGCTCTGAACAGGAGAAAGAGTAGCCAGGTAACCAGAGAAACATGCTTTCCCATTCCTCACCCTTCTGGAGAGTAGAAGCAAGAACCCCTCCAACACAGCAGACCCCACCTCCAGGGTCCACAATACAAGCCATCCCCCCACTCCTGTGCCTGACCTGCCACCTCCTGCCATGTAGATTTTTTTCCTTTCTCTCTCCCTCCCACCTATCCCTGTACACCACCTCACTTCCCCATCAGCCCCTAAGTCAACCCCACCCAACCCACTGGCCTCCACTGTGCTGCCACTTTTTTCTTTCTTCCTTTTCTTTATCCCTCCAACATAGCCCCATTCACCACTTCCCCCCTTCCCACCTGTCCCGGCCATTCTGTTGCAGCTAGAGATCCACCAGTCCACCACCACCTCGGGTCCTCCCCACCCACATCTACTAGTTCCCACCACACTGCCTTTGTTTTCCTTATTTTCTTTCTCCTCCCACTCAGCCTCTTATGCCACCTCCGCCCTTCCCATCAGCCTCCACAGCACTGCTGCAGATAGAGTGCCACTGGCACACCAGCCCACCACAGCCCCAGGTCACCCTGCCCCCATGCGCCAGTTCTCAATGTGCTGTCATTTTTCCCTTTCTCTTTTCTTTTTCTTTCTCCCTCCCACCTACCTCCATACACCATCTCTTTCCCCTTTCTGCCAATCCCTAGGCCTGCCGCACCCCCACCCACTGGCTCCCAACAATGCCCTTTTTATTCTTTTTTTCTTTTTTCTTTCTCTCTCTTTTCTTTCTCCCTCCCACTTAGTTGCTTACTCATCCTCCCCCACACTTCACTGACCCCCACTGTGCTGCCATGGCTAGAGTGCCCCCAGGGCTCAGGCCTGCAGCCACACCAGACCCACACTGCCCCTCCCCTCCTGCCACTCGACCAGTTGTTGAACAGTGGGAAGCAAGCCCCTATCACTCCCCTCCTGGCACCCCAGCCCATCAAGCAAGAGGCTGTGAATGCTCCCATACTGCTGAACCAAAATCATGAGACAGACAGTGCTTGACCTGTCCACCCTCAGCCACCTTGCCAAATTAGTGTACAGCAAAGTGGGCTTGCCTTGCCTGCTGCTGCTCTGCCCACCTAGATAAGGTGGTGAGAGCTATCATGCCTGTAGATGAGCAAGCAGCAAAGCATGCCTGGACCACTGCCTTAAAACAAAAAAACAGGACAAATCAAATGAGCAAACAATCAATAAATAAAGAAAATAATACCTTAATGTCTCAGAGACAGCAAACAATATCAAAACATATAAGAAAGCAGGACAAGATTGCTCCAGCAAGTGACCAATATGAAGAATCAGATAATCTTCCAGAAGAAAAAAAGGCATTGGAACTACGTGATATGGAATTCAAAAGACTAATATTTATGGATCTCCAAGAGATTAGGAAAGAGATCAAGGAAAAGCCAGACAAAACTAAGGAAAAAATACACAAAATTAAGAAAATCAGACAAAACCAATGAAAACATAGCCAAAATCAAGGAAAACACAAAGTACTAGAAGAATTCAGAAAAATAATACAAGAACAAAATTTCAAAATAAATAATTAGAAATCATACGAAAACAGCAATCAGAAATCTAAAAGATAAAAAACAAAATTTCAGAAATGGACAACTCAATAGAAGGTTTTAAGAGCAAATTTGAAACAAGGGAAGACAGAATCAACAAGATTGAAGACAAATCCATGAATGCCAATTTGTTTGAGGAAAAATTAGAGAAAAGAATGGAAAAAAATGAATAAAGCCTAAGAATTATGTGGGACACAATCAAGAGCAAAAATTTGTATGTGATAGGAGTTCCAGAACAGGAGAAGAAAATTGAAAACATATAGAAGATTGTTGAAGATTTGCTGGCAGAAAAAATCCCAAATATCATCAAAGATGAAAAGCTGACCATCCAAGAAGCTTAACAAAACCCATATAGGATAGATCCCAAAAGAAAGTCACCAAAACATATCATAAGCACACTGCCTAAACCAAAGACAAAGAAAGAATCCAGAGAGCAATCAAGAAAAATGAAAAGTCACTTAAAAAGAGGAAACAATAAGACAAAATTCTCATTACTTGGCAGAAATTTTGCATGCAAGAAGGCAATGGGATGTCATATATAACATACTGAAAAAAACTGCCAACCAAGAATAACATATCCTGCAAAATTCTCTCTCAAATAAATGGTGAAATTATGACATTCCAAGATGAACAAAAATTAAGGGAATTTGTAAAAACTAAATCAAAGCTACAAGAAATATTAAAGGGAGTACTTCAGTTAGAGAACCAACATTAAACAACAACCGGAGTCTAGGACACAGGATACATCAACCAGATACCAATCTAAGTAAAGAACTCTCAATAATAAAACAAAGCTAAAAGATTTAAAACAGGGAAACAGAGATGTTAATTTGTAAACAACGCCCATGTCAAAACAATAAAAGGGGGAATAAATGGTGTAGGTATATAACTTTTAAAGAGAGAGGAAGTCAAGGTGATATCAAGTAATAAAAGACTGGTTCAAACTTAGGAAGATAAGGGTAAATTTCAAGGTAACCACAAAGAAAGTTAACAAACCTATTCATCAAAATAAAAAAGAAGGAAAACATAAAGACTCATGAAACATAATATCTATAAAAACAAAAGAAATGAAACGAAAATCCACAAACAAAAGAAACTCGGCACAGGAAAGTAATATGAACAAAGAAAATGTCAGTACCACAATAAAAAGCACAATATTACAATAAACTTATCCCTATTGATAATCACAGTGAATGTAAATGGCTTAAATGCACACATAAGATACACAGAGTAGCAGAATGGATTAAAAACATGACCCTTCAGTATGCTGTCTACAAGAGGTATACCTTGGACACAAAGACATAAATATATTAACAATCAAAGGATGGAAAAAACAGATCAAGCAAACAGTAACCTAAAAAGAGCAGGAGTGGCAATACTAATCTCAGATAAAATAGACTTTAAGACAAAATCCACCATAAAAGACAAGGAGGGACATTATATAATGATTAAAGGGACAATCCACCAAGAAGACATAACCTTAATATATATAAATGCACCTGACAGGACTCGAAAATACATAAAATAAACTCAAACAGCACTGAAAAGAGAAACTGACAGTTCCACAAAAATAGTAGGAGACTTCAACACATCACTCTTGGTAAAGGACAAAACAAACAGAAAGCAACTTATCAAAGATGTGGAAGATCTAAAGGCCACAGTCAACCAACTTGACCACATAGATATATATAGAATACTCCACGCAACAGCAGTGAAGTATACATCTTTTCCAACACACACGGAACGTTCTCCAGAATAGACAACATTTTAGGTCACAAAGCAACCCTCAGTAAATCCAAAACATCAAAATAATACAAAACATTCTCTGATCACAACACCATAAAAGTAGAAATCAATAACAGGAAGAGCAAGGAAAAGAATCAAATACATGGAAACTGAATAACACCTTTCTTAAAAACAACTGAGTAATAGAATAAATCAAAGAGGAAATCAGTAAATTCCTAGAATCAAAGAAGATTGAAAACACATCATACCAAAACATTTGGGACACAGCAAAGGCAGTGCTCAGAGGTCAATTTTAAACACACACGTGAAAAAAGAAGAATGTGCCAAAATCAAAATGTTAGCCCTACAACTCTAACAAATAGAAAGGGAGCAGCAAAAGAAGCCCACGGGCACCAGAAGAAAAGAAAAAATAAAGATTAGAGCAGAAATAAATGAAAAAAGGAACAGAAAAACAATAGAAAGAATCAACAAGACCAAAAGTCGGTTCTTTGAAAACATCAACGAAATCGACAAACCACTGGCTAAACTGACCAAAAAAAAAACAAAACAAAGAAACAGAAGAGGAAGCAAATAACCCAGATAAGAAATGAGATAGCGGACATTACAATAGACCCAAATGAAATAAAAAAAGATCATAACACAATACTATGAAAAATTGTACTCTAACAAATTTGAGAACCAAGAAGAAATGAACAAATTTCTAGAGACACACTACCTACCTAAAGTAACACAAACTGAGATAGAAAATCTGAGCAGACCCATAAAAAAAGAAGAGATTGAAGAGGTAGTTTTAAAAACTCCCAACAACAACAACAGCAAAAGTCCTGGCCCATATGGCTTCAATGGAGAATTCTACCAAACATTCAAAGAGTTCACACCAGTACTACTCAAACTATTTCAGAGTGTAGAAAAGGAAAGAATACCCCTGAATTCATTCTATGAAGCCAGCATAACCCTGATACCAAGCCAGGCAAAGACGCCACAAAAAATAAAGAAAAGAAAATTACAGACCAATATTTTTCATGAATATAGATGCAAAAATTCTCAACAAAATTCTATCCAAAAGAATTTAGCATCGTATCAAAAAAAATAATACACCAAGACCAAGTGGGATTCATACCAGCTATGCAAGAATGGTTCAACATTAGAAAATCAACCAGTGTAATCCACCACATAAATAAAACAAAAGAATCACGTGATCATCACAGTCGATGCAGAAAAGGCATTTGATAAACTCCAACACCCGTTCCTGATAAAAACTCTCAAAAAAATAGGAATAGAAGGGAAATTCCTCAAAATAATAAACAGCATCAATGGCACAGTGGTTAAGCATTTGGGTGATAACCAAAAGTTCAGCAGTTTGAATTCACAAGCTGCTCCTTGGAAACCCTATGGGGCGGCTCTACTCTGTCCTGTAAGGTCGCTATGAGTTGGAATCGGCTCAATGGCAACAGGTTTTTTTAATAGAAAAGCAACAGCCAAAGTCATTCTCAAAGGAGAGAGGCTGAAAGCATTCCCCTTGAGAACAGGAACAAGACAAGGAGGTCCTTTATCACCACTCCTATTTAACATTGTGCTGGAAGTCCTAGCTAGAGCAATACATCAAGAAAAAGAAATAAAGGGCATCTAAATTGGAAAGGAAGAAGTAAAACTATCCCTATTCGCAGAGGAAATGATATTATACATAGAGAGCCTCAAAGATTCCACAAGAAAACTATTGGAACTAATAGAAAGATTCAGCAGTGTAGCAGGCTAGAAAATCAATATACAAAAATCAGTTGGATTCCCATACATCAACAAAGAGAACTTCGATAAGGAAATCAGGAAAACAACACCATTTATAATAGCTCCTAAAAAGATAAAATATTAGGAATAAATCTAACCATGGTGGTAAAAGACCTACACAAAGAAAACTACAAAACACAATTGCAAGAAACTAAAAGAGACCTACATAAATGGAAAAACATACCATGTCCATGGATTGGAAGACTCAACACTGTGAAAATGTCAATACTATACAAAGAGATCTACAGATATAATGCAATCCCTGTTTAAATGCGAACAGCATTCTTTAAGGATATGCAAAAACTAATCACTAACTTTATATGGAAAGGAAAGAGGCCCCAGATAAGAAAAAAACATTATTGAAGAAAAGGAACAAATAGGAGGCCTCACACTACCTGATCTCAGAACCTACTATACAGCCATGGTAGTCAAAACAGCCTGGTATTGGAACAATGACAGACACATAGACCAACGGAACAGAATTGAGAACCCAGACCTAAATCCATCCACCTATGGTCACCTGGAGCCCTGGTGGTGCAGTGGTTAAGTGTTTGGCTGTTAATCAAAAGTTCGGCAGTTCAAATCCACCAGTGGTTCCTTAGAAACCCTACAGGGAAGTTCTACTCTGTCCTATAGGGTCAGTGTGAGTTGGAATTGACTCGACAACAATGAGTTTGTTTTTTTGGTTTATGGTCATCTGATCTTTGACAAAGGACCAAAGTCACTTAAATGGGGAAAAGACAGTCTTTATAACAAATGGTTTTGCCCAAACTGGATATTCATCTGTAAAAAAAAAAAAAAAAAGAAACAGGGCCATACTTCACACCCATACACAAAAACTAACTCAGAATGGATCAAAGACCTAAATATAAAACCAAAAACGATAATGATCATGGAAGAAAAAGTAGGAACAATGCTAAGGGCCCTAATACATGGCATTAACAGGATACAAATCATAACTAACAATGCGCAAGCATCAGAAGATAAACTAGATAACCAGGAGCTCCTAAAAATTAAACACTTATGCTCATCAAAAGACTTCACCAAAAGGGTAGAAAGAGAACCTACAGACTGAAAATATTTTTTGCTACTACATACCCGACAAAGGTCTAATCTCTAAAATCTGTAAAATACTTCAACACTTCAACAACAAGAAGACAAATAATCCAATAAAAAATGGGCACAGGATATGAAGAGACACTTCACCAAAGAAGACCTTCAAGCAGCTAACAGACATATGAGGAAATTCTCATGATCATTAGCCATTACAGAAATACAAATAAAAACTTCAATGAGATACCATCTCACCCTGACATTACTGGCACTAATCAAAAAAAAAAAACAGAAAATAACAGATGTTGAAGAGGTTGCAGGGAGATTGGAACTCTTACGCATTGCTGGTGGTAATGTGAAATGGTACAACCACTATGGAAAACAGTATGACGTCTTCTTAAAAAACTAGAAATAGAAATGTCATACGAACAGCAAGCCCACTCCTAGGAATATATCCTAGAGAAATAAGATCCATCATACGAATAGATACATGCACACCCATGTTCATTGCAGCACTGTACACGATAGCAACAAGATGGAAACAACCTAAGTGCCCATCAACAGATGAATGGATAAACAAATTACAGTACTTCCACACAATGGAATACTACTCAATGGTAAAAAACAATGATGAATCCATGAAACATCTCACATGGATGAATCTGGAGGGCATTATGCTGAGTGAAATAAGTCAATCACAAAAGGACAAATATTGTATGAGACCACTATTATAAAAACCTAAGAAAAGGTTTACACAAAGAAAAAAATAATCTTTGATGGTTATGAGGGAGGGGAGGGATGAGGAGGGGAAATCACTAACTAGATAGTAGACAAGTGTTAACTTTG
Organism: Trichechus manatus latirostris; assembly: GCF_000243295.1. Classification (NCBI taxonomy): domain Eukaryota; kingdom Metazoa; phylum Chordata; class Mammalia; order Sirenia; family Trichechidae; genus Trichechus; species Trichechus manatus. The sequence goes on along the minus strand of NW_004443963.1, from coordinate 3,347,183 downwards.
GTGAAGGGAAAGACAACACATAATATAGGGAGAGTTAGCACAAATTAACCAAGGCAAAGTCATAGAAACTTCCTAGACACATCCAAAGACCTTGAGGGACTGAGGGACTGCAGCAGAGGGCTGGGAACCATGGTCTAAGGGAACATCTAGGTCAATTGGCATAACACAGTTCATAAAGAAAATGTTCTACATCCTACTTTGATGAGTAGCGCCTGGGGTCTTAAAAGCTTGTGTGCAGTCAGCTAAGATACATCTACTGATCCCATCCCATCCAGAGCAAAGGAGAATGAAAAAAACCAAAGACACAAGGAAAATATTACTCCAAAAAACTAATGGACCACATGAACCACAGCCTTCACCAGCCTAAGCCCAGAAGAACTAGATGGTGTCCGGCTACCACCACTGACCGCTCTGACAGGGATTACAATAGAGGGTCCCAGACAGAGTGGGAGAAAAATGTAACACAAAATTCAAATTCATTTAAAAAAAAAAGACCAGACTTACTAGTCTGACAGAGACTGGAGGAACCCCCAAGACTATGGCCCCCGGACACTCTGCTAACTCAGAACTGAAGCCACTCCCTAAGTCCGCCTTTCAGCCAAAGATTAGACAGGTCTATAAAACCAACAATAACACACGCAACAATCTAGTATACAAAGCCAAATGGACAATACCTGCCCAAAAGCAAAGACCAGAAGGCAGGAAGGGAGAGAAAAACTGAACGAATGAACATGAGGAAACTGGAGTGGAAATGGGGAGAGTGCTGACACAATGCAGGGGTTGAAACCAATGTCACAAAATAATTTGTGTATAAATTTTTTAATGAGAAGCTAATTTGCACTGTAAACTTTCACCTAAAGCACAATAAAATTAAAAAAAATTCATCATTGTGCTAGGATGACTCCAATGTACAAGGCTGCATGAGTGGGCGCCCTGTGTGGGGCCCTGGAAGCACCTTGGACAGAAGCAGGTACTTCACCAGAAACTGTGCCATCCAGGGGGAATCTGTCAGAAAGTCTTACTGGACAAGGGTTGTATGCTCCAAGGTCTGGGTTAATTCCATATCAGTCGTCATCTCCAAGGACATCTATGACCTACCATGGATGTGTCTCTTCCAATTCCTGCTGCACTACACTGAGGGAAATGAGCACAACCAAAGCGCCCATGTCAGCAGGTGCATTTCCTCATCCCAGTCCCACCGTGAACTTCGTTCTTGAAACTACGCAAACAAACAAATAAATAAAACAGGAGAATGGGCTTAGATGGACAGATAGAAGTCTTGGCCTCAGTGAGCAAAACCATTACCATAACCCAGTCTTTATGTCCTCACAATCTAGGCAGAAAATAATCATATCCTTTATGGTATATTTCATGAAGGAAAAGTATATGGGGCCATGAAAGTGTAGAATGGGAGACTGAACTGGTCATGGCCAGAGTAATTGAGGCAGAAGGAACAGCCCAGGGAATGGCAGCAGACAGGAAAGGACAGTTTAGAAGCTGAGGATCTGGAGCCAGGCTACTATGTTTGAGTCTTAATTCCAGCACTTAAAAAAAAAAAAAAAATTGCTGTCCAGTTGATTCTGACTTATAGCACCCCATGTGAGTCAAAGTAGAATTGTGTTCCACAGGGTTTTCAATGGCGGATTTTTCAGAATTAGCTCACCAGGCCTTTCTTCCAAGGTTCCTCTGGGTGGACTAGAACCTCCAACCTTTTGGTTAGCAGCCAAGTGAGTTAACTGTTTACACCACCCAGGGACTCCCAGCAAACTAATACATCCTTGAAATCCAGGTCTGATGTCAGATGTCAGATATCATTATAATTGTAATGTTGCTTTCTAACCACAGAGATAAGAAGTAGATAACAATTTTATGGACTCATGTTCCAAGTAGAGAAGTATTTGATAAACCAAAAGGGCATCTTGCTTCAGGAAAGTGAGGACATTCCTTTATGGAAGTGAAAAATATCCCTACATGTTTAATATACATGTGGAGCATCTAGGTCTAAGGGTACAATTTAAGAGTATGGTTGTCAGATAAGATAAAGGATACCAGTTAAGTGTGAATTTCTGATAAATAAAGAGCAATTTTCTAGTATAATTACATCCCAAATATTGCATGGGACATACTTAATACTAAAAAAAAAAAAAATTGTGATTTTTTTAAATTAAAATTTAACTCGGCATCCTGTATTTTTATTTGCTAAATGCAGCCACCTTACTTAAGAGTCTAGTAGAAAACAAATCTGTCTCCTCGTTCATTTATTTTACCTGTCTTGGTGCTGAGATATTTGAATTTGCAACCCTTGTGGAGGTGCAGACAAAGGGGAAGAAAAACCCTTAGAGACCAGGAACTGTCAGAGGGCATTTGGCAGAGGCTATAGAAAAGCAATCTTCTTAAATATAGATAGTAAAGGCTCTATTTATAACCTGGACATGGACATAGAGCAAGTGTAGAAGAAGAGAATGAGGCTTCTTTTCAGTAGGGACCTTGATACCCACAGGGAATGATTTCTGCATGAAAACATCAGAAATCATAAGTACAGGATCAGCAGAAAGTGGACAATTAAAGGAAAAAATAAATCTGGACCAGAACAGGACAGAGGCAATTCCCTAAACCACACCGACCAAAGATTTTAGCAAATTCTTAATGAAGAATGTAAGAAATTAATATCTGCAATGTAGTCTCCCTGATTGCATATAATTATGTTTGTGTTCATTGTTAAGTAAACTAGTCATGATCCCCACTCCAAAGACCGTGTTCATTCATTCTCAATTTATCCTCAGTTAAAGAATCACTTTAGAGGAGGGATTATAGATAGATATCTAGGCTGGATGTGTCTGGGTTCTCCCTGAGGACTCTAGCTGAGACTTGGGTTCCCAGAGTGGTTAATATTTGAGAAGCAGCACCCCTAACAGAAAGCTGATGAAGAAGTTGATTTCTGTCTTGCAGTAAGGAATGGGAATGTGAGGATAAGAACAGGAGCATCCCTGCCATCCAGTGACCTCCACTGAGTGGGTAAAGAAGGAAATTGGAATAGATTGTTGCAATACAATGTGTTAAGTCTGTGATTCACTAGAAAAGGACATCATGTTTGGTAGAGAGTCAATGAAAACTAGGAAAACCTCAATGAGATGGATTGAAACAATTGCCACAACAATGGATTCAAATATACCAACGATCATGAAGATGGCACAGTACCGGGCAACATTTCATTCTGTTATGCATAAGGTCACCATGAGTTGGAGCCGACTTGACTGCAACTAACAATGACAAGTCCGTGATAAAGGGAGGTGATGGATGTTACAAGGAAAGGAAATCTGTTCGGGATTTTCTTGGACGTTTTCCTTAAACAGGTAACACCTGAGCTGACCTTTGCTAGGTAAACAGAAGTTAATCAAATAAGGAAAGGGGAAAAGTACATTCCAGGCAGGGAGGCCATTATCAGCAAACCCAGAGGCAGGGAGAGGCATGGCACAGCCCAGAAGGCGCTTAATTGACTGCCAAGCACCCGGCAGGGGAAGTTGAGAGATGAGGCTGGAGAAACAAATAAAAGCAGGTTACCAAGACGTTGTGTGCAACGTTATGGAACTCAGACTTTCTTTTGTAATCAGTCAGAAGCCACTGAAGCATTTTAAGCACGACAGTGAGTGATGAGGCTTAGTTTGAATTTTAACTGGACAGTAAGGTAGGAGTCTACCACCTGTCAGTTTATCCTACTGAGGCGGCTTGCATGTTGCTATGATGTAGAATAGAAACTATGCCACCAGTATTTCAAATATCAGCAGGGTCACCGGGAGCTTCCAGACTAAGACAGACTAGGAAGAAAGGCCTGGTGATCTGCTTCCAAAAATTATCCAATGAAAACTCTATGGATCATAACAGAATACTGTCCAATATAGTGCTAGGAGATGAGCCCCCTAGGTTGGAAGTTACTCAAATTATACAGTGGCCGCAACAATGGACTTGATCATATCAATGACTGCAAAGATGGCACAGGACTGGGCAACATTTTGTTCTGTTGTACATGAGGTCCCCATGAGTCAGAGCTGTCTCAACAGAACTAACAACAACAAAAAAGGAGTAATGGTGGCAGGGAAACCATTTATGAGGTTATTGCAAGGGTCAAGGTGAGGGATGACCAGAGCTCAAACCAGAACCGTGTGAAGAGGAAAGGGAGAGAACAGATGGATTTAATACATAATTAGGAGATAAAACCAATAGGAAGTGATGATTGATCACATGGGGGAATATGAGGAGTCTTGGATGAGATCAAGGAGCCAGGGATGACTTCCAGCTTGGGTGATTAGGTAATGCCAACTAAAATAGGGAATACCAGAGAGGGAAGAAGATGAATTTGGCCTTGGGCATGCCAAGTTTTAAATGTCTGTGGGATATCCAGATGGAGAATATACAGGAGGCAGGGCTGTTTGAAAGGCCTTCAAAGGCCTGGGCACTCTTATTTCTGGAAGCCCCATCCCACATCATAGCAAGCATACTAAAATTTACCCACATCCCACATTAAATATAACTTTTGTCATAAAAATTTAAGAGGATTCTTATAATTTTGCTTTTTGAAATTATTTGCAACTCATTTAATTTTTGATTGGTTATGATTTTTTCAATTGCCTACAAAATTGACCTTTTTAAAATACGTTCACTTTTGTAATGAAATTGGCATAATATCATGTTTTTAATAACATTCACTAATTTTGCTTTCGCAGTGTTGTTTTCATATATTGAAGTGAAAATCTTTTTATTTAGGTCCTTTTTTTAATAAGGTCCTTATTGCTATGCCCTTGAGAAGCTCACAGGCCACAGGCACCAAGCGCATCATTCCTAATATAAACTGCCTTGCGAGCAGGCAGTTGAACATATAAGTCGGATGCTTAGAAAAGATAGAGTTTTACAAGACAAAAGTAGATAAATCCTAGGTAAATCCATAACAGTAAATTGCTTAGGGAAAACATAAACTGAGAAGAGAATACCAGCATCTAAAAGGAGGTTTGAGGAAAGAGAATTTCACAAAGGAAACGGTGAAGAGGGTGAGAAAAGTAGGAAGAGAATGAGAACAGCGAGCCAAGGGAGCAGGGAAGCTCAAAAACTGATAATTCAAACAACATGTCCAACGAAGAGGAAAGCCCATCCAATAAAATAAGGACTGAATGTCTCTCAAAGATTGGATTAGCGATCTCACTAGGTTGGGGAGGCCACAGTTGAGGTCATAGGAAGCATTGCCAGGGATGAACCAGTTGCTGTTGAGTTAATTCTGACTCATGGCAACCCCATGAATGTCAGAGTAGAACTGCTCCATAGGGTTTTCAATAGCTGATTTTTCCAAAGTATATCGCCAGTCCTTTCTTCCAAGGCTCCTCTGGGTGGACTCAAACCCTCAACCTTTCAGTTAGCAGCCACACATGTTAACTGTTTGCACTACCCAGGAACTCATCACCAGGGACAGAGGTAACTACAGGGGGTTGAGAGGTTGAGGAGCAACACAGATGAGAAAGTAGAAGCAGTGGCTGCAGAAATTTAGGTGAGACTGGACAAAGAGAGATAGGGCAATAGTTGGGGCCAGACATTGCAGAAATGAAGGTGTGGGTGTTTGTTTGTTTAGAATAAGAAAGGTCTGATCACTCTTTTGAGCCAAGGAGAAATCTCCATGAGAGGTGAAGATATTAAAGTTAATAGGTGAAAGGGTGCACTTGCTGGAATGATGGCCAGGAAGAGCAGAAAGGAGGGGCCCCTTAAATGGCTAAAAGGATGTCTTGTCTCCTGGGGCTACGGCATAAAAGATGTGTTAATTTGTTTGGACTTGAGCATATGCTAATTGGTACCATTATTTCTCTATGTCTGAATGAATCCTGTTCACCAACAGTACCGTACCGCCTGGAAAATCCTCAGGCCAAAACAAAACAGGACTTAATCTAGCACTTTGCACTTTGTTCCACTCATAGTAGAAAAGAGACATTTTAGAGTTAAGGGCCCTTAGAGATCCTGTGGAAAGTTCTCTATCTTTTTATTTAAAAATAACAAACTCCCAAGTATACATATTTCTGTTTTCCAAAAGCATAATAATGGCACAGATTCTCCAGATTCCAAGGGCAACAGCAGCTCGTTTCACAAATTCACACAATTAGAAAAGAGGAGAGGTGAAAAAAGACGAAGGTCTATCATCTAAAATAAATTGAATTCACCTTCCTAATCTGTTACATATCAATCATCTGGAAGTTTATCCAAACCCTGGTTGACCCTATTTATAGCATTCACTCATTCAACAAACATACATGGAGTCCCTTCCACGTGTCAGGTGCCATAATCCGCATTAATGCTTTAGGTTCCTATGGGAAGTGACACATTCTGAATGAACAGTATTCAATATATAAAACAGTTATCTCCTTTTTGCCCTCAAATGCTTCCTTGCAACCTCAAGGGATGTCCCACTGGTCCACAGCTCTACAATTGGATGAACAACGTTCAGCTGATCCTATTCCAAGGTTATCCTCCCAACCACAGAGGAGATACAAATAAAGTTCACTTTGAAGACTCAGGTTGGCTCTGGGATGGGAGTGGGTTTGGACTTATTCTGTGTTGTGAACTACAGAAGATGAGAAATGAGCAGACTGACATGATCCCATATTTGTTGTTGTTATGTGCCATAGAGTTGGTTTCAATTCATAGTGACCCTATCTACAACAGAAAAATCACTGTCCGGTCCTGCACCATCCTCATCATTGTTGCTATGTTACAGTGCATTGTTGCAGCCACCGTGTCAATCCATCTCATTGAGGGTTTCCTCTTTTTCTCTTTCACTCTACTTTACCAAGCGTGATGCCCTTCTCCAGGGACTCGTCCCTCCTGACAACACATCCAAAGTACGTGAGAAGAAGTCCTCGCTTCTAAGGAGAATTCTGGTTGTACTTCTTCTAAGACACACTCCTTCATTCTTTGGCAGTCCAAGGTATATTTAACATTCTTCGCCAACCACATAATTTAAATGCATCAACTCTTCTTCAGTCTTCCTTACTCATTGTCTGGCTTTTGCATGCATATGAGGCAACTGAAAACACCATGGCTTGGGTCAGGCACAACTTGGCCTCAAAGTGACATCTTTGCTTTTTAACAATTTAAAGAGGTCTTTTACAGCAGATTTGCCAAATGCAATGCGTCGTTTGATTTCTTGACTGCTGCTTCCATGGACATTGATTGTGGATCCAAGTAAAATGAAATCCTTGACAACTTCAATCTTTTCTATGTTTATAATGATGTTGCTTATTGGTCCACTTGTGAAGATTTTTTTTTTTATATTGAGGTATAATTCATACTGAAGGCTGAGGTCTTTGATCTTCATCATTAAGTGCTTCAAGTCCTCTTCACTTTTGGCAAGCAAGGTTGTGTCATCTGCATATCACAGGTTGCTAATGAATCTTCCTCCAATCCTGATGCCCCATTCTTCTTCATACAGTCTAGTTCTCGGATTATTTGCTCAGCATACAGACCGAATAAATATGGTGAAATGATACAACCCTGACCCACACTTTTCCTAACTTTAAACTACACAGTATCTCCTTGTTCCGTTGAAAAGACTGCCTCTTGGTCTATGTACAGGTTCCTCGTGAGCATAATTAAGTGTTCTGGAATTCCCAGTCTTTGCAATGTTATCCATAATTGGTTATGATCCACACAGTCCAATGCCTTTGCATAAACAATATAAAACACAGGTTAACATCTTTTTGGTATTCTCTGATTTCAGCCAGGATCCATCTAACATCAGCAATGATATCCCTAGTTCTACATCCTCTTCTGAATCTGGCTTTAATTTCTGGCAGTTCCCTGTTGATATATTGCTGCAGATGCTTTTGAATGACCTTCAGCAAAATTTTACGTGTGTGATATTAATGATATTGTTCTATAATTTCTGCATTCTGTTGGAGCACCTTTCTTAGGACTAGGTGAAAATATGGATCTCTTCTGGTCAGTTGGCCAGGTAGCTGTCTTCCAAATTTCTTGGCATAGATGAGTGAGCACTTCCAGTGCTGCATCTGTTTGTGGAAGCATCTCAGTTGGTATTCCATCAATTCCTGGAGGATTGTTTTTCACCAACGTCTTCGGTGCAACTTGGACTTCTTCCTTCAGCACCGTCAGTTCTTGATCATATGTTGTCTCCTGAAATGATTGAACGTCGACCAATTCTTTTTGGTATAGTGACTCTGTGTATTCCTTCCACCTTCTTTTGATGCTTCCTGCATCAATTAGTGTTTTGCACATAGAATCCTTCTCTATTGCAATGCAAGTCTTGAATTTTTTATTCAGTTCTTTCAGCTTGAGAAATGCCTAGAGTGTTCTTCCCTTTTGGTTTTCTATCTCTGTCTATTTCTATATCTATATCTATTTCTATCTCTTTGCACATGTGATTATAATACTTTACTTTGTCCTCTAGTGCTGCCTTTTGAAATCTTCTGTCCAGCTATTTTACTTTATCATTTCTTCTGTTCCCTTTAGCTACTCAGCATTTAAAAACAAGTTTCAGAGTCTCTTCTGACATCCATTTTGGTCTTTTCTTTCTTTCCTGTCTTTTTAATGACCTTTTGCTTTCTTCATGTATGATGTCCTTGATGTCATTCCACATCTCATCTGATCTTAGGTCATTAGCGTTCAACGCATCAAATCTATTCTTGAGACGGTCTCTAAATTCAGGTGGGATATACTCAAGGTTGTACTTTGGCTCTCATGGACTTGTTCTAATTTTCTTCAACTTCAGCTTGTACTTGAATATAAGCAACTAATGGTCTGTTCCACAGTTGGCCCCTGGCCTTGTACTGACTGATGATATTGGGCTTATCCATTGTATCTGCTATCACTGATAGCATTGTATTTCAGGATAGATTTTGAAATGTTCTTTTGATGATGAATGTGATACCATTCCTCTTGAATTTGTCATTCTCAGCATAGTAGACTATATGATTGTCCGACTCAAAATCTTCTTACCAATGCCTAGGATATCAATCTTCAAGCATTCCATTTCATTGTTGACAACTTTCAATTTTTCACCACTCATCTGTCAATTTGTCATTGTTATGTATTGAACTGTGTCCCCCAAAAAATATGTATTGTAAATCCTAACCTCTATTCCTGTGCTTATAATGCCATTCAGGAATGAGTTGTCTTTGTTATATCAATGAGACAGCATTAGTGTAGGGTGCATCTTGAGTCAATCTCTTTCGATATATAAAAGAGATTAAACAAGGGAGCAGAGCAGAGCAGAGACAGGGGAAGGTTGATGCCAAGCCACCTGAAGATCCCCAAGGAGTGAAGGAACACTAACCCACAGATGCAGAAAAGTGACAAGGACCTTCCCCTCAGAGCTGACAGAGAAAGAAAGCCTTCGCCTAGAGCTGCTACCCTGAATTCAGACTTCTAGCCTCCCAGACTGTGAGAGGTGTGTGTCAGGGTTGTATCCTTTCACCATACTTATTCAATCTGTACGCTGAGAAAACAACCCGAGAAGCTAGACTGTATGAAGAACACCGCATCAGGATTGGAGAAAGGCTCATTAACAATCTGCTATATGCAGATGACACAATCTTGCTTGCTAAAAGTGAAGAAGACTTGAAGCACTAACTGATGAAGATCAAAGACTATAGCCTTCAGTATGGATTACACCTCAACATAAAATAAACAAAAATCCTCACAACTGGACCAGTAAACAACATCATGGTAAATGGAGAAAAGATTGAAGTTGTCAAGGATTTTATTTTACTTGAATCTACAATCAAAGCCTAAGGATGTAGCACTCAAGAAATCAAATGATGCATTGCACTGGGAAAATCTGCTACAAAAGACCTCTTTAAAGTGTTAAAAATCAAAGATGTCACCTTAAAGACCAAAGTGCGCCTGACTCAAGCCATGGTGTTTTCAATCGCTTCATATGCATGCAAAAGCTGGGCAATGAATAAGGAAGACCGAAGAAGAATTGATGCCTTTGAATCATGGTGTTGGCAAAGAATATTGAACATACCATGGACTGCTGGAATGAACAAATCTGTCTTGGAAGCAGTATAGCCAGAATGCTCCTTAGAAGCAAGTATGGTGAGACAATGTCTCACATTCTATGGACATGTTGTCAGGAGAGATCAATCCCTGGAGAAGGACATCATGCTTGGTAAAGTAGAGGGTAAGCAAAAAAAAGGAAAACCCTCAATGAGATGGATTGACACAGTGGCTGCAACAATGGGCTCAAGCAAAGCATCAGTCTTGAGGATGGTGTGGGACCAGTGTTTTGTTCTGTTGTACTTAGGGTCGCTATGAATCAGAACCGACTGGATGGCAGCTAACAGCAACAACAACACAGACTGTAAGAGAATAAATTTCTGTTTGTTAAAATCATCCATTTGTGGTAATTATGTTATAGCAGCACTACATAACTAAGACAGAATTTGGTACTGGAAGAGTTGGTGCTGCTCTAACAGATATCTAAAATGTGGAAGCAGTTTTGGAATTGGGTAATAGGTAGAGGCTGCAAGAGTTTTAAGGCGTCTAACAGTCTAAGTTTTAAGATGTCTAAGCCTAGATTGCCTTGAAGAGACTTTTGGTAGAATTATGGACATCAAAGGCAATTCTGGTGAGGGCTCAGAAGGAAGTGAGGAGAGCTATAGAGAAAGTCTCTATGATCTTAGAGAATACGTATGGCACCAGCAACAAAACATTGCTAGAAATGTAGATGTTGAATGTACTTCTACTGAGGCTTTAAAAGGAAATGATGAACATGTGACTGGACAATGGAGGAAGGGCAATGCTTTTTATGCAGTGGCAAAGAACTTGTCTGAATTATGTTCAAATGTTTGATGGGAAATAGAACTTGTAAGTGATGAACTTGGATATTTGGCTGATGAGATTTCTAAGATCTTAAAGAGTCCACATGGTTTCTCCTTGCTACTCACAGTAAAGTGCAAGAGGAAAGAGATGAACTTAAAAATGAACTGTGTGAACTGAAAACAAAATGTAAAGATTTTAAAAATTCTGTTGTACAAACTAAGGACATATGTGCTAGAATTTTCACCAAGAACATGGCTACACAATCTTTTGTTAAAGAGACTGATGGATCTAACCAGCTGCCCCAGCAGAAAACCCATCACCATAGACTGAAGGTGACAGAAAAAGAACAAAAGGAAAGAAAGAAATCCTCTTGGAGTCTACAGGCAGGAAACAGGCCAAAGGAGCTACATTTGTTCTTCCAAGAAAAGAAAAGGACCATCCCTGGAGCAGCTCAGAGATCAACAGAACTGTTGGAAGGAGCATAGGAAGCAAGGCCTTCTCAATTTCAAAGGGTGGGGCCAAGTTCTCCTGGATGTCAAAGGGTGGGGCCATAGCCTCCTAGGTTTCAAGGAGTCAGATCTTTGCCAACTCAGTTCTGGAGTGTGGGGCTACCATTAAGGTGTGTCAGGGGGATGGGGCCACTTCCCAAAGCGGGTGGGAGGGGCATCAGAGATGCCATGCCTAAGGGGCAGAAGAACAAGGTTTGCTGGGGCCAATAGGGTGGACTCACCACTGAGATGGACTAGGAGAATAGGGCCACCCAAAGCCAGGGGAGCAGAATTACCATCCCAGTGGGTCTGGTATGCAGAGCTGAAGCCCAGGGCCGAGGGGCCTCCACCCAGAATCCAGAAAGCATGTCCAACACCCAGTCTGGAGGGCAGGGCCGTTGTCCAGATGGTCCCAAGAAATAGAGGATTATTTTCAAGCCTTGAGAACTAATGTAATTTGTTCTGCTGGGTTTTGGACTTGCTTGGTGCCTGTTATCCCTTCTTTCCTTCCAATTTCTCCCATTTGTAATGGAACTGTCTGCTTTGTGCCTGTTCAACCATTGTTCTTTGGAAACAGATAATTTGTATTCTAGATTTCACAGGTTCACAGATTAAGAGGAATTTTACCCCAGGATGGAATAAACATAAAGGCTCACCTATATTTGATTTAGATGATTTAGAAGATGAGATTTTGGACTTGGAGTTGATTTAAGACTTTTGGGATGATGTGATGGAGTGAATGTGTTTTGCAGGCGGCAAGGAAATGAATTTTTGGTAGCCAAAGGGTAGAATGTTACAGATTGAATTGTGTCTCCCAAAAACATGTGTTGTAAGTCCTAACCTCTATACCTGTGGTTATAATCCCATTTGAGAATGGTTTGTGTTTATGTTAATGAGGCAGAATTAATGTAGGGTGTATCTTGAGTCAATCTCTTTTGAGATATAGAAGAGATTAAACAAGGGAGTAGAGCAGAGACAGGGGAAGATTGATGCCAAGCCACATGAAGATCACTAAGGAGTGAAGGAACTGGGCCTACAGATGCAGAAAAGAGACAAGATCTTTTCCCCAGAGCTGCCCAATGCAATATGTAGTTTGATTTCTTGACTGCTGTTTCCATGGGCATTGATTGTGGATCCAAGTAAAACGAAACCCTTGACAACTTCAATCTTTTCTCCATTTATCACAATGCTGCTTATTTGTCCAGTTGTGAGGATTTTTGTTTTCTTTATGTTGAGGTGTAATTCATACTGAAGACTGCAGTCTTTGATCTTCATCAGTAAGTGCTTCAAGTCCTCTTCACTTTCAGCAAGCAAGATTGTGTCAACTGCATGCAGCAGGTTATTAATGGGTCTTCTTCCAATCCTGATGCTGCATTCTTCTTCATGCAGTCCAGCTTCTCATGTTATTTGCTCAGCATACAGATTGAATAAATTATGTTGAAAGATACAACCCTGACACACAACTTTCCTAATTGTAAACTATGCAGTATCCCTTGTTCTAACATGATCTTATGTTAGTTAGGAAAATTCTAAGAAACTATTCCCAAAGAGAGGCAGTAACAGTATTTTTTCTCCTCTATTAGACTTACATAACTTGTAAAATAACAGGCTGCCATTTTAAAATAGTTGGTATTGGCATGCTGCTATTGTGAAAATTACACAAAACTATTCTTTTTTAGAAAATATTACTTCAGGTTTTAGGTTAAAACTTGATGCCAGACAGAGATGAGTAGTTGGTTTACACAATTATTGCCTTTTTCTTAGAAGTTAGGGCAAAACCTCAAAACATGCCACAGCAAAAAAGCTATTTCTGTCACTGGCAAACAATTGAATGGCATCCATGAAACTCTGGAAATTAATATACCCCAGGAAAGTCTATTTGACAAAAGTCACAAGGAAGTTATTAACTGGAGTTAAGTCACTGATTCACTGACAAGAGATATTATTAATGATCTCATCAAAATTTCAAGTTCATTTAACTATCACATTGCAAGTCTTATTATTGACGACTCAAAGAATATTAAATTATTCTACAGTAGTTAGTTGGCTAGAGATCAAATGAAAAAAGATGAAGAGCTTCAGTTCCAGGTAATGCCATAATTCTCTGGGCTTCACACAATTGAAAAAAGTTAGCATCATTGGCCTTTCTGTCTCTCCCCAAATGTAGTGATTGCTAATACAGTTGGTTTCCTTCAGTTGTTAATTGTTCCCTGTTACTCTTCCAAATGCTGACGCAGGAAGGATAAAAGTCAGAAAAACCCTCCAAACTTTGGTTTTCCAAAAGCGATTCAGGAAGCTTAGTTTATTTTCAGATTGGAAGAGACAGTTTCAAGTACACTGGGTCTTCAACTGCCATCCCTCAAAGACATTTTCCATAAGGGAAAGAGGAATTCTCTGTCCCACTCAATTCTCTCTCTTTTGAGATCTTGATCCAACTAACAGTTTACACCAAGTTAAACTCCATGCTTTCCCTTTGACAATGCCCTCCACAAGTGCTAAAGCTTGACCAAGCACTGATGTTGGGTAATTCATGATACATATAAATATATTTCCACTAATATAAATATTTATATTTTAAAATCTCTTCAGGAATAGAGTATTGCATAAGTTTATCTAGTTACCTAGGACAATTTCTCTTCATTTCAAAGCCCCTAGTTTAATAAATATTTATTGCATTCGTATGATTCACCCAGCACTGTGCTAGGAGCTAGAGATACAAAGATAAATGTGAGGTGGTCCTGGCTTTTAAGCAGATTCATAAATTAAAAAAAGGCCATTCAGCACTATGTGTTGTGGGTTGAATTGCGTCCCGCCCAAAAGATATGTTGAAGTCCCAACTCCAGGTGCCTGCGAATATGACCTTATTTGGAAATAGGGTCTTTATAGATGTAATCAAGTTAAAATGATGTCACATTGGATTAGGATGGGTCCTAAATCCAATGACTGGTGTTCTGATAAGTAGAGGAGAGGAGACAGAGAGGCTCAGAGAAGAAGGCCTGTGAAGGTGGAGGCAGAGATTAGAGTGATGCAGCCACAAGCCAGAAACACCAAGGATTGCTGACAACCAGCAGAATCTAGGAAGAGGCAAGGACAGATCCTTCCCTAGGGCCTTTGGAGGGAGCATGTCCCTGCTGGCACCTTGATTTCAGACTTACAGCCTCCAGATAACGGTGAGACAATAAATTTCTGTTGTTTTAAGCCACCCTGTTTATGGCGCTTTGTTATGGCAGTGCTAGGAAATAAATTCCCTATGCAATAAGAATGATAAAAGTGCTATGCTGGGAAGCCTAGGCAGCAGAGGGGAGAGGAGCACCCAACCCAGCATGGTCGCTATGGAGGCACAGTGCAAGAAAGCTTCCTTAAGGGGTAACACCTAGGCTGAATCTTGAAGAATGTGTACGAATTAAGAAGGTAATAAGGAAGGAAGGAAAACTGCATTCACTCAGTATGTACAATGGGCAGGTGATTTACGCATGGTTTTCCATGAAATGCTTTCGACAACCCTGGGAAAAGGTATTATGATACTCTATTTTTAGATGAGAAAACAGGCTTAAAGAGAATAAATAAAGTCAGACAAATTCCAAATGGCAGACTTGGGAGTCCAAGTTTATGCACATAATTGCTATAGTCTATCTCATGGTTTGAATTATGTCCCCCCAAAAAATGTGTGTATCAGTTTGGCTAGGCCATGATTCCTGGTACTGTGTGATTTTCCTGTATGTTGTAAACCTGCCTCTATGATGTTAATGAGGGAGGATGGGTGGCAGTTGTGCTAGTAAGGCAGGATCTGATCTACAAGGCTGGATTGTGTCCTGAGGCAATCTCTTGAGGTATAAAAGACAGAAGTGAGCAGTGAGACAGGGGGACCTCATACCATCCAGAAAGCAGTGCCAGGAGCAGAGCGTGTCCTTTGGACCAGGGTCCCTGCTCAGAGACGCTCCTAGTCCAGGGGAACACTGATGAGAAGGCCGAGAGAGAGAAAGCCTTCCCCTGGAGCTGATGCCCTGAATCTGGACTTTTAGCCTACTTTGACTGTGAGGAAATAAATTTCTCTTTGTTAAAACCATCCACTTGTGGTATTTCTGTTATAGCAGCACTAGATAACTAAGACAGAATTTGGTACCGAGAGAGTGGGGTGCTGCTCTAACAGATACCTAAAATGTGGAAGCGGTTTTAAAACTGTGAATGGATAGACGTGCAGCAGTGACAGAGGACCAGCAGCAGCAGAGAACCCACAGCAGCAGAACCAGGAGATCGGTGAAAGATGGTGCTGGAGCCGACCCACGGAGTGAAAGAGCTGAATGCCTGTGAGCAGAAGTCTTCCTGGCGGAGTGGGGTGCCTCTGGGCACTTGTTGGTGGAGCTAGGCTTGCAGACCCAAGGAGCGAGGGAGCTGAGTACCTGTGCGCAGAAGGCTTCCTGGCGGAGTGGGGTGCCTCCAGGCACTTACCGGTGGAGCTACTGAGCTTTGGAACACTTGCCCCAGCAGGGCAGATGCGGGTGTGAGGCCTGAGGGCCGAGAGGCCATAGGAAGCAGAAGCTGAAGAGACAAGGGACACAAGAAGCTGCTTCAGCCTCAAAAGGTATGGCCATGACCTCAAGGGTTTCAAAGGGTGGAGCCACGGCCTGTGGTGTTTCTAAGGGTGGAAATGTCACTCCGATGGACTAGGAGAATGGTGCGCCTAAAACCAAGGGAGCAGAGTTGCTGTCCCAGTGGGCCTGGAAGGCGGAGCTGAAGCCCGGGGCCGAGGGGCCTCCACTCAAAATCCAGAGACTGTGGCCAATACCTAGAGTCTGGAGGGCAGGGCTATCGTGTAAATTGTCTCATAGAACAGAGAATTATTTTCAAAGCCTTGCGGGCTAATGTAATGTGTTCTGCTGACTTGCTTGGTGCCTGTTATTCTTCTTTTCCTCTAGTTTCTCCCATTTGTAATGGAAATGTATAGCTTGTGCCTGTTCTGCCATTGTACCTTTGGAAACAGATAACTTGTATTCTAGATTTCACAGATGAAGAGGAATTTTTAGATTTTGGACTTGGAGTTAAGACTTTTGCTATGATATGATGGGGTGAATAT
>NW_004443963.1:3250396-3330709 GCF_000243295.1 Trichechus manatus latirostris | reverse complement strand
AGATTTTGGACTTGGAGTTAAGACTTTTGCTATGATATGATGGGGTGAATATGTTTTCCATGTTGCAAGGATGTGATTTTGGGGGGCCAAAGGGTGGAATGTTATGGTTTGAATTATGTCCCCCAAAAAATGTGTGTATCAATTTGGCTAGGTCATGATTCCTGGTACTGTGTGATTTTCCTGTATGTTGTAAACCTGCCTCTGTGATGTTGAGGGAGGATGGGTGGCAGTTGTGTTAGTAAAGCAGGAACTGATTTACAAGACTGGTCTGTGTCCTGAGGCAATCTCTTGAGATATAAAAGACAGAAGTGAGCAGTGAGACAGGGGGACCTCATACCATTAAGAAAGCAGTGCCGGGAGTACAGCGCGTCCTTTGGACCGGGGTCCCTGTGCAGAGATGCTCCTAGTCCGGGGGAACACTGATGAGAAGGCCGCGAGAGAGAAAGCTTTTTCCCCTGGAGCTGACACCCCGAATTTGGACTTTTACCCTACTTTACTGTAAGGAAATAAACCTCTCTTGGTTAAAACCATCCACTTGTGGTTTTTCTGTTATGGCAACACTACATGACTAAGACAGTCTACCATCTCTGCTGTCAACCCCCAATCCTTGCTCCCTGGCTCTGCTGTTCTGACCTCTGAAGAACTTTTAGACAATCCCTCTACACATACAGACCTGGAGAACCACTTACTATAGTTTGTCTCAGCCAGTATTTCATGGGACCACTGTGAATGGCCATTGCACATCAAGTATTTTCTGAGATAGATGCCTCCCCACCCCTCTCTTCCATAATGTATGGCGATCAATGCACTACCACATCCTTTGCCACTTTATTTAACAATGACTCCCTTCATAACTGGGTCATTAATTTGTGATGAGATGTAGGATTTTTCTTTTCACTCTGAGCAGCTGGTGAGAGGATTCTTTTCAGAGGAAGTACCACCCTTGATAGGAAAAGCTCTTGAGAAGCCATCTGAGATAGGTGAGTCCCTGTGGAGCATATACATCAGCTGAAACATCAAAGAAAATGGGGCTTCACAAATTCATGTAAGACAAGGAGAATGGAGAAGGAGAGTGAGAGGAAAATGAAGGGGAATGTAGGTGAGATAGGCAAGTGAAACACGTTGTGTGATGTGACTTTATTGTGACCCTCCAAATCTCCAGCAAAGTCTTTTTCACGCCAAGCGCTAGGTGCGGTTACTGGACTTCTTACAAAAGCCAGTGGAGAAGGAGCTTCTTTGTGCAGAAGCTGGAGCAGAAGTGACTCCATCTACAATATCCTTGCAGCACATGTTCCCAAGAGAAAGAAAGAGTACCTTTACTGATATGACAATAAAAACCCAGAGGAGATCTCTGAGTGGTCTGTCTTGGGTCATGTGATCATCCTTGAATGAATTAAAGTGATTGCTGTCTACATTGTTTTAGCTTAAACATGCAGTGGCAGTCACACACATGAAGCCACAAACAAACAATTCCCAATAGGTATCCTCACTCCTTTCTCTTCTCAATTAACTAGATAGAAGAGTCAGAAACTTTTGAACACTTCATTTGGAAGTCAAAGGAGAGAGGAAGTATTGTGAGACAAGACTAGGTTTAAGAGCCCATCCCATGAAGAACAGGCTCACTGGTCCAGTTCCAATCTCACCTCCCCAAGGAACTGTTCAAGGACTTCTCAGTTGTCATTGATGTGTCTCATCATCTTTGCATCTCCTAGAGAGCTTGCCATAGTAGCCTGCTTCAGTAGGCACTCCAAAAGCATTGGCTGAATTGCACTGGCAAATGCAGGAGAGAAGGGAGAAGAGGAGAGGAAGGAAAGGGAAGGGGAGGAGAGGGGAGAAAGCCAGTAGGAAGCAAAGAAAGGAGAAAGAAAGAGAAAGAAGGAGGAGTATAATGCGGTGGTTAAGAGCCCATACCTTGAAGTCAAATATCCAGATATACAAATCTCAGCACTGCTATTATCTCTGAGAACACAGACAAGACACTGAACTCTCTAAATCTTAGTTTCCTCATCATATAACAACATGACAATACTTTCCTTACTGTGTCTTGTGAATATTAAATGCAATGATGAGTGTTAAGCTTTTTAGCTCAGTTCCTGGTATGTAACATTTATTTGTAAGTTGAAAACTACTCAATGGCACCTAATAACAACAACAATAACATTATCTTTATTTTATCCCCAATGTTACTGTTGGGGATGGGTTTATAAGGAGGGGCAAAGCAAGAACCCCCAGGGGCCTCGGAGGCTGTGAACAGCTCTCTGAAGACATTCAAAATGCGTACTGGAAAAAAGAAGTCTACAACCAAAAAACTCAGGCCATTTCTAAAACCAAATCCAAACCAAACCTTCTTGAAGGTCATAACGTGTTCTGAGGTTTCGTTCCACTATTTTTCACTTATACAGTCCTCAGTCCTGCCAGGGCTGAGCTAAGATTTGAGCTCAACATAGCCAAATACCACAAGGGGAAAAAAGCCCAAGCCCTTTGCCCTGAATGTATTTCCAGCTCAACAGAGAACTGAAAGCCTTGGAAAGTTAGAGGCTGCCAGCTCCCCCAGCAGCCATCATTGCAGAGTAGCTTCAGAACATCATGCTGTGGGCCTCAGGATGCTCATCACAGCCTTCAGCTTCCTCTGTTTTCTCCACGGCTTCAGGTATAGAGCAGACTTCCAGTAATCCTTGGGCTCCAGCTTCTCTCTGGTGACCCAACCACAAGCTTGGTGAGAAAGGAAGGCTGCCAGAAGTGGATAAATCAACAGATTTTTCCAGAAAGTATCTCCCCTCCAGCAGGGCCAATGTAGTCAAAGAGCTGATTCATGTACCCTGTCTTTATAGAAAAGAATTCCTCAGGATTCAGTGCACCCTATACTCAATAATTTATTTCTTGCAAAAGTAACTGAAAGGTGAATGTGATGGGTCGGTTTAAAAACTAAGACAACCACTCACAGAGAGAGCGAGGAGGGAGAGGAAGACAGAAGGGAGTGGGAGAAAAGGTAGAAGGAGACAGAAACAGAGAGACAAAGGATGCTGAAATAGAGAGAGATACTGAAATCAGAATACTGACATCTGTTAAGGTGAAATGGTATACAATGTGCTTGCATTCATTCCACTGACCCCTATAGGCTCCCTTGAAAACGTAGAGAGTGGCTGCAGAAGAATGGGTTTGGGAAACAGCCTTTCTGCACTTAAGATGAGAGAAAGGACAGACGAACTGAGAGACAGAAATGATGAGTAACAACCATTGGTTAGATCAATGTTTGAATCACTGGTGAAATTGTGTGGGTATGTGTGTGTGTGTGTGTGTGAGAGAGAGAGAGAGAGAGAGAGATCGAGAGAGAGAGACTTTTCTTGGGGGAGGGATTCTAATGTTTCCCTTGTGTGTTAGGCACTATAACTTAGTGGTTTAAGAGCACAGGTTCTGAACAAAAACAAACCTCAATTTAAATCCCAGCCCTCCCACTTACTGGCTGTGTGATTTTGGGAAAGCTACGGAGTCCCTGGGTTGTGCAAGTGGTTCATGCAACCGGTATTTAACCTCACTTTTCCAGAAGTGAATCTGGATAAACTAGAACCTACTGATAAAAGGGACATCATGCTTGGTAAAGCAGAGGGTCAGCGGAAAAGAGGAAGACCCTCAATGAGGTGGATTGACACAGTGGCTGCAACAATGGACTCAAACATAGCAAAGATTGTGAGGATGGCACAGGACCAGGCAGTGTTTCGTTCTGTTGTGCATAGGGTCACTACGAGTCGGAACTATCTTGACAGCACCTAAAAACAACACTGGTAAGGATTAAATGCCAGCCATAACGGAGTATAACACGGTACTGGTGCATAGTAATCATTCAATAACCAAACCAAATCCACTGCCATCAAGTCGATTCTAACTCACAGTGACCTGTGGGACGGAGTAGAACTGCCCTCATAGGGTTTCCAAGGCTATAAACCTTTAGGAAAGCACCTTTCTCCTGTGGAGTGGCTGGTGGGTTCAAACTGCAGACCTTTCAGTTAGCAGCTGAGTGCTTAACCACTGCCCCACCAGGGCTTCAATCATTCGATGAATAACTATAATAATATAATTATTAATAACAATATTATTCTCAAAGAGTCTATGACTCTAAAACAGTTATAAACTACTGATCTGGATAGTTGCAATGTAAATTCCAGTCCTAGTAGTGTATGTATCTTTCTACCCTAAGTTTCCTACCTGCTGTAAGCACAATGTCCTTCCCACTAACTGAGGGGAGGGAGAAGATAAAAACTGGATGCTCCTCCCCTCTCTCATCTTCCACTTTCTACCCCCTATTCAACACCGTCACAAACATATGCACACTCCTGACCAAGTTCAGTGATTTCACAAAACATTTGTTACATATCTGTGCTAAGCTTTGGCAATTAAAAGGATAAGGAAGAACCCTAGAGTGAGGTGGGATCAGGACAAGAGCATGACAGCTGTGGTCAAAGGAAGTGGTTCTCAAACTGGAACAGGCATTAGAGTTACCTGGAGAGTTTGTTAAAGCAGAGATTGCTGGAACAAGTCCCCAGAGTGCCTGATCCAGTCAGTCTGAGTGGGGTTCCTAGATGATGTTCCATGTTGGGGACCACCCATGGAGAGCCAGTTGTCTAAGGATTAAGACAACTAACTGTCTAAGGATTTAGATTAGTAATAGAACTGGGAGCCACCATAATGGATTTGGATAGGGCTGAGGTCAAAGTTCTCTGAGATTCCATCCTCGATGCTGGATTGTCCCTTAGGTTCTTGAGACACTGGGAAAGAAGGATAGAGCTAGCTAACATTTTTAATATGACGGTTTCAGCACTCAGCCTGGAAGCCCTTCCAGAGGAGGGACTGTCTTAAACTTCTTAAGATCCTTCCCTGCTTCTAGCATCAGATTTTTACACACAGTTGATGTTCAATTAATATTCTTTGATTGAATCAGAGGAGGTACCTACCTGCAAACTGGGTCAGAAAAAGCAAAATACAATCCTCAACAAATATTTATGGAGTAGTAACTTTTTATGGAGTACCTGGGTGGCGCAAATGGTTAACACACTTGGCTGCTAACTAAAAGGTTGGAGGTTCAAGTCCACCAAGAGACATCTCAGAAGAAAGCCTGGCAATCTACTTCCAAAAAATAGGACATTGAAAACCCTAGGGAGCATAGTTCTACTCTGACACACATGGAGTTGCCATTAATCAGTGTTAACTCAACAGCAAGTGGTAACTTTATATAGGTAATTTCAAAGGGATTTAATTTAAGCTATTATTTATCAGTCTTCAATTTCTTCATCTTTGGCCTTAGTGGATGATGTGTAAATTTAATAATAGTCATATTAACTGGTCTTCTTTGCAGGCATATGGATATTATCCTATCATTGACAGCATTGGACTTCAGGATAGAACTTGTTCTTTTTGACAATGAATGTGAGATCATTCCTCTTCTATTTGTCATCCCTGGCATAGTAGACCATGTATATGATTGTGCAACTCAAAATGGCCAATACCAGTCCATTTCAGTTCACCATTGCCTAGGATAATGATCTTCAAGTGTTCCATTTCATTTTTGACAGCTTCCAATTTTCCTAGATTCATACTTCTTATATTCCACATTCCAATTGTTAATGGATGTTTGCAGCTGTTTCTTCTCATTTTGAGTAATACCACATCAGGCATTAGAGAAAAACAAGGGTCAAGGAATTGATGGAATACCAAATAAGATGTTTCAACAAATGGATGTAACACTGGAAGCGCTCATTCATCTTTGACAAGAAATTTGGAAGACAGCTACCTGGCCAGCTGACTGGAAGAGATCCGTAGAAAGGTGATCCAACAGAATGTGGAAATTATTGAACAATATCATTAATATCACACACAAGTAAAATTTTGCTGAAGATAATTCAAAAAAAGTTGCAGCAGTACATTGACGGGGAACTGCCAGAAATTCACACCAGATTCAGAAGAGGACACGGAATGAGGGATACTATTGATGATGTCAGATGGATCTTGGCTCAAAGCAGAGAATACCAGAAAGATGTTTACCTGTGTTTTATTGACTATGCAAAGGTATTCAACTATATGGATCATAACAAATTATGGATAACATTGTGAAGAATGGGAATCCGGAACACTTAATTGTGCTCATGCGGAGCCTGTGCATAGACCAAGAGGCAGTTGTTCGAACAGAACAAGGGGATAATGCATGGTTTAAAATCAGGAAAGGTTTGTGTCAGGGTTGTGTCCTTTCACCATACTTATTCAATCTGTATGCTGAGCAAATAACCCAAGAAGCTGGACTATATGAAGAAGAACAGGACATCAGGATTGGAGGAAGATTCATTAACAACTCGTGTTGTGCAGATGACACAACCTTGCTTGCTGAAAGTGAAGAGGACTTGAAGTATTTACTGATGAAGATCAAAGACCACAGCCTTCAGTATGGATTACACTTCAACAGAAAGAAAACAAAAATCCTGGTGCTAGTAAAATTGTATGTTCATCTGCAAAAAAATGAAACAGAACCCATACCTCACACCATACACAAAAACTAATTCAAAATGGATCAAAGACCTAAGTCAAAACCCAAAAACCATAAAGATCATAGAAGAAAAAATAGGATCAATGCTAGAGACCCTAATACATGGCATTAACGGGATACAAATCATAACTAACAACATACAAACTTCAGAATATAAGCTAGATAACTGGGATCTCTAAAAATTAAACACTTATGCTCATCAAAAGATTTTACCAAAAGAGTAAAAAGAGAACCTACAGACTGGGAAAAAGTTTTTGGCTATTACAAATCTAACAAAGGTCTAATCTCTAAAATCTACAGGAAAATCCAATACCTCTACCACAAAAGGACAAATAACCCAATTAAAAAATGGGCAAAGGAAATGAACAGACACTTCACCAAAGAAGACATTCAAGTGGCTAATGGACACATGAGGAAATGTTTGGGATCACTAGCCATTAGGGAAATGCAAATCAAAACCACAATGAGATACCACCTCACCCAGGCGTCACTGGCAAGAGTCAAAAAAACAGAAAATAACAAATGCTGGAGAGGCTGCAGGGAGATTAGAACTCTTTGTGCACTGCTTGTGAGAATGCAAAATGGTACAACATTTTGGAAAAATGATATGGCACTTCCTTAGAAAGCTAGAAATAGAAATACCATATGATTCAGCAACCCTACTCCTAGGAATATATCCTAGAGAAAGAAGAACCATCACATGAATAGACATATGCACACCCATGCTCATTGCAGCATTGTTCACAATAGCAAAAAGATGGAAACAACCTAAGTGCCCATCAACAGATGAATGGATAAACAAACTATGGTACATACACCTAATGGAATACTATACAATGATAAAGAACAATGATGAATCTGAGAAGCATCTCACAACATGGATGAATCTGGAGGACATTATGCTGAGTGAAATAAGTCAATCACAAAAGAACAAATATTGTATGAGACCACTACCATAAAAACTCCAAAAAGGTTTACACACAAAAAGAAACAGTCTTTGAAGGTTACCAGAGACGGGAGGGGTGGGGGTGGAAAAACACTAAATAGATGATAGATAAGTGGTAACTATGGTGAAGGGTAAGACAGCACACAATACTAGGGAAGCCAGCACGACTTGTTCAGGGTAAGGTCATGGCAGTTCCATGGACAAATCCAAACTCCCCTAGGGACTGAATTGCTGGGCTGAGGGCTGTGGGGACCATGGTCTCAGGGAA
This sequence comes from Trichechus manatus latirostris, assembly GCF_000243295.1. NCBI lineage: Eukaryota > Metazoa > Chordata > Mammalia > Sirenia > Trichechidae > Trichechus > Trichechus manatus. Next base: position 3,322,963 of record NW_004443963.1, on the reverse strand, counting down.
CATCTAGCTCAATTGGCATAACATAGTTTATAAAGAAAATGTTCTACATTCTATTTTGGTGAGTAGCGTCTGGGGTCTTAAAAGCCTGTGAGCAGCCATCTAAGATACTCCACTGGCCTCATCCCTTCAGGAGCAAGGGAAAATGAAGAAAACTAAAGACACAAGGGAAAGATCAGTCCAAAGGACTAATAGACCACAACTGCTATGACCTCCACCAGACTGAGTCCAGTACAACTAGATGGTGCCCGACTACCACCACTGACTGCTCTGACAGGTATCACAACAGAGGGTCCCAGGCAGAGCAGGAGAAATATGTAGAACAAAATTCTAACCCCCCCCAAAAAAAGACCGGACTTACTGGCCTGACTGAGAATGGAGAAACCCTGAGAGTATGGCCCCCAGAAACTCTTTTAGCCCAGTAATGAAGTCACTCTAGAGGTTTACCTTTTAGCCAAAGATTAGACAGATTCGTAGGACAAAATGAGACTAAAGGGGCACACCAGCCAAGGGACAAGGACTAGAAGACATGATAGGACAGGAAAGCTAGTAATAGGGAACCCAAGGTCAAGAAGGGAGAGTACTGACATGTCATGAGGTTGTTAACCAATGCCATAAAACAATATATGTACTGTTTAATGAGAAGCTAGTTTGTTCTGTAAACCATCATCTAAAGTTCAATTTAAAAAGAATAAAAAGAAAACAAAAATCCTTACAACTGGACCAATAAGCAACATCATGATAAACGGAGAAAAGATTGAAGTTATCAAGGATTTCATTTTACTTGGATCCACAATCAACGTCCATGGAAGCAGCAGTCAAGAAATCAAAGGATGCACTGCATTGGGCAAATTTGCTGTAAAAGCCTCCTTTAAAGTGTTAAAAAGCAAAGATGTCACTTTGAGGACTAAGGCACACCTGACCCAAGCCATGGTATTTTCAATTGCCTCATATGCATGCGAAAGCTGGACAATGAATAAGGAAGACCGAAGAAGAATTGATGCCTTTGAATTATGGTGCTGGCGAAGAATATTGAATACACTGTGGGCTGCCAAAAGAATGAACAAATCTGTCTTGGAAGAAGTACAGTCAGAATGCTCCTTAGAAGCGAGGATGGCGAGACTACATCTCACATACTTAGTACATGTTAACAGGAGGGACCAGTCCCTGAAGAAGGATATCATGCTTGGAAAAATAGAGAGTCAGTGGAAAAGAGGAAGTCCCTCAAAGAGATGGATTGACACAGTGGCTGCAGCAATGGGCTCAAACAGCAATGACTGTGAGGATGGGACAGGAGCAGGCAGTTTTGTTCTGTTGTACATAAGGTCGCTATGAGTTGGAACTGACTTGACAGCACCTAACAACATTATTTATCAATTATTATCATTATTACTATGCATAAGAATGTAGCACAGTGTTTAACACATAATGAATTTTCAATGAATGTAACTCCCCTCCCACCACCAAAGCACTGTTCCAACCTTCACTGTCTTTTTCCAGGCTCCTAGCCCTTTTCTTCTCCTTAGACAAATGACTTTTGCTACTGCTTATTAGAAATTATTACGAAAGTTCTCAGTTTCCTGCCCTCCCTCTCAAAACTGCAAATGTACCCATATCTCATTATTTTCTTTTCTTCTGTTTGAATGGGAGAAATGTCCTTCTAAGGCTAATTCTTCTACCTGTTCTTTGTTGACCCCTCCCTTTGGTTGGCTTAGGGACTTAGGTTCATCAATTATGCCCCTCTTTCTTCTAATCTTAAGCTTCCTTCTCTCTTCTCCGTTTCCTTCACTTCAGAAAATAAGCCTATTCAAGTCTCTCCCGATCTTAAAAAATAAGCAAACAAGCCAACAAAATACTCTCTCTACCCTACATCCCTATCTAGTTCCTGCTCTACCTCTCTCCCTCCCTCCCGGGCAAATTTGTGGAAATCTAGGCCACCCCTTTCTTATTTCATTTCCTCCATTCCTCACCCACAGCAGTCTGGCTTCCAGCCACTCTTCCACTCACTCAGCTCTCGTCAAGGTCATGTCGACCTCTGTATTTACAGATCCAGTGGTAGTTCCACAGACCTTACCTTACTTGACCTCCCTAATGCATTTGGCACTAAGGATGACTCCCTCCTTGAAACTCCTCTTCCATTGGATCTACCCTTATTTCCAAAAGTCTCCCACATACCTCTGCTCTATGTCCTATGAGTACTGCAAACTCAAAGTGCCAAGATGGAACTCTTTGTCTTTTCCACCAAACTAAACTATCCTCTTCTATTTCCTATTCTTGAAAATGGTACCACCATTCACTAACTCACCCCAACTGGAAACTTTGAAATTATCCTCCACTTTTTCTTTCTTTCTCTTCCATATACAATTGTTCACTAAATCCTACTGTCTGTCGTCCCTCAAAAGCTTTGCAATTCATCTGTGTCTCTTCTTTTCCATCATTGCTGCCTTTTTTTTTTTTTCAGGATACCACAACATTCACCTGATTATTTCAAAGGTAGAAACATCTCCAGGCTTTCATCACACCAAGTAATCTGCCATAGAGAAGATGAAAATATAGCACAGTGGTTAAGGGGACAGACAGCCTGGGTTCCAATTTAGGCTCAGCCTTTTACAAACTGTGTGACCTTTAGCAAGTTATTTGATTTCTCTGTGCCTCAGTTTCCTCAGCTGTAAAATGGGGGCGATAACAATGGTAACCTTCCTCATAGGGTTCCTGTGATATCACGTGACTTTGAAGTGCTTAGGATAGTGCCTGGCAAACAGTAAATTTTCATTAAGCATTAGTTGTTTTTATGATGATGATGATGATGAAGCCAAAGTAAATTTTAAATAGCTAAACTAAATCACTCCCCATTTTTAAAATAAATTGATTCAACAACATGACAGACAAGGCCCTCTGTGGTATGTTCCACACTTGCTTCTTTAACCTCATCTCTTATGGCACACCCTCCACCCAAATTCTAGACTCCAGTCATATAGTGCAAACCATGCACTCTTAAACATCTTTTACTTTGTACATGATTTCTCTGTTCCTGGTATACTCTTACCATTCTAATACCTCACATAACTCTTATTCATCCTTCAAATTCCCTATATCACTGTGAAGTCTTTCCTGACTATTTTCTACCACCCTCAAACAGAAAAAAATCACTGCTTTCTATATAATACCTTTTTTCAGGACATCACAACCTTCACCTGATTATTTCAATGGTAGAAATGTCTCCAGTCTCTCATCACACCAAGCAATCTGCCATAAAGAAGATGAAAATGTACCTTGCATATACTTGTATGTAAAACACACACACACACACATACATCACACTGTAATGCATTTGTCTATTTATGTTTGTCTTTCCTTCTAGAATATAAATTATTAAGGACAGAAACTATCTTACTTATCTCAGTGTAAACAGAACCTGGCAGATAACAGGCACTTGTACTGACAACATTAACAATTTATATTCCAGTGTGCCTTTTTTTTAAAAAATGCTATCTGTAGCAGATAGTTTCCAAAGACGATCACCATCAGTTTCTTCCCTCCTTGCACACGCATGCTGCTCCATCTATCAAGAGGTGGAGACTATTTCCTCTTCTCTTGAATCTAGGCTGGTCTTGTGTCTGCTTTGACCAAACGAATGTGGTTGAAGTAATCTTTTGGGACTTTCAAGCCTAGGCCTTAGGAGGACTAGCAACATCTGCTTCCTCCCTTTTAAAAGCCAGCTGCTATATAGGAAGTCCAACCACTATGAGACTACCATGCTTCAAGGAAGCCCAAGCTAACCATATAAAGAGGCCACATTGGGTAGGTGGTGGCGGGGTGGGAGGGAGCAGAATCATGCCCAACCAGTTCTCAGCTAATCCAGCCATCCTAGCTGAGGAGTGAGACATGTTAGTAATGAAGCCATCTTGGAAGTTCCAACACCAGTAGACATAATGTGGAGTAGAAGAATTCCCCAGGAACCCAGTTCAGACTGCAGAATCATGAGAAATAATAAATTGTTCTTGTTTTAAGCCAGTCGGATTTGGAGTGCTTTGTTATACAGCACTACACCAATGGAAAACGTCATTACCCATCTTTTATTTAATCCTCACAGTGACCCTCTGACGTAAGATTTGAAAAGATAGGAATGATGGAGGACAGGGCCAGATTAAGGCATGTGAGGGCCCTAAACACTGATAATCTGTGGTGCCCCTTCCTTTGCTTACTCACACATTCAAACAGGATATGTGAATGAGATATATACACGTGTATATATATATGTGTATATATATATGCGTTTGTACATATATGTGTGTATAGGTGTGTGTGTGGATGTGTGTGTCTTAGCTATCCATGATGTAACTTCTTTTTAAGTGCAACTGTAATATTAGCAATTGAACACAAAAGTGGCATACGTCATTTTAGTGGAATGAGATGAACTGTATTATAAAATTTTTACTGGATGTAGGGTACTAAGATTTTTACTATATACCACATTTTCTACAAAAAGAATATTCTACAACAAAGAAAATGAGTCAGTGAACTTAGTTATTTCGACAATAAATGTAAAATTCTGTTGATTTCCCACGATAAAAAATTGACTTTCAACAATTTTGCTTTAAATGGCTCATACTTCAATTTTGATGCTTATTTCACAATAAATGGTATAATTATAAATAAATGAGCAAATGAAAAGATGTTATAAGAGAAAATTTAATGATCAGAAAACAAATATAACAAATTACTACATTTTATTTTAAATAGATCTTTCTATGATTAAAAACATTTCTTTCTATTCTTTGCTCTTACAAATTTGTCAGTGATTTTGTCACAATTAAGCTGCCGAACAATATCTACTTCCATACATAATGAGGATAATGAATTGAGTCTTTCTTGAATCATTGTTGTATGCTCACTTTTCCTCATGTCCTATCTGCTTGACATCTATGGGTCTTTGCTTTGGACAACTGTACCCCTGTTTTGTTGATGCCCTAAGTATGTGCTTATCTTGCTTATTGGGTAATCTGTCCCTGATGAAGGAAGCAGAGTACAGAGCATAATCAAAGATGTAGTGATTTGAATAGAAATAGGTTGGAAAGCACTGAATGCCAGACTGAGAATTCTGGAGTTGGTCCAATGTGAGCCTCATTCTAGATCCGATGAAAGCAGAGCAGTCACAGTCAAATTCTGGGGTATTGGCATAGTTCCTTTCCTCCTTTTCCTCTCAAGTAATACTGCAGAATGTTCCCGCCACTTGCAGTCATGATAACAATGAGTCTATAGGGCTCTAAATGACTGCCAGAACCAGAACTTTCCAATCCCACTGCCCTGACCAAAATTGATCAGGTCTTGTCTTGGGAACACAGTAGACATGCCCACTAATAAAATGAGACTCAATGAAAGTATAAGACTCTGACTCATCAGATTTGTTACTTCTCTTCTTTCAATGGGGAGGACAGCTTTTATATATTGATGATCATGTGCCAGGCACTATTCTAAGCACAAAATTATCTCATTTAATCCTCACAGCAAACTGTGAGGTAAGTACAATTATTATCTCCATTTTATGAATGAGAAAACTGAGGCACAAAGAGATCAAATAACTTATCCAATGTCTACCAGCTATGAAGTGGAAAATGTGGGATTCAGATTTAGGCTGTCTGGTTCCAGAGACCATACACTTAACTAAACAGTCTCAAAGCATGGAGGAAGAGGGTGAGGCAAAGATCAGACATATTGGCAGAAGGTCCATCCACCATGGAACAATGCAGGAACATAGGGAGAGTTGCATAAATATTTGTCCCTATACTCCCCTGTTCTCATCTTTCTTGATCTATTATACTTAACAACCAAGATCCTATGGACTATCAGGGGAGGCTGTCTCCTCTTCATCACCAATACCACCGCCGCCGCCGCCGCCGCCCAGGTAGAAGAGCCCAGCCATGTTTCAGAGGTATTCTGCTACTTCCTTCAGGTAAGATAACCAAACTGTCCCAGTTTGCCCTAGGTTTTCCCAGTTTTAGCACAGAAAGTCTCATATCCCAGAACTCGCCCAGTCCCAGGAAAACCAGGACCATTGTTCACTCTGCCTTCAGGATACCTACCACTGTTTATATCCTTTCCTGGATCTCTTGAATGAGCAGTTCAACTGTTGCCCCAGAAGTCTCTGTGTTGGAAAGATACTTTTATTACCTCCAAGGCCAATTTTCTCATAGGCCAAAGAATCATTCTCTATTCTATTTCCCATCTCCAATTATGCCCAGCCACATGGTCTGGTAGAGCTTGCCAGAGGTTATACAATGAACCCAGCTAATACAATGAAGACTATCCCCAAGTTACATAACATAAACTCCCCCTAATTATCCAATTCCCAGTGAAATAAAAGCCCAAAAGTCAAACTCCAAATGAAATCCTTTTTTAAAGTGCAAAGTACAAAAAATTAAATACATAAAAATAAAATTATATCCTGCCCAATTTTTTTATGTGCTCAGCCTCAGCCAGAGAGGTCTTTCTCAGATGGCATTTGGGTTCCATTGGCATCTCCTAAACTCTCTTCTTCAAGAATTGATAAAATTCTTCTACCTCCTAAAATACATAGCTTTAGCTCTGCCATCCCTCGCCAATCAACTCTACCCTCCCCCGCAAAAAAAAAACAAGCAAATCTACAAGTGGCTGTTATTGCATAGCACAGTGGTATCCTCAGAACTCGTCATGTAGATAAATCAGACCTATGATGTTGTTGTCAGTTATGAACCACCACAGAGACATGGTGTTATCTGGGAGATATGGTGTTATCTGAAGTTGACAGATAAAATAAATGGACCAACATAGGGACCTGAAAGATAGTCCTCATCCAGTCTGATAAGAGATGGAAGGAATAGTCTTGAGCTCTCCAATTCCAGTGTTCAGGTAGGATGATTTTACTTGTTACCTGTCCTTGGAAGTTGTCTTAGCTAGCTAGTGCTGCTATAACAGAAATACTGCAAGTGGATGGCTTTAACAAAGACAAATTTTTTCTCTCACAGTCTAGCAGGCCTAGATGTCCGAATTCAAGGTGCCGGCTCTAGGGAAGCCTTTCTCTCTCTGTTGACTCTGGGGGAAGGTCTTTGTCATCAATCTTCCCCTGTTGAGGAGATTCAAGTTCAGGGACCCAGGGTCCAAAGGACATGCTATTCTCCTGGCTCTTGTTTCTTGGTGGTATGAGGTCACCCTGTCTTTCTGCTTGCTTCTCTCTTTCATATCTCAGAAGAGATTGACTTAAGACACAAACTAATCTTGTAGATTGAGCCCTACCTCATTAACATAACTGCCTCTAATCCTGCCTCATTAACATCGTAGAGGTAGGATTTACAACATATAGGAAAATCACATCAGATGACAAAATGGTGGACAATCACACAATACTGGCAATCATGGACTAGCTAAGTTGATATACATTCTGGGGGAACACAATTCAATCCATAACAGAAGTCTATAAAATTTCTCCCTGTATTTGAACTAGTTTCAGTGAGTTTCTATTGCTTGTAGCCAGAGAACCTTGACTGAAACACCATTCTTAAGCTATTACTACCATTAGGGAAAGTACTTTTCAGTACACCAAAGATGCCATTAGATTCCCTGAAATATCATCTTACACAGACCAAAGAAGTTATCAATAAAGCATACATTAAATACAGTGGGAAAATGAGTTCTGAGAATGTAACTCAGTAGATAAGAAGCATGGACAGAATTTTTTAAAATTTTAATGGCTAAATTGCATTTTTACTTATTTATCAACTTTTTAAAATATTAACACTGCGGGGTCTATAACGACATTTCTATTTTAGGGGGAAGCTTCCACAGACATGTATCATGGTAGGATTTAAGATTTATGAAATTCCAGAGTTCTCAGAAACGTATCTGCCCAGAAATAAAGCCCTTACTATGACTCCTAAACTGCAAACATGTGAAGTAGATGACTGTGTAAAAGATGGATCAAAGGACATGAGCTGTCTTTTTATATCAAAATAAAACCCTAGACCCTTCAAGGATGACAGTGAAGACAGAATATCCATATTGGAGTGAGGGTAGGGAAGATGGATCTTATAACCATGATACTTATAAAGTTCATCGTCCTCATGAAATTCTTCCACTAAGAACTGTTGCCACCACTGTATTGGCCTAAGGGGGTGGAGAGCAGTGTGTCTCCCCCGTTTCACATTCTGGCTCAAATGTGGACACATGAGCCTTCCCTTAATAGTCTGTACTACAGCTTGAGACCAAGCTGGAATGTTTAAACAAGACTTTTCTAAAAGCTCAGGAATAACAAAAGGAAAGAAATTGCAGATGTAAGCTGGATTCTTCCCTATCCTTTTGTTCTAGAAGAAATTCCCTTAAACCACCTCCTACACTCCACTCCATCACCAATTACAGTGGCCTGGGAAAGTCCAGAAACTTGTCAGAGCCCTTCTGACCCAGGTGTCCTGTCCACTAATGCTGCCTCTGCCTTTTTATTGAATCAAGTAGCACACAGAAACCAGCATCTATTGACAGTCCCCAAAACTGATTGTGTGTATGTACACACACGGTACCATTCTATCTAGACTCTACTAAAGATTTTATAAGGGAGCCGTGGGAAGGAGAGGGCTTATATCATATATATCAAACAACTGAAAAAATCCCTTCTTGAACATTTGTTATCTCAAAGTCTCTTCCCACTTATGAGCCACCGGGCATCTCTCTTTCTTGCCCTTCTCCTTAGCAATGCCCAGTCTCCTCAGCTCTTCTCTCATTCCCCTTTCTTTCTTGCGGTCCTCTCACATCTCCACTCCCTCAGGAGTCACACATGTTCCTTTCCTGTCTTATGCAGAGATGTTTATTGACTATCTTCTGTTACTTAAACATGCCCTTGGGATCTCATGCCCTGCCCCTAGAAATTTATCAAAGGATTTCTTGCACACAGATACAATATATTTTCCAGAACAATTTTGCTGAATAAGACTTTCTCTACTTCTTATAGAAATAAACATTGAAAAAGTATAAAATTAGAGAATCTATTTTACAGATATTATCTGCCTTCATGGTCATAGACCTCATCCTATCCAAGCTCACAGCCTGTCTTTATGTGGTGGGCACAATCTTAAAATCACTACCATCCAGAAGCACAAGTTCCTTGACAGCTACACTCAAGGGAGTGCAATGAGAACAAAGAAGCTTAAGACCCACCTTTTAGTTTCTGTTTTTCTGAGGATCCACCTATTATCCATTGGATTGACTAAGGGAATGATCTCTCCCTTCTGAGAAAGCCATGTCTTCTCAAGTGGACATGACTACCCAGGAGCCTACACATCATCACATGGTTAGCTCAAACATCAGGACCAGCTTCGTGGGCATGCAATCTATGCAACTGCACAGAGCCTCTGACTCAGAAGGGCTCCACTGTAAGGGGGTTAATGAAACATTAAACCAATTTTGGTTTAATGCTTTGGTATCGCCATCTTGAAATTCTTAATAATTATTGAACAAAGGCTTCCCCATTTTCATTTTGCACTGGGCCTCACCAGTTATGTACCAGCCCTGTCCAACCTTTATATAAAACACACACACACACACACACACACACACACACACAAAGAGTGTGGGACTTGTCCTTACAGTGGCCTTAGATACAGAGGTGGAGATTATCTTATAGTCATTAAACACAAATCTTCTTCCACAGATGAGAAAATGAATACCCAGAGATGTAAAGTAAATGATCCCAATTCTTTCAGCTCATTAGTGGGAGAGTCACCACCCTGCACAGTTGCAGGGGTCCAGCAGTCACAATATATTACAGCTTTAAGGGTCACCAATCTATGTGAAATAGGTCTCCAATCCTCCCCTTTGTGTCACCCTACCTCAGAAGGTAGCACTTCCTACCTCCTGAAGCCTTTCTTCTCTTTCCTGTTTCCACTGGGAATGTACACTTGGGCAAAGAAAAGGCAACATTGTAAAAGGAAGTCTTCAGGAATAGGTGTCTGGAGAAGTGGGGAGGCTTCTAAGTGGTGAAAGAAACCAGAAATTTATTTAAAAAAAAAAAAAAAAGAGGCTCGGAGAACATTTTTTGTTACAAATTAAATTTCATGATGCTGGCAGGAAGATGAAAACACTAGAAAGGCAAGGCTGGGGTGGGTGGCTGACAGCTGTAGGCAGCTGGAGTGGAGAGAAAGAATAGGGAAACCATTAAAGCACAGCAGTGGGAAAAGGACCTGGAGATAATGAATGTAAAACCCTACCAAGGAGCGAGGTGACACAATTAGAGACACATAACGGGCCGGTAACACAGTTACTTAGTGCCTTTATTCTCTGCTAAAGGGATTTTAATTTGCTACTAAGGATTTTGGTGTGCTAACGTGTGCTGCCCAAGGAAGAGAACACACTGTTCAAATCTCAAGGTCATTGGAGCTGGATTCTGAGGCTTCTCCAAATAGGGCATATCTGAGTCCACCTCTGGTAGAACTGAGGCAAGCCCTGCCTCAGACAGCAATCCTCCTGTGTCCATGCACAGTCATTGCCTGGCCCTTAAGAGTGCTAGTGATGGTTAGGAATTCTTTCTATTGGAAGATTAAAAGGAAAAAAACAAAACGTTACAAACTACAACCCAGATTAAAGCTCAGCCCCAGGGGGTAGTATCAGATGGGGAATATGAATTTTGTGAGAAAACATCTGAACATTAGCAGTAAATTTGAAAACAGAACCATCTGTTACATAATCGGATCCAGTAGACTCCACACTTTGTATACCAGCAGCTGTCAAATAGGAGATGATGAAACCTTGTAATAAATGCTCCACCAAGTCTGCTTTTTTGTTTCAGGGTTAACACAGGGCAGAACTGCAAAGCTTTAGGATTGACATTTTTGAGTCCTTTCATATAAGCATTTCTTTTACGTATTTGTATTCCTGTCAGTTCTGTCATCCATTGTGGATGGAGAAGCAACCCCAAACCTGGGATGTGAGCTTGGAAGAGGGTCTTAGGAAGTGTCTTAAGCTTTTCTTCTCTTTATTTAGTGTAAATTCTGAATTCCTCTCCCTTCACCTCTACTGCCTCAACATCCGCCTTCTATGCTCTGCCCCTGCATGGCCCAGCGTGGTAGAATTATCTCAGAAATGACATCGGAGGATAAATACAAGCCAGAATTGGAGTGGATGTAGGACCAACACTCCAGGGATTTTTTTCCTCCTTTCCTTTAGGCTGGGAGCTCTAGTGGTGCAACAGATAAGCGCTCAGTTGCTAACCAAAAGATTGGCAGTCCCAGTGGTTCCGTGGGAAAAAGACCTGGCAATGTGCTGCCATTAAAACTACAGCCTAGAAAATTCAGTTGGGCAGTTCTACTCTGTTACATGGGGTCACTATGAGTAGAACATCGACTCGAGGGCACCCAACGACAGGCTTTGCTCAGTGAGACTACCCATACAGGGTCAGTTAATGGGTAATCTCAGTGAAGAGGCAGAGGAAAAGAAGCTAGAACATTCTTCCCACTTCTATTCCACAACTTTTCTTATTTCTTTGATCCATCTCTAGCTTTCTATGTTTTAAAAACTTTTGTTGCTTACTTTGACGACTGAGCTCTTTCTGGGTGTGGAAAAATACAAGGTCCCTGGTGATTCAAGGAGCTCTGCTGGCGCAGTGGTTAAGCATTTGGCTGCCAACTGAAATGCCAGCAGTTTGAACCTACTAGCCACTCAGCAGGAGAAAGGTGTGGCAGTCTGCTTCCATAAAGATTACAGCCTTGGAAACCCTATGGGGTAGTTCTACTCTGTCCTATAGTGCCGCTATGAGTCAGAATCGACTCAACAGCAACAGGTTTGATTTGGTTCTTTTTTGATGATTCAAGCCTCACAAGAGAACACAAGTCTATGAGAATCTGGAGTGAGAAGTTAGATTCAAGAGCTTCCTTCTATCTGGTCAAAATCTAGGACTTTTTCTCAGCTGCTCTCTTTCATTCCTCACATCTAATCCACCAGCAAGTCCTTTTGCCTCCATCCCCAAAACATATCCCAAACTTCTCTCCACTCCTCTGGTGCCACTTTACCCAGCCCTCATCCCCTCACCTGAATGACTTTCCCAGCCTCCTACCTGGTCTTGCCCTGCCTGTTCTTGCTCCATCTCCATCCTATGTATTAAAAGCTCAAATCGGATGATGTTGTCCTCCTGTTCAAACCTTCCAATGGCTCCCATTGCACCTAGAATACAGCCAAACTCCATACCACATCCTATATGATCGGGCCCCTGCAGCCTCATTTATTATTAGTCTCCTTGTCACTGACAACACCATAAAGACAGTGACCAGACTGGTTCATAACTAGGGTCTCTGTATTAGTTATTTTTCTGCCTATGATGTTCTCTTCCTGGGTCTTCCCCTAACTTCCTCCTTCTGGTCATTCAGGCTTCAGCCTAATGTTACCTCCCAGAGAGGCTTGCCCTGACCACCCATCTAAAGTACCCGCTGCCTCCCACTCCCCAAGTCACTCTCTGCTCAGCACCCTGGTTTTTTCCTTCACAGTCCTCAATACAATCTGAAATTAGATCACTTATTTATCTGATTATTTCCTTGTTTATTGCCAGTCCTCCCTCACTAGAAGGCAATCTCGTGAAGATCTGGGAACATTTCTGAATTGTTCACCGCTATGCCTAGACCAGGGCTTAAAAAATGTTTGTGAGATGGATGAATCCCTGGCTGGGGATGCCACAAGGAGATTTAGGACTAACACATCCTTAATACATCCTACCTCTTTTCAAGACCTAAAGTTCAGTGATTTCAGAGCATTATTTAAAAGTGTGGGTCAATATATTGCTTTTGTTCAACAATTTACACATGCTTATCAATAGAAATGATTTGCCTGGACCATACATGTGCTTCCTATAAATGCATTTTCCCACCGGCACGTAGTTGGGATCATAGCAACCAACCCTGTGTTTGTGGAGTGTCGAACTGTTTCCAAAGCACATCCATCCAACAACCTTACTCCACCCCTTTCACAGCAAACCTATGAAATCAGCAGCGGAAGACTGCTCCCATTCCAACAGTGGGGAAACTGAGGGTTAGTAACATTAGTTGACGTCCCATTGGGATTCAGAGATAGGCAGGAAACTTCAGCCCAAGCCTTCTGGCTTCCCACTCTACAGGCTGCCTCTCATTATCTCATTTGATGCTCACAATAGCCCTGGGAGGACAGAAGGGCAGGATGGTAATCCCTGTGACATTCCAGTGAAGCCTTCACATTACACACATGTGTGCCAACCCTGGCTGGGAAACCCCAGTCTGCTTGGAGCAAACCAAGAAACAAGATTACAAGGGGCTCTCTAAATGCCACACAAGTAGCAGGATTGGCTCATCCAAGTTGTTTCCCTGCGTGCAGCACAGTCAGAGGATGGACAAACACTGTCTCCAGTATCACCTACCCCAGTGCCCAAGTCACAGACTTCAGGGTCTCTCTGACTCCTCTCTTTCCTTCATAACAGTCCACCCATCTACCCACAAGTAAGGCCAGTTCTACCACCAATACATCACTATCTCCTCTCTTGCTCCGCCATCTATCCCTAGTCATGATCCAAACTTTCGGGGTTCAGATCCCTGCTCTCCCACTTACTAAGTGGTACATGACCTTGACAGGTTATTTAATCTCTCTGTGTCAGTTTCTTAATCTTTAGAACAAAGATAGTAAGTAGAATTGACCTCACAAGAGTGCCATGAGAATTAAACATGTCAGTGTATATAAAGTACTCAAATAGGGCACAGAGGGAATGCCATGGAGTTATGGACTGTAATGATTAGCATTTTTTTCCCTAGGTCTTTGCTAACACTTCTCTGGATTGTTGTTTTAGCCCCCAAACTGGACCCCCTAAATTCTGTCTTGTCCACCCCCCTCCAATCCATTCTCTACCCTGGGGTCAGAGATCAGAGCAGATCAGAGCTGTCTTTCGAATACACAATTCTGACTGTGGTGCATTCCCTGCTTGAGAGCCCTTAGTGATACCTGTCTCACAAAAAATAAAGGGTCAACTCCTTAGTACATCAAGCAAGACTCCTCCTACCCCAGATTCTACCCTCCAGCCATACTGAACTGCAACTCTCCATCCATAAGCATGATAAATCCTTTTACACATCCCAGACTTCTTATTTTTTGTCCCTGGTGCTTGAAATGGATTTCCCTCTGCTTTTGCTTAGAAAACTTCTACCCACATTTCAAGCCTCAGTTTAAATGTCACCACTCTGTAAAGTCTCCAGTTACTCACCAGCAGAAAGTGGTACTCCACCACCACCGCTATCCATAGAAACCTGACGTCGTCTTCATTGATGTAAGTGTTGAATACTCTTCTCTGCCTCAGCACTTGGTACCACCTGTGGCACATGGTAGGTGCTCTAGGGCACGGTGCTAGATGACTTGTTCCCTCTTTTCCTAGCCTCAGAGATATAGCTGTGACTGAAGACCAGCTAAGAAGTCATGTTCAATGTTAACATTGTGATTCACCAAAAATTAGACACACCACTAACTTTCCTGCCTGCCTTGCTGCATCAGCTTTTATTGCACGGGTCAGAGGTGTTTAGAAAACTGAAAAAGAGATGATTAACCATGTCCTGCACCTGAACCCTTAATTCCTCCAACCCCAGGCATGGTCCCTTTGCAGTGAATGACCCCAGTCTACACAAGCCAGAAACTCAGGCATCATCCTTGATCCTTCCCTCTCCCTCACGCCCACATCCAAACCACCAGCAAGTACAGTATTTCAACGCAAATAACGCAGACCTTAATTGCTCCCTTTCTCCCTCGAGGTATTTTTGTAAACTGGCTACGCTAATTTTTTTTTTACAGCAACATGTAAAAAATTAGCCTATCCACATTTACAAAAATACTTTGTGGGGGCAGGGACCGGCTGACAAACAAACATAGAAGGCGCATGTTATCTGTGTAAAAATATGGTACTATCCCTTCTGCTTACTATGTAGATCTCAAGTGCCTCCAATTTTCTTCCTGTCTGCATCCACTACCCTAGTCTGGGCCACCATCTCACACCTGGACAACTGCCACTGCCTTAACCAGTCTCTCTCTTCCACTGTTGATCCATTCACCACACAGCAGACAGAGTGAGTTTCTTAACATACAAAGTGGACTATGTCTTGGAGCACTCAATGGATTTCCACTTTGGGGAAATTCAGCCACTTTACTATGACCAACAAGGTCAAAATCTGGCCCGTATATCCCTCTCCCACCTCACCTTGTGCCACTCTTTGCTTTGCTCACTTGACTATATCCTTACTGGCTTTCTGCCATGTTCTAGAAGACACTAAGCATTTTTCTACCCCAGGCCCTTTGCACATGCTATTCCTGCTATCTTGAACCCTCCTCCCTTTACTCTTCATTTCCTCTGGTCTCAGCTCAAGGAGCAGCCTTCTCTGTCTGCCTTATCTGAGATAGGTCACCCATATCCATGACTGTCCCCCTTCATCCCCAAGTTGTTTCCCTCACATCACTTGCTAAGGAAACACAAGACAGAAATGACTTTACATTGAAGAGAAAGTAAGCCAAAAAATAAATAAATGAAATAAAGGATCACAGTGGCAGAGAGTGGTAAAAGGGACCTTAAGAGTCTCGAAGCCCTTTGTTTTCCAGCCAAGAAATGGGATTGACTAAGAGCAGGCATTAGAACCAATTCAGGGCACTTTCCCTGCACCATGCCTCTCTCCTACCACACCCTGGTCACAGGGCTCTGAAAATCAACCCATGCTGCCCGCAGCAGGAGAAAAGTGCACAGGCTCCACCACCAGGGAGTGCAAGTTCAAGTTTTGCTGCTTCCTTGCTGGGTGACATTAAGCAAGTTACCTTACTACTCTGAGTCCTCACTTCCTATTGGTAAAATGAGAGCGAGGATTTTATTCACTTTGCAGATGATATGAGGATGAGAGATAGTGTGTCTAAAGCAGCACTCAACGGATGTTAAAAAAAAAAAAAATCCAGACTCACAATTGCAAAACAGCAATGGAGAGAGTGAAGGTCTCTGTGGTACTAGGTAGTTAATAGGCCTGGGTTGCTCTGGACTCAAATACCAGAAGGTTCACACCCAGAGTGCTCTTCAAGAGATGCGTGATTCTCTGCTGCCCTTGCCGGGACCCTCAGACCACACCGCCCTTAACTTCTGACACATACAGACTCTCTTCGGACTGGTGGTCATGCTGCCCTGCCCTGCAAACCCATCTGCCCAGGATCATAGACGTGTCAGGGGGAAGCTGCTCTGACTTGATCTCAGGCGCAACTTGACACTGGAGTGTTCTTTCACCAGCCAGCACAGGAAACATGTGGGATGAATTAACAAACCAACCAGGAAAGCAACTGCCGAAAGACTTTGATTGGCTCCCAGACAATGGGCCTGTCGAGTGGGCCCTCCTCTGTTCGGCACTGCCAGGATCTCTCGGGTACCCCTAAGATCCCCCTGCCCCCACATTGTTTCCCCGTGGCCAACCTCAGGCCTAGGGATGTGTAAGAGCTTGGATTTGAAACCAGGCAGACTAGCTCATGACTAAGGAATTGATGGTGGCAAGAGAGAGAGAATAATGAACGAGACAAACAGAGTTAGGACCTCACAGCAACAGCAGACTCAGAGATTAGATCCACATTTGTAGGTCAGGAACACTAGGGAGCAAAGACAGGAGGACAACAAAGCCCTACAGTTCATACTTAGACTCCAGGCAAGTTAAGCCTAGGGAGACATTTCCCAGTCTAGGAACAAAATACTTGTCGCTGTAAATGCCTGACTACCCTGTGAGCATTTCTTTCCCACATCCCCTAGCCCACCGTTCAGTCTTTGCCCCACAAGTTAAACAGTCATCTCTTTCCAGCCACATATTTCCCAGGGACTTAGAACTGATCTGCTACTACTCGATCCTCCTTCCAGCAGCCAAAGCATCCTGTATTTGCAACACAAATGTCTATCTTCCAATGGCTTCCTTGACTGAGGGCCCTTTTTCCATGTAAGCATTCTATACCTTGCCATGTACTAACCAATCTGAAAAGTATGGTCTATACTGGCAGATGTCTACTAGGCACTTAACACATCTGACATGGAACACCCTTCTCTTTCTGCGGTTGTTCATTGTTGTTATTGTCGTTAGATGCCATCGAGTCAGTTCCAACTTATAGAGACCCTATGTACAACAAAACCAAACATGCCTGGTCCTGTGCCATCCTCACAATCATTGCTATGTTTGAGCCCATTGTTACAGCCACGTTGTCAATCCATCTTGTCAAGGGTCTTCCTCTTTTTTGCTGACCCTCTACCAAACATGATGTCCTTCTCCAAGCACTGGTGCCTCCTGATAACATGTCCAAAGTATGTGAGAAGTCTTGCCATCATCACTTCCAAGGAGCATCCTGGTTGTACTTCTTCCAAGACAGATTTGTTCCTTCTTCTGCCAGTCCATAGTATATTCAATATTCTTCGCCAACACCATAATTCAAAGGCATCAATTCTTCCGCAGTCTTCCTTATTCATTGTCCACCTTTCGCATGCATATGAAGCGATTGAAAATATCAGGGCTTAGGTCAAGCGCACCTTAATTCTCAACATGACGTCTTTGCTTTTCAACACTTTAAAGAGGTCTTTTGCAGCAGATTTGCCCAATGCAATATGTCATTTGATTTCTTGACTGCTGCTTCCGTGGGCATTGATTGCGGATTCTTCTGTAGTACACAGTGCAAAGGTCTGGTTAAGGACCCAGGAGGATGAGCAATGTGGCCCCCATATCTAGTAAGAAAGTCCCTGGGTGGTGCAAATGGTTAAAGTATTTGGCTGATAATCCAAAGGTTGGCAGTTCAAGTCGACCTAGAAGCACCTCAGAAGAAAGGCCTGGCAATCCTACTTCTGAAAAAAGAACCATTGAAAACCCTATGGAGCAGAGTTCTACTCTGACATACATGGGGTCACCAGTGAGTTGGAGTCAACTCCAGTGCAACTGATTCAACTGATATCTAAGAAGATACTAGAAACAGGAAATGAGAAGAGATACTGATAGATGCTTCTAACTAGAGGCTGCTGTTTTAACTCTGCCTGGCAGACAGCTGGTGTTTTTGTGACATCTTGCTGCTTTCAACCAACTCAAATGAATTTCTCTCTTCCTTGGAAAGAAATATTTAAGACAGTCTAAGGGGATGTTATGGATTAAATTGTGCTCCCCTCCAAATGCATTGGAATCCTAAGCCCTATATACATGTGGATGTAGTTCTATTTGGAAATAAGGTTTTCTTTGCTATGTTAATTGGATCATACCTGAGTAGGGTAGATTCTAAATCTAATCACTTTGAGTTATAAAAACAGCAAAGTAGACACAGACATACCCACACATAGAGGACGACAGACATCATTGGAGAATTGTTTACAAGCAAAAGAACCAAGGAAGCCCAGGACTATCTACAAGGAAGGAATCAACATGGCCAAGATCCTGATTTGGAATTTTAGCCTCCAGAGCTCTGAGAAAATAAATTTCTGTTCTTTAAAGCCATTCACTTGTGGTATTTGTGTTACAGCAGCACTGGGAAACCAAGACAGAGGAAGAGAGGAGGCAAAAAAGAAGGTTAAGTACCATGTGAACTGAACTGGAGGCTTGGATGACATTTGGAAATTTCAGTATGATTACTGCTGCTGCTCCTCCAGAGTCCCGCTCCCTTCTCCCTGCCCAAGTATGCTTCTCACATTTTCCTGAACTCCACCAGATTCCCTCTGAAGGTGATGCTGCTCAGCACGGCCATCTTCATGGCCTTGTCACTTTGATTGATGGCCACCATCATCCGCCCTCCTCAGGGGCTTCCAATCTGGATGCAGTTAATCAGATTGTGCTAATGCGGGAGAAGGAACAACTCCAGGAGAGTTGGCTGGCCGGCTGCACCACCTCCAGGGTCATAGCTAGCTAATTAAATCTGTGCAGTGTGCAGTACAAAGGCAGCAGGCCCCATTTTATGAAGGGCTCCAGGAGGAGGCAGCCAGTGGCTCGAACCCACCGCTGTGAACAGTGGATTTTCAGTCCTACTGGGCTTCCTGTCTTTCAGCTTTCCTTCCTGGTATAAAGATTATCCAGTTCACCTCCTTTCTTAACTATGGAAGGCAGTCAGACCACTAGCAATATTCTTCTAGGCCGTACAGACACCCACTTTTGCAAATGCCATGGTCCCAGCCGGTCTGAATTAGGAACTGAAGTGCTTTTCCATAGTTCAGATGTTTCAGGAAATCTCTGTTCTTTTCATGGAAAACAACTCTTTGACTGTTCTTTCCGTTTTTGTAAGGAAAGTTATCCCCCTTTAGAAGGAGAGAAATAAAGCGCAGGAATGAATAACGTGGGGAAATGGAAGAAATGCAGGGTTTGGAGTCAAACCTCCAGTAATTTAAACTCCTCTTATGTACTTGCTGTTTGGGGCTATGTTGCCCTAGGCGGTTACTGAGCTCATTCAGTCTCAGTTTCCCTATCTGAAAGTGAATAGTCTTGCTTGTGTGGTAGGACTGAAGGTATATTTATATTAAAAGTTCTTACATACATGTACATAAAACATATATATACACAAATACCTGTATGTGTGTGTTTTTTTGTGTGTGTGTGTGTACGTATATATGGAGCCCTGGTGGTGCAGTGGTTAAGAGCTCGGCTGCTAACCAAAAGGTAGGCAGTTCGAATCCACTAGCTGCTCCTTGAAAACCCTATGGGGCAGTTCTACTCTGTCCTATAGGATCCCTATGAGTCGGAATCAGCTCGACGGGAATAGGTTTTTTTTTATATATATACAGATATATACACACACACACATATATATGTATATGTGTATGTATATATATGTTGTTAGGTGTTGTCAATACACCTACTCCTCACTTATCGACTATCACGTTATTTGACATTTTGCATTTACGACAACAGTAAAAAATCTACTATCCAACTATTTTCTGCATTATCGACATACATCTGGCAGTAGTAAATGCCCAGGTGTGAGGCAAGAGTAACATTGGCTATGATGGTTAAGGCTATGTGTGAACTTGCCTGGGCCATGATTCTCAGTGATTTGGCAGTTATGTAATGATGTGTAGTTTGGCAGTTATGTAATGATGTAATTTGGCATTATGTTATGATGTAATTTGGAAGTTATGTAATGATGTAGTCATCCTCCATTTTGTGATCTGATGTGATCATCATCCATTTTCGCATAACGCCAATTTTTGCATAACAACCTGGTCTTTGGAACCTAACCATGTCAATAAGTGAGGAGTGTGTGTGTGTGTGTGTGTGTGTGTGTGTGTGTGTGTGTGTGTAAAACCAGTTGCCCTTGAGTCTATTCTGACTCATGATGACCTCATGTGTGTCACAGTAGAACTATGCTCCAGAGGGTTCCAATATTTCAGATAGCAGTGAGCATGTTAACTGTTCGCAATACCTAGGGACTCCGTTTATATATACATACACACACATACACACACTTACAATTATATTTTTTCCATAAATGCTTCAATGTAACCAATTCAGACATACTACTTTTTTAAAAGCAATCATATTTTTAAAACTTGGTGTCGCCCTTCCTTTCTCCATAACCTATATAATCCCTGTGAACTATTATTTATCCTTTCATAATCTTCTTCCTGCTTATATAATCATATACATATATATATATATATATACACACATTCATATAGATATGGGAAGTCGCAAAAGCCCTTATAAAAGTGGAATTTTATATATACTTTTCTTGGCTTTCTCACTCAACATTTCCTCATGGAATTCCCTCCAAGTCAACGGGTAAAGCTTAACGTCAGTCTTTGTAATGGCTTAATCTGTGGTTTGACTGCACTATAATTTATTTAACAGTCCCCTTTTGGTGGGCATTTGGTTTTCCTGTTCTCCATGGCAGCCTGAGTGATGCTCACAGTTTGTGACTCCTCAGCTCAATGCCCTCCAGAGGCACCCGATCTAACTCCAAATAAAATGCAAAGGCCTCACAGTGGTCTGAACGACCCTAGATAATATGCTCCCCAACACTGTTTCCTCTCTTTTATTACCCGCACGCCTCATTTTTCTTTGTCTTGACAGCAGGACTTTGAACCAATTCATTCCAGTTCGAACCCCTGCTCAGAATTTACATTTCTGCCCTGGATATGCTGAATCAGAATCTACATTTTAACAAGATCCCCAGAATGAATGTTTAAAAGGGAGGTTTTTCCTCTGCAAGTGCAGCTTTATGAGCCATTCTGTCATTAACATCAGGGAAACCAGCTTAGGGAGAACAGGGAATTCCCACAGGTTTGCTCTTGGATAGGAACTCTACTCAAACCAGTGTGGGTGGCCACACCGTTGTCAGGGGGCGATCCGGGAGAAAGACCTAGCAGAGGCCTATGTCCAAAGCAGTGAGTGTCCCATTCAGCTGGATTAAAAGGATGCTCCTTTGGGCCCAGCTCAGCATCACCTCAACAACCTCCTGCATGGGTCCAAAACACTAGATGCTAAAGGCAGCAGTGGGAACATGCAGCCAAGGGGCTCACCAGCAAAAAGGCTGTGACCCAATGCTCTCAAATGAAACTGCCAGGATTGAATACCTGCCCTCCCACTTGCTAGCTGTTAACCTCTCTACCTCAGTGTCTTTCTCTGTAAAATGGGCTTAATAACACTACTGACTGCATAGTTACTCTGAGGAATGAATGTAAGAAAAGATGGGAAAGGCTTAAACTAGTGCCTGGCGTATAGCAAACAATGACGAGGAATTAGAAGAATAGATGTGTGTTTAGGGTACTAAGGGAGCACAGAACATGATGAACTTTGTGGTGACCAAAGATAGCAAAGTTAAGTGTGGGTGGCTGCGGTAAACTCTATTATCTGCTTCTCCTCCCTGGGGAGAATAATACTGCTCCATGGAAGCAGGCTTGGCTAGGTAACTTTTTTTTGGCCAATGACGTGAGTTACCTTCGAACAGAAGCTTTAAGGGTCAGTGTGTGGTCTGCCAAGCCCTCTTTTTCATGCCTCTTCCATCATGGAAGCATATTTTCAGATGCAGCCTCCATCAGACTAGGTCCCTGAACTACTATGATGAGCAGAATCCCTGCTGATTTGCAACTGACATATAACATGTATGAGAAATACGCTTCATAGTTTTAATCCACTAAGATCAGAATTTCTCATTGCTGCAGCATAACCTGGCGTAACCTGACTGATACTAGGGCCAAGAAAGGCTTCTTGGAAGAGATGTGACCTTAGCTTAATCTTATACGTTAAGGAGGAGTTAGTCAAGCAAAGAAAGTACAAAAGCTGTTCCTGGCAGAGAATAACATGTGCGAAAGTTCATGAGGTGTGAGGCAGCATGGAATTTGCAAGCTAGAAGCACCTTAGCATTGCTGGAACATCAAATTAAGGAGGAGAATGTCAAGAATGTCTGGTGGATGAGTAGGAGAGCCCTACTGTGCTAAGGTGCTCAGACTTTGTGCTGCATATCATTGGGAACAACTCCCAGAAACCAAGCCAGACCTTGGGGAGATGCTTTAGCCAAAGTCTTCTGCCCATCAGGGTTCAAAGTCCAGCGACACATTCTTTTCACAGTGACTAGTAGAGTCCCTCCACTCGATGTCAGTTTGTCATACTTTGCTGGCTTGCGTGTTGCTGTGACGCTGAAGTTACGCATTAGTATTTCAAATACCAGCAGGGTCACCTTTGGTGGACAGGTTTCAGTGGAACTTCTAGAATAAGACAGACTAGGAAGAAAGGCCTGGTGATTGGCTTCAAAAAGTAGCCAGTGAAAACCCTATGGATCAACGGCAACTAAAAAAAACAAGTAGAGGGTTACATAACAATAACTGTCTCTGAAATCCTCAGTGGCTCCTTCTTTGCCAAAACATAAACTCTTCCATCTGGCATGCCAAAACCTACATAAATAGGTCCTACTTATCCCCCTGCTTAGCAGCATGAATCCCCCACTCTGACCACAATGGTCTGCTTTACTATCTGTGGAATATGTTTGTGCAATCCCTAGTTCTCAACCTTTGTTCATGTCTTTCTCTCCAACTTGTATTGATCTTCTTCCCCTTCCAATTTATCAAAGTCCTTATGTAAAGTCCCAAGCCTTTGAGAGATTAGAGTTCTGGTCCTGGTTAGCTCAACGGCACTGACTGGAATCTTGCCACCAAATTTGAAAAAAAATCTCTTAACCACTCTAGTTTCTATCAGTAAAATGAATACTATTGGACCAGGTGCTCTTGTAGGTGTTTTTCAGAGCTAACACTTAGGACTGTAAGTCCCAATGCAGACAAAATAATTGCTCCTACCTCCAACTCCTTTTCTCCTCATTGTGTGTATGTTAAGATGCTGTCTTATGTTACTGAGTTTAAATGCTTTTCCCATATTTTCCCTCTTCCTGATCCTCTCCCTCTTGCCCATAGAATTTGTAATATTTGATGCATTCATATTTTCCGGAATGTTGATACACCTTCTTCAGGAGAACCTTCTTTCTCTAAGCCTCATGTTTCCATGTGGAGAGGCCTGCAGTAGTGTAACATTCCTCGTCTCTCTTTGTTGTTCGTCATTTCTCCCCTGGGGTGGAGGAATGATTAATCTGACTGGTGTCTGGAAAAAAGAAGAGGATATTGGTTCCTTTTGAATAGTTCTCTCCTGAATCTCACTAGATCTGGGGCCTATCCCTGTGGAGGAGTTCTCTGTGTATTTATCAGTATTACTTAAGATTAAGTCTGGCTGAAAATGGCAGGAAACCTAAAATATCTGGTGTTTATGTAAGAAGTTTATTCTCTCATGTAAATGAAATTCAGAGGTAAGCAGTTCAAAGCTAATATAGTACTTCATAACTGTCAGCGAACAAGGTTTTTAGTCATATTGTCCCACCACTGTCAACATGTAGGTACTATCTCATGGTTCAAGATGGCTTCTTGAGTTCCAGACATTGCATCCACCTTCCAGCCAGCAGGATAAAGGAAAGAGATAAAGAAAGACTTCTCTCTAAGGGTACTTCCTAGTAGTTGCACATGCCATTTAAATCCCATTTGTCAAAATTTAGTCAGATGGCCATACCTAACTACAAAGGAGTCTGGGAAATATGGTCTTTATTCTGGGTGGCCATGTACCCTACTAAAAATTGGGGATTTTATTACTAAGGAAAAAGAGAGACTGGATATTGGAGTGGGGGGTAACCAGAAATCTTGGCTAAACTGATTCGTAAGGGAAATCTTAACGGCCCACCTGACTGTGTTCTAGAACCACATTCTGCAATCAGTTTATCAGTAATAAAAGAGAAATTTGGATCTCCTTTGGCCTGCCTCTTGTGTGGATCTCTCAACACTGTCACTCTCAGAAGGAGAAGAAGGGATGCATTTATTGAAATCCAAAATCTTCAACATATCCCAGTAATTGTCATTATGAAAAACAGGAGAAAGGAAACCATACCACTACTCAGGTCTACTAGCATGAAAACAAAATGATACACTTAGTGTTTGTCATGGAAATTGTCATGAGCCCATATACTGGCATATGGATTTTGTGGTTCCTATTAAATAAATGGTTGTCCTTGGTGATACAAATGGTTAACACTTGGCTGCTAACTGAAAGATTGATGGTTCAAGTCCCTCCAGAGGCACCTCAGAAGAAAGGCCTGGTAATCTACTTCTGAAAAATCAGCCACTGAAAACTCTATGAAGCACAGTTTTGCTTTGACATACATGGGGTCTCCAAGAGTCAGCATCAACTCAACGGCAGCTGGGGGAAATAATCAAATAAATCAGTGGATATGGTAAAATTAATACATCTGTCTCAATTTTGTGCTGGAAACAAGGTACTAATACACCCTAGAAACACAGTGCATCCCTCCTTCTGATAAAAAAAACACCTGAAATAATTACAGATAATGTGAGTATGAAAATATGAACACTTTTCTATATAAGATAAGGACTCTATGAGAATAGCATATAACAATACTGAGAGATTACTCCGGAGGAAGATAAACGGAAAAGACATGGTCTTCTCATTCCTATCCATCCAATTCTAAACTCAAACAATGACGTTAGCCATATATTTCCAATGAGCATGATACACAAAAACTTACTTAAGTGTGCTATAATTTTATTATTATTCTTATGATTAAGGTGAAGCTGGAGCCAACTTAATACTGAGTTTTTTTAACAATAAGAATTTTATCTATTTTGTAGTCCAACAAAGCTATCCATCACTCTTGTTTAAGGGCACACATTATTCACAAGAGAGCATTACTGCTGACAAAATACATTTGAATAAGTAAGATTCCTTCTCTTAATCACAGGATGATTCATTTCATGTCACACACACTTCATTTTTGACTCATCAATTATGTCGTAACAGCCTTTGTAAGACTTATAATTATTGGGGCTATTTTGGTGCTGCTATTCACTGCCTTTTCCTAGCCTCTCTGCATTAATAATCAGTTTTTCCCTCTTCATTATTTAGCACCCAACCAAATAGAACTGGTGTCGGCCAATCAGAATTTTGGATGATGACTCATTTGTATTCAAAAGTTTAAAAATATTGAGTCCTTATCAACAAAAATTAAGCCTGCGGCACACACCAGGCACTGAGCTAGGCCACGGGATAGGGTGGAAAATAAGACATGGTTCCTGCTCTGGCCCTCTTTTGCTGAAAATGTAAGTGTTAGATTACACAGCCATTAAGATCCTTTCCAGCACTCCGATTCCATTTTAATACAAAATAGTGCAACTGACTGTACAGCTTACAGACTGCCTTTATCTGTATTTGCCTCATTTGAGCTGCACAGCAGCCTCAAGAGAGAGGTATCTTCATTATTCCATATTTAACAGACAAGGAAATCAAGGCGCAGGTTTAAAAAGTGGCCCACACAACTTTAATTTCTATTTTTATTGTGGCAAAAGTATATATAACACAACAGTCACCAATTCAACATTTTTTTTTTACCTATACAATTCAGTGACAACAATTACAAGTTTAACTTTTAACATAAAAATTGTTTTTAAAAATACCACTCCATACATTCCTCAATTCTGGGGTTCTTTCTGAATTTATAAAAAATATGGAGTGTTTTCAGAGAGTGGTGCCTGCATTTCCTACATAAGAATCCTGCAGTATGCTTCTTAGACAGACTCCTGGGTCACATCCTAGACCAACTGAATCAGAATTCCAGGAGAGGCCCAGAAAAGTGGCAGTTTAACAAGCTCCCCAGGTGATTCTCCAGCTCACTAAAGTTTGAGCTCTACCAAGGTAGGCCCTCCACAGGCGCTAAAGGAAGGTAGAACAAGTGCTTTGAACCAGTTCTTCCTGGTACAGTCATGGCTGAGGAAGTGAAATTGGAAGCAAAATTTTTTTTAATTTGGGTGAACTGGAACCAGAACCAGAACAGGAAAAATTACAGGTCAAAGCCCTGCTAGAAACTTAATCTCCCTATTAGAAAACAAGGGCATAGCAACCAAATCTCTTGCCCATAGGATTTTGAGCAGAGTCAGAAACAGCGGTGTCCTGCTCAAAGATGACAGCCGACCACACTGCTCTGAATGTGTGTCACTCTCTACAGTCCTGCCAATAATCTAATCTCCTGTATCAGGTTCCTGAAGGGGCTCACTCCGCCTCTTCCGAGTCTCCCATTCAAGGGCTTCGACCCATAGTTTTTCCCATCCCAGTTATCGTTCTAGATCACCCAGATTTTAAAACTTCAGGTCTGTTCTGGTTTCGCTTCGTCAGCCATGGCTGAACCAGTTCAAACTGGTTCAAAGCCTTGGTAGAACATCCCAGGCAGAAAGAAGTGCACCCGCCGAAGCTTGGAGTTATGGATGTTTATGGCAAACTCAGAATCAGCAACAAAGATTATCCATTGCATTGATTTCTAGATGATGTCATATTAGCCACCAAGTTAAAAATTTTACAGGGAGGAACTGAAATGCTTTCAGAGCCCCAGTGACCAGATTCTCCGTGACATCTTCAGCAGCTTGGCAGTCAGGCACGGACCGCAGCAGCTGGAAGGTCAAGAGTCTGCCTCTCTTGAAACCAGGGGCACTTAATTTAATCCCAGACACAATCTGCTGCCTGCTGCAAAGATCTGCTTTTCTTCCTCTGGGAGGAGATTTATCTCGCTTAGTTACATACAGGTGCTAAACAAACTGTGTGAGGTAATAATGAAAGTGGTGGACTACAAGCCAGGAGACTCAGGTTCAAATCCTATCTCAGCCACCATGCTCACTTTATCTCTTTGCATGTCAGAGCTAGCTTAAACTAACCAAACCCAAAACCAATCCACTGCTGTCGAGTCGATTCTGACTCATAGCAACCCCATAGGGTTTCCAAGGCTGTAAATCTTTACAGAAGCAGACTGCCACATCTTTCTCCCACAGAGCCACTGGTGGTTTCAAACCGCTGACCTTTAGGTTAGCAGTAGAGCACTTTAACCACTGTGCTAACAGCGGGATTTATAATAAGGACACAGGGGTGTCTCAGAGATTTCAAAGACAGATCTGGGCCTCTGGAAAGACTATTCTTTCTCGATTACTCTTCTGTACCTCGCTCAACACATCTGTTCATTTTTCTTTCCTTTGTCACAGTAGCTTTTTTGGCTACTTGGTTTATGGGATGGAACAAGGCTGCCCCACTTCTCCCAGGAATATCAGGCTTTAGTGGTTCAGTGGTAAAATTCTTACCTTCCATGTGGGAGACCCAGGTTTGATTCCCATACAATGCACGGCCATCACCCATCTATCAGTGGAAGTTTGCATGTTGCTATGATGCTGAACAGGTTTCGGCACAGCTTCCAGACTAAGATGGACTAGGAAGAAAGTCTTGGCAATATACTTCGAGTGAAAATCGTATGAATCACAGTGGTCTGTTCTCCAACAGATCATGGTGATGGTACAGGATCAGGCAGTGTTTGGTTCCATTGTGCATGGGGTCTCCATGAGTCAGTGACCAACTCAATGGCAGCTAAAAACAAAGGGGAATTTATCTGGGTTAGGCCCTACTCTAAGCCCTTCATAAGTATTATTTTGTTTAATCGTCACAACAATTCTTTTTGATAAAGATGTCATGACTATCCCCTTTATACAAATGAAGAAACTGAAGTACACAGAAATTAAGTAACTTACTCCAGGATACACAGCCAGTTATGTGATGGCCTTTATGAAGGCTGAACTCAGAGCCTATGGGTATGTGTCCTGCCTCATAGTCTTTCATTCACCACTGCCATCAGCTGCCATCAAGTCGACTCCGACTCACTGCAACCCCACGCATGTCCGAGTAGACCTGTGCACTATAGGGTTTTCACTGGCTAATTTTTTGAAAGTAGATCACAAAACCTTTTTTCCAAGTTGCCTGTGGGTAGACCGAGCCTCCAGCCTTTCAGATAGCAGCCAAGCACATTAACAATTTGAACCACCCAAGGACCCCATATATAGTTTCACGCCACATATAAAAGTTTAATGGCTGTCTGTCTGCCTAATTTCATATTTCAAAGTAGAGCTCGATTGTCCCAGTTATGACCAGGGGCTGGAGCTGTACGGTACAAACAAAACTGAGTGGGCTGTTATCACCAAAGCAGAGGCCTAGGGAAGCCCCTTGCAGTCCCTGTCAAAGTGCCCTCCATAGCTGCTAATCCAGCCAAGTGATTCCTACAAGTTCCTTCCCATCTTTGGGTTTCAGTTCTTCTTCTGTATATTGAGGGGACTGATCCTGCTCAGTGTTTCCAGAATATGTACTGGGAAACATTGCTTCCATGAGCTGCTGTGCACATAAAGAGCTCTGGGGTCTAATAAGTTTGAGACATGCTATTTCCTCAGTGCCCCTCTTGGACATTCACAATGAACTTTTGTGTATTAAAGAGTCTGAAAAGTCCTGTGGTGAGGGCAACTGCTTAACTTTAACACAGCATTTCCCAAACACATGTGACCACAGAAGCTGTCCCCCACCCTTTGTATAGACTCTGACCCTCCTACTTTGCAGGAACTAAAGAAGCGTTCAAACAGGAATGCTACCAACTTCCTGC
Organism: Trichechus manatus latirostris; assembly: GCF_000243295.1. Taxonomy (NCBI): domain Eukaryota; kingdom Metazoa; phylum Chordata; class Mammalia; order Sirenia; family Trichechidae; genus Trichechus; species Trichechus manatus. The sequence continues at coordinate 3,293,983 of NW_004443963.1, read as the reverse complement.
CACAAACCCCTCCAGTCCACTTGCATCTTGTATCTCTCCTCCTTCTCTCTGGCTACAAAAGCAAAGGTGCCCCTTCTCCTTTCTGTGGCTCATGTGTCTAAATTCCATTCTCTCCTGCCTTTTTAGTAGCCTTGCACTATCCATTTCCATTTCTGTCTCTCCTGTATTTTCAAATCTCTGCCCCCTCTCCCAGCTCCCCACTAACCATTTAAACATGGTCAAGTGTCTCTCATCCTAAAGAAAAACTCTTCCTCATTTTCACTTCTCCCTCCAGCTATCCTCTCCTCCCCCACTTCCCTCCACAGTCAAACTTCTCCAAGTGGAATTGACTTTATGTTCCACATCTTCTCCTCTCATGCATTGCTCAAGCCTCTCCAATTCAGCTTCTGACCCTGGCACTCACCTCCTCCAAAACTGTTCTTGCTAGGGTCACCAGTGACCTCCATCTCACTACATCCAAAGGATAATATTTTAATCCTTACCTTCTATCTCCTTTCAACAGCATATAGTACTGCTGGTCAACCCCTCCTTCTCAAAATGCTCTCCTCCCTTGGTTTAAGGAACACAACCCTCTCCTGGAACCCCTCCTACTCGTCCTAATCCCGCCTACTTTTTCCAAGGCTCATTCCTTTCTATCAGCCTTTAAATGTCAGAGTCTCTCAAGATGAGTTCTCATCATACCCATCGCTCTAATTACCCTCTCCAGCCCAGTAGTCTTCCCTGAACACTGTACCTTTAGCTCTTACTGCCTACTTGACATTTTTACTTGGATATATCTCACAGGCCTCAAACTCAACATATCCAGGAAATGATCTTCCCTCTACAATTTGATTTTTCACCAATATTTCTCATCTCATGAGAGGTAATATCATCCACTGCATTGAACAAACTAAGAAACCTATGAGTCGTCCTTGATATCTCCCTTTTCTCACCCACATATCTACTCCCGTACCAGGTTCTACCTAGTTTAACTTCTAAATAGCACTCAAATTGATCCATTTTTCTCTCTCTCTACTTGCATCACCATAGGTGAAACTGACATCATCTATCACCTGCTCTACTACAAGAACTGGTCCCTCGGCTTCCCGTCCTAGTCTGCTCCTATCCTTTCTTTACAGAGCCCCTAGAATTATCCTCTACTTAAAATCTTTTGGTTGGCATATGTCCAAGAGAATTGAAAACAAGTACTCAAAAAAATACATCTATATGCATGTTTATAGCAGCACTATTCACAATAGCCAAAAGGTGAAAACAACCCAGATATCAATCAATGGATGAATGGATAAACAAATTGCAGCATATACGTACAGTGGAATATTATCCAGCCGTAAAAAGAAATGATGTACTGATACATGCTAGGATAAAAGCATTATGCGAAGTGAAAGAAGCCAGACAGACACAAAAGGTCACATATTGTATGATTCAGTTTATACGACATATCCAGAATAGGTAAATCCATAGAGACAGAGAGCAGATTTGTTGTTGCCAGTGACTGGGGAGAGGAGAGAACAGCAAGCAGCTGCTTATTGGATGCGGGACTTCCTTTTGGAATGCTGAAAATGTTTAGGAACGAGAGGGAGGTGGAGGTTGTACAACACTGGGAACATACTAAATGCCACTGGATTGTTCACTTTAAAGTGGCTAATTTTATGTTATGTCAATTTAACCTCAATTTAAAAAAAAAAAAAAAAAGAGTCTTTGGTGGTTTTCTGGTGCTTTTAGGATAAAAACTGTAACCCTTAACATGGTCTACAAGACATCCTCCCAGCCTAGCTCCTATGCACATTCCCCCTCACTCTTGGTACTTTCCCACGTCGACTTTCATTTAGTTCCCCAAGGGTACCACTCTTCTTGGATCTCTAGCAGTTATGTATGCTGTCTGTCTTCCTGCTGTGTCTTTCTTTCTCTTCTTCACATAGCTAATTCCTACTGCTTCCTTAGAGCTCAGTTCAACTGTCCCTCTTTTTTGGGGATTCCTCTCCAGACCAGCAGTTAGATCCCACAGTTATATCCTCATAACCCCTTATATCATTTATCACAACTGAAATAAAACAGTTAATGGTGGAATTGTTTAATATCTGCCCTCCTCACTACAATAACTTCCTTGATTGAAAGGATAATAAATTATTCTCTATTATATCACTGGTGCCTAGCAGAGCACCCCACCCAGAGTAGCCATCAATGAATGGTCACATCATGGCACACACTTGGGCAATGACATGGTGATTTAGTCCCTGATACCGAGTCCACCCCAGATGACTGGTCTAAGCCAGTGGTTCTAAAATGGGAGTGATTTGTGCATAGAGATCAAACATTGTAGAATTCACAGGACAGCTCTCACAACATAACATTATCTGGCCCAAAATGCCAATATTGCCAAGGTTGAAAAACCTGGTCTAAGCTAATCATTTCATCCCCCTTGCTAATGATTGTTTTAAATCCTCAGGCTGAAGCCAATCAGCTCAGTGCATTCACCTGGCCACTCTTTTTGGTCCAGGGGTGAGCACGTACACTAAGTTGGCTCAATAGGACTAAAGAGAAAGACTTTTCATTCCATGGTTGGAGGAGAGGTTCTCTCTGTCTACCTCTCTCTCTCTTTCTCTCTCTCTCTCTCCCTCCTTCCCTCATTGCTTGGAAACAAGAAATCATAGTGTCCTACTTGCTGCTGACAAACACCTGTGACTGCATGAGGAAACCAGTCTAAGGACACACAACTCATACCAAGGATGACAGAGTAGAGAGATGGAGACTGCCTGGACTTTATGGCATTGTTGAGCTACTGGATCAACCAAGCTTGAAGTCCATCTTACTGCTGGACTTCTTATTACATGAGATAATAAATATCCTAGTTATAGAAGTTAGTTTGAATCACGTTTTCTCTTATGTGAGGTACTGTCAAATTGATCTGTACGGTTCCTTTCAGTCCTTATATGCAATGCGTTTATGATTCTAAACTCATTGGCTAAGATCCTTCTAGCCTGGACATATTCATTGGAAAGGTGAATAAATTCATGAGGTGCTGGTAGGAGAGTGTCGAGTCCCTGGGTGGTGCAAATGGTTAAGCGCTTGGCTACTCACTAAAAGGTTGGCAGTTCAAATCCACCCAGGGGCACCTTGGAAGAAAGACCTGGTGATCTACTTCTATAAAGGTCACAGCCATTAAAAATCCTATAGATCACAGTTCTACTTTGACATACGTGGGGTCACCATGAGTCAGAATCAACTTGACAGCAATTGGTTTGTTTTTTTTTTTTTTTGGTAGGAAAGGGCAAGGGACATTGCATTTTAATCAAATTAAAGAATTCCCTTCTTTTCTTGTTTACCACTTGGGCCACTCCACATTTTCCATTCTTTTCAGATCTATCTGTGATATATTCAGGACATGATGAAATGGAGACTATTTATTTTACTAAGATGATGACAGGTGTGTTTGTGACCCCATCAACCTTGCCTTCTGCCTGTTCCTCTGGCTCCCATCCCAAGCAGCTGCTCCTTTTCCCCTTCTGATGCACTGGACAGTCAGGAGCCATCCATCCACCATGCATCATCGTCCGTCACAGCCCCATCCATGGGACCAGGGACAACAGCCCAGGAGACAGCTGCTGCTGTCACTCTACATGACGAGTATCTACTGTCTTTGCGACAAACTACCTGAAATGCTGAGGTCTTGGTTAGGGCGGCGCTTGAAGAGCGTCAGTCACAGCTCGCATTTATTGAGAGCTGATGGTTAAACTAGTATTTAACACTCTTGCTAGTATCTAGCAGTTTTTAACAGTTAAGATGGATGAAGTCTTATCTCACTGAACACAACCACCCCATGATGCAGACACTACTATTCACCCCATTTCCAGACGATGTAATGGGCCGCAGAAAGTTTAAACGATTTGCCAAAGGCCACGCAGCTGGTAAACAAAGCCTTTTTTGGCTGGAGCAAAGAGAATAAAGGGAGAGCAGATAAAGCTCCTGTGATTTAGGTCGTTTTAATTAAATTAGTCTTTTTTTATTTTAATAGGAAAAAAAAAAACAATAGATACACAAGATAACCAAGCAGTGCAGAGTTATAAACTGAAAAGCAAACATCTCCCTCGCCCACTTGCCCCTTTCTAGCTGTCTCATCCAGCTCCACAGAGGTAAAAAAACAAACTCATTATCAACAAGTCATTCCAACTCATAGCGACCCCTTGGGTTACAGAGTAGAACTGCTCCATAGGGTTTTCTTAGCTGTAACCCTGACAGAAGCAGATTGCCAGGCTTTCTTCCTCCTTGCCACTTGTTGAGTTCGAACAGCCAACCTTAGGTTAGTAGCCTAGCGCAAACCTTTTGTGCTACCCAGGGACCTTATCCACAGTGATAACTAATGCTAAAGGTTTTTGGAAGATCTGTGCAGAAATTCTCTATGCATACGCATAGAAGTTCATGTCATTAAACCATCTTTTCCTACTCCCCTCTACTTTCAGAGCAACACTCTCTTGACACAAATCATCCTTTGCCTTTTTCCTGCGTCATTCCCACCTTTCCTCCCCTCCCCAAGCCTCTTTGCCCCTTGCCAGAGGGCAGGAACTGCCTGTTTCTGACTTCTGCGTAGCCATCTTGGGTAAGATCACAGGATGAGAGTTCAGTCACCAGCATCTTGTGATGAGAGAGGAAAAAAAAAACCTGAAAAGCAGAGGTTTCCTGAACAGTCTTTCCTGTGGCCCTGTTGGGCAGCTCTCCTTTCTCATGTCTGAGTTGTCACCGTAAATCCACACACTCTGCCTAGTTGCTGAAATGTCAGGGTGAATCCTCAGCTGGACAGTTAAAGAAACACACAAGGTCATTGCCAAAGAGGGACATACCCAAGGATCTGCGCTCTTCTCGAGATCCCCAAGAGGAGATGGCCCTGGATGTTAATTTGGGGTTCCACCTTTTGTTCTACTTTCATCACATGCTGCTTGTTTTTTTATTTTATTTTATTCTTTGTTTAAGAAATAGTCTTTCAAACAGAGCCTTCTGGAAGCATTAGCTCTGCTTGCTGTCTCTGGAAATGGCACATGTTCCCATCCATGGCTAATCTTAGCTCATTCTCCATCTCTCAATAACATCAGCCGAAATATTGGTGAGTAACACTTATTCCTTAGAAAACCATGTGGAATCAAGGCAAAGTTATAGAAGCTTTATAGACACATCCAAGATCCCTGAGGGATCGAGTTACTAGGCTGAGGGCTGGGAACCATGGTCTCAGGGGACATTTAGCTCAATCGGCATAACATAGTTTATAAAGAAAATGTTTTACATCCTACTTTGGTGAGTAGCATCTGGGGTCTTAAAAGCTTGTGAGTGGCCATCTAAGATATATCTACTGCTCCTACCTGTCTGGAGCAAAGAAGAAGGAAGAAAACCATAGACACAAGGGAAATATTAGTCCAAAGGACTAATGGACCACAGCTATGACAGCCTCCACCAGACTAAGTCCAGCACAATCAGATGGTAGCCAGCTACCACCACTGACTGCTCTGACAGGGATCACAATAGAGGGTCCCAGACAGAGCAGGAAAAAAGTGCAGAACAAACTTCAAACTCACTCACACAAAAAATGACCAGACTTACTGGTCTGACAGAGACTGGAGAAACCCTGAGAGTATGGCCCCTGGACACCCTTTTAACTCAGTACTGAAGTCACTCCTGAAGTTCACCCTTCCGCCAAAGATTAGATAGGCGTATAAAACAAACAATAACACACATAGTTCAATGATGTATACAAGACTAAATGGGCACACCAGCCCAAAAGCAAAGATGAGAAGGCACGAAGGGACAGGAAAACTGGACAAATGGAAATGGGAAACCCGGGGTTGAGAAAGGGAGAGAGTGTTGATACATCGTGGTGCTGGCAAACAATGTCACAAAACAATTTGTGTATTAATTGTTTAATGAGAAACTAATTTGCTCTGTAAACTTTCACCTAAAGCACAATAAAAAAAAAAGAAAGAAAGAAAACCATACGGAAATTTGGCAGTGGGCATTGGGTCTCTCTGGGGCCCATGTCAATGCAGTTCACGTTTGAGGAAGAAGCTCAAGTCAATAGAGAGCTCAGAACCCACACCTGGAGGACTCCATGACCTTGGTGATTGGACAGTGACTTTGAGACGCACCTAATCCAGAAGGAAGAGACTTGACCAGCTGGTGCAAAACAAAAGTAAATTAAAAGATACCTCATGATTATATACATATCATCAGCCCATAATCCACCCTTTGATTTCAGACCAGGTAACTAGGGTTCCTCATTCCAAGATAAGGTAAAAAATATAAGGATCTACTCTTGTTTCGATTGTGAGGCTGACACAGAACTGGGCAGTGTTTCTTTCTGTTGTAGATAGGGTTGCTAAGAGTTGGAACTGACTCAACGGCGCCTAACAACAACAATCTTGCTTTAGACACTACACTGTCTCTCTTTCAATGCCCATCATCTTCACCTTGATGCCATCTACCACTTTAGTCATACTCCAGCCTCCAGCTATCACCACCACCCACAGACAAGGCATCAGGTACTCTTTGGTTACAGCACACCTAGGTTGATATCCTAAGTTCTATATCACATGCAAGACTAGAGTAGAAGTTTCTAATCTCAGGACACCTTCTACTGATTTCTAATGTCTGCCTGGCAAGCCTTGTCCAGGTTCAAAAGGGAAGAATAATGTTTCTGACTTGAGTGCGTAGCTGGAGAGTTGGAGAGCTGGATTGCTGTGTATTTGGCAAACCTGGCAAATCCCTTCTTTCCTACCAAGTTGACCTGATGTTTATCACTCCTGGGGCACTGGATTAGGTTCATTCATTTGTTCATTCTACACATATGTATTGAGTATCTACTATGTGCTTGGTGCTATTGTTGGCACTTGAGTGCACTTGAGTTGTATTAGTGAATGATACAGATGAAGACTTTTGCCCTTGTACAGTTGAAATTCTACAGGGAGTTGAAGAGTGGGATGATAGCGAAGGTGGAGACAGAGAGTGAACAATAAACATGATAAATAAGTAAATTATATATCGTGAGAAATATAAGCATGTCCCAGACAGTATTCGTACATATTTGCAATATTTGTATGAATTTTAATTTAACCAGTGTTACATATTTTTATTTTCTAAATCTGGCAACCCGATGCTTCTGCAACTCACTCTAGTTGGCTTTGGAGAAAGAAAAAGATGTTCTCTTTCACCAAAGGGTTAGGATCATTTATTCTATCACTATGTAGAAGATTTATTTGCAATGAAAGTTTAGAGCATTTGTTTTCTGCCAATCTGTTTGAAGTGAATGCTCTGTGAACATTCTCTCCAAATTCCAAGGCGGAGACAAGAGGGAAGGGAGATATGTGGAGCTGATTACCCTCCACATTTAGTTAACTAAATCAGTGGAAAGACTCAGTAATGATTATGAAAATCTGTCCTTTCTCAACATACCAAAAATGAAACAGAGAGTTAAATACCAGCTGCCACATATTGAGATTGCAAATGGCTGCCTATCATTCCTCAGTTCTTAGAAGGACCATATCTTTCATTGTCAATTTAATTAAAGGCTTTGGCTTCAAAATAAAATTTGTGTCCAAGGTGCTTTCATTTTCCCTTTGATAAATGGGAATAATTCACTTTTCTTTAATGTTACTCCAAAGAGCATTGTGTTACAATGGGGTTTTTGTGATGCCCCAAAAACATTTTTGAAACTGTTCTTATCTTTCGAGGCTCTTGCTAACAGCCACCACAATACCCTCTTGGGCATAAGTGTGCCTGCTCTAGCAAAGGCTCAAGAACCAAGTTTATAGCCTCTAGGAGTTGGATCCCCTGGCTGGGAAGGAGAAAAGATTACATGTAAATTCTTTTCCATAAAAGGCTTTATCAAACGGCTAAAATACAGCATATTTGGTAACTAGTTCCAGATTTATTTTCAATCAGCATTTTGTGAGCAACTACTTTGTGCCAAGTGTTTCGTATACCAAATTTTCTCTTCCTTGACTATACATTTGAATCACCTAATGAGGCATTGGTGGTTCAGTGGTAGAATCTTCGCCTTCCATGCTGGAGACCTGGGTTCAATTCTGGCCAATGCACCCCATTTGCAGTCACCATTGTCTGTCAGTGGAGGCTTATGTGTTGTTATGATGCTGAATAGGTTTCAGCAGAACTTCCAGACTAAGATGGACTTGGAAGAAAGTCCTGGCGATCTACTTTCAAAAATCAGTCAGTTAAAACCCTATGTATCACAAGAGTACAATCTGCAACCAATCATGCGGATGGTGCAGGACCTGGCAGTATTATGTTCTGTTGTGCATGGGATCACCATGAGTTGGGGTCTGACTTAATGTCAGCGATGACAACAGGGAGTTTTTTTTTTTGTTTTTTTCCAAGTATTATCCCCTGAGGCCCACCTTCAGAGATTCTTGCTCGCTTGCTTTGGGGTAGGGCCTGAGCATTAGTATTTTAATGGTTCCAAGGCGGAGGCAGGATAAGGACCACTGATATATACAATTTTGTTTATTCTTCTCAGCAATCTGATGAGGGCAGCACAAGGATACTTGTATAACATGTGAGAGGGTCATGCCCTTATCCTCAAGGCTGGGCCTATCTTATGCTCAATTTCATACTATGACAGCTCATGTCACTAGGGGGCTACAGCAGATTTTGTTTTTAAATTGAGACCTCTAAAAAGAATGTAAATACTCTGAGCATCTCAGAAAATAAAACTCAACATACTGAAACATGATAGATATTTTTAAAGTATGCATTATAAATTTTTAACACACACAAAAGTAAAAAGATCTGTATAATGAGCCCATATTAGCCATCACCCACAATCAACAATTATATATGTTTTCTTGGTTTTGTTTCTTCTGTACCCTCTAGGTTCAACATCATTTGCTTGTTTTATTAGATGATTTTAAAGCAAATCCCAGGAATCTTACCATTTACCTGTAATGACAGGAAATATTTATAGCATTCACTTTGTGCCAAGTGTTTTTATCAGAATTTATCTCTAACACCTGAGGACTTTTTTTTTTTTTTTTTTAGCAAAACCCTGTCATTATCACTGTTAACGAACTTAATAATAACTCCTTAATATTATCTCATACACCACCGATCTGTCAGTTTGTTGTACTGTGGCGGCTTGCATGTTGTTACGATGCTGGAAGCTATGCCACCAGTATTTCAAATACTAGCAGGGTTGTTCATGGTGGACTGGTTTCAGTGGATCTTCCAGACTAAGACAGACTAAGAAGAAAGGCCTAGCAATCTACTTTAAAAAATTAGCCAGTGAAAACCCTATGGATCACAACAAAATAGTGTCTGATACAGTGCAGCAAGATGAGTTCCCTAGATTGGAAGACACTCAAAATATACAATGGCTGCAACAATGGACTCAGGCATACCAAAGTTTGTGAAGCTGGTGCAGAATAAGGCAATGTTTCATTCTGTTGTACATGGGGTTGCCATGAGTCAGAGCTGACTCAACACCAGCTAACAACAACATCATTTCATATCTCATACCCAGTTTGTGTTCATTTTTCTTATCTCAAAAATTTATATTCAGTTTGTTTGAATGAGGATCCAAACAAGGTTCAATATTGCTTTTGGTTGAAATAACTTTCAAGTTTTTTTAACCTAATAGACTCCCACCCAAACCCTGGCACTTTTCTGTGTTATTGATTTGTTGAAGAAAACAGGTCTTTTGTCCTGTAAAATTGCCCACATTTAGATTTGGCTGATTGCATTCTTGTTCCCTGTGGAACACTCAACATGTTCCTCCATCCTTATTATCTCCTGTAAACTGGTAGGTAGGTCTAGGGGCTTGACCAGACCCTTATTCAATTTTTTTTTTTTTTTTTTTTGGCAAGAAAATTTCACAGGTCATGCAATATATGTTATATTGTGCCATTCAGGAAGCATATAATGTCGGGTTGTCCTACTCTTAGTGATGTTAAGATTGTTTGGGTGGTGTAAGCCTGATTTATCCATTATAGAGTACCCCACCAACTTCTACATGATAGAATTTCATCACTGAAAGAAGTCTGGGGCATCAGCTACTCAGAGTTTATGGCCCTTGTCCCAGTTTTTCCTCATCTGTTCAAAGGAAGAAACAGGCCCAGAGAAATCAATGACGTGTTCAACATCATTAGTTTGTCAACCAGTATCTATCAAGCTCCCACTCCTGGGAGTGCCAGAGACTCTTTCCATGTCAAGTTTCATCACCCCTCCACATACTTCCAGTTGCCTTAGTTCTTAAAGGGCTTAGTAGGCTACGAAAACTGTTTAGAGTAGACTGCAAACTTCAGGAGAGCAGAGATCATATCTGCTTGTTCCCTGTTGAGCTCCCTGGACAGAGCACAGTTCCTGGCACTGAATAAGGGCTGATAAATACTTGTTAGGTAAAAGAATGAATGAATTAAACAAATAAATGATGAATTAATTTAATTAAAATATGCATGAACTTTTGGGACACTTCTCAAAACATGTGTTTCTCTGTCTCCTTTATACCAAAAATCAAGCCAGTTGCCATCAAGTCTATTCTGACTCATGACAACCGCATGTGTGTCAAAGTGGAACTGAGTTTTCAGTGGCTGATTTTTTGGAAGCAAATTGCAAGGTCTTTCTTCTAAGGCACTTCTGGGTGAACCTGAACCTCTGACTTTTTGGTTAGCAGCAGAGCGTGCTAACCATTTGCACCACCCAGAAATTTCATCTCTGTTACAGTCTTCATAAAAGAAATGCTCAAATAGTTCTCATTAGATTCTGTCCAGGATTCCATCTTAATACGAATTTTAGATTTTGTTAAGAGCAAGATTCCTTACTAAGTGCCTTTTCTAGGAGATTTCGCAAAGAGTCAAGACCTGACTTTGAGTTCCCCAAAGAGCTGAGAAGTTGCTTACCTGGATGCTCCATTGCCCCTCTACAATTCACAGAGAGCAGTCAAAATGAAATTTATAGTGAAATCTGATCACCACTGAAAATACTCCAATGTCTTCCCATTGTGTTTAGAATAAAGTCCGAACTCCTTAGTGGGGCCCACAAGTTCCCGCCCATGCTACCTCGTTCCCATCTCTTATGATTCCTCTCCTCCTGTCTCTCCTCCCACACTGGCCTCCTTTCATTTCCCTGATCCAGAACATGCTAACCTGTCCCTTCTTCTGCCTGGCCTGCTCCTCCCCAGCTCTTCATAGGCTGGTCTATCCTCATCCTGTAGTCCCCCAATCAACTGTTCTAGGACTACCTTATTTAAAATGGGCCTCTCCCAGTTACTCTCTAGTCCACCACCCTGTGTATTCACTGCACAGCACTGGCACCATATGCAATTATCTTATTTAGTTCTTTATTTGTGACTTGTTTATGATCTCTCTTCCCCATTAGAATAGAAGTTCCACAAAGACAATTTATTTACCTTATCCACTGCTCTATTCTCAACTAGCACAGTGCCTGGTTCAGAAAAGGAGCTAAAATATATATTGGGTGAATTAATCAAGGCAAACTTCCAAAAACTTGTGAATTTAGAATGCCTGAACCCATACATCGGCCTGTTTACTCCTCTACCCTGGTACCCCCCCTACTCAGCCATCACCCCAGTACACAGCTAAGCCTCTTGACACACTATAGCTCATCTTGCCCCGGACACTAGGACAATCCTTAACTTAGAAAAAGTTAAAAGAGCCCAGATTTCTTTAGGTCTCCAGATTACTCATCCAATTCCTCAGTATTAGACCTGCTTCCACTGTGCACCCTAGGTCTAACTCCTGTGGCTGTAGCTTATTCCTAAATCTAAATAGCCACCTTACTCCTCAGGATCTTGCCTTGTTCTGCCAAATCTTGCCCTCTTCCTTGTTTCTGTCAGTCTCCTCCCATCCTAGGGATTAGAGTCCTGGTCTGTAACCCAATCCCTGTAGTGAGGGCCATGCTGCATGTTAATCTGGTTGGACTCCTCTGGATCTACCCCTACATCTCCCTATCAAAGTTTTTCCCATTTCCCCCTCCCACAACCTTTGTCCAAACAGTCAACAATCAAATGGTGGACTATGCTAAGTGCTCTTACATCAAGAGCAAACAAAACTTGGCCTTGACCCTCCTCTACAGAAGGTGGAAATGATGTCTACAAGATTTTTTTTTAATTGAGGTGAAATTCACATCAAATAAAATTAACCATTTTGAAGTGAACAACTCAGTGAAATTCGGTATATTCACAATGCCATGCAACCATCACCATTATCTATTTCCAAAACTTTTTCTAAAATGTTTGGGCTTAGAAATGGGAAGAATGGTTTTGCCATCAAGTGAGGAGGAAGAAGTTGTATGTGGTGCAGCTTTAGAGAAGAGACCTAGAGTGCCCAAAAAGAAGATGTTGATCAGGAAGAGGAAATGTATCTATTTCCCTCATAAACCTTTAAAATAGAGTGAAACTCTTAACATTCTAGATTTAAACTATTAGGTTGAACCACATGAAATTACTGATATGATACCTTCCAAAACCAGAAAATTCATATCATTCAGGTCCTCAACCTGTCTCTCCCATCCAGAAATGGCACACAATACATTTGTCAGCTATTTTGAGCTAATTTCAAGTAAGTGAAAAACATGGACCATAATTAAAGGGTGAAGGCTGGGACCAAACAACTTTGTGGAGGAGAAAGCCCAACCAAGCCCTCCTCCTTTGCTTAGGACACTTGAAATCAAGGACAAGCGGGGAATATCAGCCATTCATTCACTCCCTCAACAAAAATGCATTCAGGTCCTACTATTCTCTAGGCACTATGCTGTTAACCTAGTATTATTTTTATGCTTTTTGTTTAATCCCAGCCTTTTTCTTTCTTTCTGAGAAAGTCTTTGTTTAATAACAGAAGCAGCACTGATTTAGAGTCAGAAAAACCAGGGTCTGTTCTTGATTAGCTGCATGATTGTGGGGGAACTTACAGACTTTCTCCAAATTCTCAGTTTCCGCATTGGTAAAATGAGTATAAAAAATACCCAGGCTATATTACTTAAGGATGAAATAAGTTGATTCATATGGCAAGTGCATTCACTACAAGCAAGTCCCTTTCACACCTCCTTTTTTCATAAACCCTTTATTTATTCTCAGGAATCCCTGGGTGGTGCAAATGGTTAACACACTTGGCTGCTAACTGAAATGTTGAAGGTTCAAGTCTACCCAGAGGTACCTTGGAAGAAAGGCCTGGTGATCTACTTCCAAAATATCAGTCATTGAAAAGCCTGTGGAGCAGAGTTCTACTCTGACACATATGTGGTCTCCATGAGTTATAATCAACTTGACAGCAACTGGTTTTTAGTTATTTATTCTCAAGTTTCCCAGGGGCAGCCATGGCCACTGGCTTAAATATATTTGTTCAGCTTGGAGGATACATTTATATTATGTGGGATAAGAGTATGGGGTAAGGGTCATAATCACCAGGCTAAGAATTCCTTACATATGTTTAGGCAGTTTAATACTCATTGGATGACTCTGACCCCAAATGATCAATGTCACCATTTACTCTCTCTGTTCTATTTTCAGATGTATGATAAACACATCATTGCCAAAGAGCAATATTAGCATTCTGCTATCACACTGGACTTTGCCACTGCCCAAAGCCCCTGGTCAATGTAATCACTGGCCATAGCCGTTTGTTGGCAAAGCTGCAAGGAGGAGTCACTCTCCTATCCTGCTAGTGGGAGTGTAAATGGACAAAACTTTTTAGAAGACAATTTGGCCACCCATATTAAAACCCCTAAATTCTATACCTTATATACCTGAGGAATGCACCCCTAAGAATATCTGGTAAGAAAGTAACAAGAAATCAAAATATCTGGTGAAAAAGTAATTCATTGAATCTATGTTTATATAAACTTGGGGGAAAACCCTAATATCTAGCCAGAGAAGCTTGGTTAAATTAAGTATGACTGTCCACAAAATGAAATGTAATACAGCCATTAGAAATCCTATTATGAAATGAGACAGTGTAATCTATCGTTAACTCAATAAGCTGATTATAAAACAGCACAGTAATATTTTTATTTTTTTTAACTAAATATACCAAAAGTTTAACAGTAGCTGTGTCCACTTAAAGAGTTTATTGGTGATTTTTATCCTATTTTTTTCCCAAATATTCTGAAATCTGCATAAGTTACTTATAACACTTTCAAAGTTAGGGAAAGAAGTAATGAACTCAAAAACAACTCTAAATATTTCCCCAGAGCAGAGAGCAGGGACTTCTGAGAATGATGGCACATGACCTGCTTGCCTAATGGTCATTGTCACATCATGGTTAGGAAAGGTCTGAGAATCAACCTTTTTCCTATTTCCCTGTTCTGTATTGGTAGGCATTTAAAGGATGTCATTGTGAGTTCTCTAGCCTGCATGAAAAGATTACCTTGACTAATTGCATTCAGCTTGGTGCAGAATACAATGGAATGTCAGGGTAAGAAGGGATCTTAGGAAGTATTTTGTTTTCCTCCCCCTTTTCTCAGAGGAGGCACTGAGCTCAGAGAAGCCAAGTGATTTGTCTTAGGCTGCAGAGATTATCATGCCCTCATGTCTGGTGCCAAGTAGCAAGGACACTGGGGTCCATATAATGAATGGGGAGAGATTATCACAGATGAGGAGGACCCTTCACAGGACATATTCTTTTGGAACAAGGTAGGGTATAAAAACACAGTAACAAGACGAGACAAACTGTGTTCGCCAGCATTCCTCTCTAGCAGAACACAGTGTTTTTTTCAAGGAATGTTGTGACAAGCTTACTTGAAGTAGAAGCTGAGCCTTGGGGCCATGAAGTGCTTCATGCCAAGGCTTCAAGGAGGGGGCCCAAGAGGAGAGAATTATATTTGTTTCTGAAATGCGGAGGAATAGAGAAAGAAGAAAATGATGGAAGGGAAGAGACAGAAGCAGGGGCCTGTGTAATATTTGACAAAAACTCCCCAAAACACCTCATATCTTAACAGAGTAGCTTAAGTAACCCATTCATGACCATTGGGATATAGGGTTGCCCACCAAGATTTTCTGCTTCTCAGATTTGTTCTGCTTTCACACTGACAGTACTTGCGGCCTCAAGGCAGGGGCCTTTTTGACAATTTGAAACTGAAAAAATGGGAGTGTGCCAAAAATTACTGCTTTTACAGGGTATTTTATGAAGTGTTCGCATTTTGGATAGGAAATTTGGAAATATTGAAAATTTTATTTTGGGACACATACATCCCAGTGGACTTGGGATAGAATTAGTGGTACAAGTTATGTCCCTCTGGACTCTAAGGATAGGCTTGTATGAGGGAGCAAGAAAAAAAAAATCCATACTATCTACCAAAAATTCAGGCACATACAATGATTCAGCATGCCCCCATTAATGAAAACACATGGTATCAACAAAAAAAGTCACAGCAGAAAATAACTGGGTCTTGAAACGGATAATGAAACGCTGGTGGGTAGATCATTTTTTCTGAGGTTCATGAAATAAATAACCGAGTTCTGTATTCAAGTTGGGACAACAAATAGGCTAATAAACTCATCTGGTTTTCCTGAAACTCTCCCAGTGTAGCACTGGTAGTCCCATGTCCCAAAGACCACAGCCTTCAGTATGGATTACGCTTCAACATAAAGAAAAACAAAAATCCTCAGAACTGGACCAATAAGCAACATCATGATAAACAGAGAAAACATGGAAGTTGTCAAGGATTTCATTTTACTTGGTTGGATCCACAATCAACACCCATGGAAACAGCAGTCAAGAAATCAAAAGACGCATTGCACTGGGCAAATCTACTGCAAAAGATCCCTTTAAACTGTTAAAAAGCAAAGATGTCACCTGTAGAGACTAAAGTGCGCCTGACCCAAGACTTGGTGTTTTCAATTGCCTCATATGCATGCAAAAACTGGACAATGACTAAGAAAGAGTGAAGAAGAATTGATGCCTTTGAATTGTGGTGTTGGCGAAGAATATCGAATATACCATGGACTGCCGAAAGAACAAACAAATCTGTCTTGGAAGAAGTACAACCAGAAAGCTCCTTAGAAGCAAGGATGACGAGACTACGTCTCACATACTTTGGGCATATTGTCAAGAGAGATCAGTGCCTGGAGAGGGACATCATGCTTGGTAAAGTAGAGGGTCAGTGAAAGAGAGAAAGATCCTCAACAAGATGGATTGACACGGCAGCTGCAACAATGGGCTCAAGAATGACAACAATTGTGAGGTTGGCGCAGGACCAGGCAGTGTTTCGCTCTGCTGTACACAGGATCATTATGAGTCAGAGCTGACTCTACGTCACCTAACAACAGCAACAACAGACCCATGTCCCAGGAAGCCCTTCAACCATCCAATGTGTACAGTTATATGAGTTGAAGTGGCAAAAAGACCTCATATGACACCTAGGTTATGAAATACATTTTTAAAAATTCAAGAGACTGTCAAGTTTTGCAAAATATTGTTAAGTTTTGCAACAGGTTAAATGAGAAAAATAGGGAAGAGAACATCTCTTCCCACATCCAAAGAATCTATAATTTTTTCAGAAGCTGCTTCCTAAGCTATAACAATGCTTTTAAATTATTTATAAATGTGACAGCCTTGATTAGAAAGCTTCTCTCTTGCCATTCTTTAGCCGGAAGAGTGGGGATTAAATTTCTGCCCTGTCAATTGGGCAGCTCACCGTACCTGTGTGATGTATGTGGAAATCATAATTTCTATGAATAAAACCAAACCTCCATATGTGTAGTGAAAATATGACTGTAGTACTATAGGTTGTCCCCGATTTACCATGTATTCTAGTTACAATGAACGCATTTACAACCATCTGTTTTGTTTTGTTTTTTTAACATGTTATCATTAGTAATATGTACTACATACAATGTTGCAGGGTGTAAATTTGATGGTGTTAACATTCTCAGATGTTCACTCACAAACGTTCAAAGACAAAGATCAGATTTATAAAGATACCGAAAATAAAAGGCATACAAGTGAAAACTAAAAAAAAAAAAAAAAAGTATTCAACCTACATCAGAACCGACTTACAGCAAAGTTGTCGGATTGGAACCCTGTCATAAGTCAGGGACTACCTTTATTTCAAAGTGCTGAGGTCTAAATGGGAGCTCTGGTGGCACAATGGTTAAGAGCTCAGCTACTAACCAAAAGGTTGGCAGAGTTTGAATTCACCAGCCTAAATTAGTTCATGTGTGTAATGATGCCTTTAAAAGTGTTAGTTGATCTGACTTTGGCTGCCTAGGGCTATTATTTGTATTTCTATTCCATTTTCAGGTTCTCTGAAAATATACTAGTATCGAAAGAAGAAGGAGGGTAAAGGTAGCTTGATGATCATAGTGCTGGGCCAAAAACTGGTCACTAGACCTTAGAAGCCTCAAACTTTTCCTCTCCCAAATATTCTCAAGTTTTCTTTCCCAGTCCCTCCAATTCTCTGCAACTCTAGAATGAGGATTTGGGTTACCACTACCCATGCGCCTTCTGCTTCAGAAAATGTTGACTTCAGACACAAATCAGGCCAGGTGGTGGGAGACACGCCTTCCTTTTGGTCTTTCTGTTAAAACCCTCAGGGTTTGGCACAGCTCTTATGACAGCCCTTCTCATGGTGTCTTTGTGAACTCATGGCAAGATGGAGTAAGTGGCAGATGATGGAAAAATGTGATTTGAACAATAATACTGTTCATTAACCCCTAAATAGGAGTTAGGAGGAGCAGGTTCTAGTGAGTATAGAACAATGGCTCTCAACTCTGAATGAGCATCCAGATTACTAAGGAAATTCATTTGAAATGCAGATGCCTGGGGACCCTTACAGACACCTCAGTCTACAGGTCTATATTTTTAGTAGGCACCTAGCCAAAACTATGGACTCAAACATACCTATGATCATAAAGATGGTGCAGGACCAGGCAACATTTCCTTCTGTTATACTTAAGGTCACCATGAGTAGGAGCCAAATTGACAGCAACTAACAACAATATATTTAACTACCTCCTTGAGTGATTCCAATGTACAACCAGGGTTGAGAACCTTGACTAAAGCATATGTATGGTGCAATGGGTCTCAGACTGGGTAGTTCTGATACAAGTGGAATGCAGACCACACTTCACTTTGAGAAAAGCTGCTGCAGTAGTTAAGAGCTAGGCTCGAGACTCAGAAAGACTTGAGTTGGAATTCTAGCTCTACCCTTTCCTTATCTACGTAAATGGACAAACCACTTAAGCTCCATTCTTACTTTCCTCAGGCACAAATTGAGAATCGAAATAATATCTTCCTCTGAAGTTTATTGTGGATGAGAGAGTTTGTGAAATGTTTAGCAGTACACACAAGGCACACAGTAAATAGTCAAAAATGGTCATTACTGTAGCTGTAGCTACATGGCATTGGGCAAGTCACTTAACCCTCAGTGAGCCTCAGCTTTTCAGCCATAGAATAGAGTACACTCAAGAAGGTCATCTCTAAGGTCTCTCTCTGTTCTAATACTTTATGACTGAGCAGGATGTAAAACTTTTTCTGCAAAGGACCAGATGGTAAATATCTTAGTCTTTGCAAGCCATACAGTCTCTGTTGCAGCTACTCAACTCTGCTGTCATAAAGTGAAAGCAGTCATAGACAATACATAAATGAATGAGTATGGCTGTGTTACAATAAAACTTTATTAACAAAAACAGACAGTGGCCTAGACTTACGCTGGGCTGTAGTTTGCAGACCTATGCTATGAAATATAAAAGATGAAGAAGGTAGATTCTCTCCAGTCTGTGCTAGTCAAAACAACTGCAGTTGTATGTCTTCTCCCAGGTACTATATTCTTAGAAGATCCTGAGGCACAGAGAAGTTAGTAATATGTCTGTGGTACTTTTTCTTTTTCAAATATGGCCAAAACAATATCTCCCATCACATATGCTCTTCTTACAATGAGACTTTGACATGACTCTCATCAAGAGGTGGGGTTCATGTTTCTTCTCATGGCAAGAACCAAATTGCTAGTCATGTGAATGAGCCATCTTGGCAATGGATTGTCCAACTCTAGATGAACCATCCCAGCTAGGTGGAGTAGAGACAAGATGTCCTCCCTGAGCTCTGCCTATGTTGAAGCTTCATGAACCAAATAAATGATTGGTTTAACATTAAGCCATTATTTTTGGGGTGGTTTCTTATGGAGCAGAATCCCTGGGTGGTACAAATGGTTTATGTGCTCACTGCTAACCAAAAGATTCATGGTTCAAGTTCACCCAGAGGAACCTTGGAAGAAAGTCTTAGCACTCTACTTCCTAAAAGTAAGCCATTGAATACCCTGTGGACCACAGTTCTACTCTGACACACATAGGGTTTCCATAAGTTGGACTCAACTCAAAGGCAAATGGTACTAGTCTTATGGGGTAATAGATAACTGAAAGAAATTTCAGTACCAAGAGTAGAATGTTGCCATTAAAAAAAAAAAAAAATTAAAAATGTGGCATTGTTTTTGTGATCAGCCAGTGAGAAGAAGCCTAAAGTGCCTTGAGGAGAGTGTTAGTGAAAACCTAAAGGGCCTCAAGGAGGCTATGAGAAAGGAAAGTTGTTACTGGAAGCTGAAGGAAAGGGTTTTCATGTTATCTAGTGGCAGAAAATTTGGCAATTCAGTCAACTAAGATAATATGGTGAATAGGAAATGTACCTAATGAACTTGATGAGTTAGCTAAGGGAATTTCCAGACAGACTATTAGAAATGCTGCCTTCTTTCTTCTCACCGCTTATGAGAAAATGTGAGAGGAGACAGATGAGCTAAAGAACACACTGTTGCATACAAATGAGACAGGATGTGCTGGGTTTGAAAATAAAACTTTCTCATTTCCAGCCTCTCCAAAATTCTTAAATCTATAAATGGCTTTAAGACAGAGATCACAGCCAGGGTATGACTGTAAATCCCTTTGCTAAGTAATATTTAAGGTGGTGTCTCAGAAACCCTTCAAGCAGACAAAAAGCCATCTAAGGATTTGAAGGGCATATCTCACAGATTCTCTCCATTAAATAACAGAGCTTCAAAAAATTTTAAGGATGTTGTTCTTCAGAAGCTTCATAGAAGGCCAAAGATAGAGACAAGCCTATCTCAAACAGGTCTATGGGTGTGATTTTTGTCTAATGGGTAAACACCAATACACTGCATAGAAAACCCACAAAGTTTCTAAGATAATTATTCTGGTGGAAGCCCTGCCAGTGTGGAACAAAAAGGGACAGACAATACAAAAGTAAAATAGGCATTTGGACTGGAACGTGGACTGAGAAAATTACTCAGCTGTAAACATGGGCTAAAGTTTATGGAAGAGGAAGAATAATTCAGAGGATGGAACCAAAAATCAGAAGCCAGAACCAAGAGCCTGAGAACCATTTTCAGGCAGTAGGATGAGCCCTAATCAAGGAACTAATAACATGTGTCTAGCTGAATTTCAAAATTATTATGGATCTGTGACAGTTGTGTGTTTCTTATTTCCCCCTCTTTGAATAGAAATGTATATAGAGGTTATTCTATGCCTGTCCCATCTTTATATGTTGGTTGTGAAGAGAATAAATGAATTTCTCTTTAGTCACAGGTCTTCAGAGTGGTACTCAAGTAACTGCACCTAATGCCATAATGGTATGAGACTTGGAGGTTAGGGGAGAGGGGATGAGTATGTTTTGCATAAAGAAGGGATGTGAATTATTGCTGCTAGAAGGCTTATTGTGACTGTTTTTATTTTCCAAAAACAGCCATAAAAATAGCTCTGATCTCATATGCTCTTCTTATAATGTGACTTGATACTTCTTTATCAAAATGTAAAGTGTATGTTTTCTCCTCTTGAATCTGGGTGAACTTATGACTGTGACAGTAGTGATGCCCTATGACTTCCAAGACTAGGTCATAAAAGGCTTATCCTTGGAATCCGGTCACCATGCTGTGAGTAAGCCCAAGCAATCTTGTGGAAAAGTCCATGTGGAAAATAACACAGCCAGCACCCAATTGCCAGCCATGTTATTAAGCCATCTTGGAAGAGAATCTTTCAGTCTTAAACGAGCCTCCCCAGCTCATACTACAACTCTTACCTCTCAGGCTTCTACAGTAGTTGCCCTGGCTAAAGAGAGCCATCTTGCCCAAGGTGATGGCCCCTTTCCAAAGACTGGTTGAGGCAGGGTTATAAAAGCTAGGTTTCCTATCCACACCTTGTGACAACTCTGAAGGGTTATCCTAACTTCAGAGGTCTCTATGGGGTCAGCTGAGGCCTTGTTGTGACTGCACCACAGCCCAACTTCTCTCTTTGCTCAATCTGCTTCTTTCACTTCCCCCACAGGTGTTGATCCTAAGAGACTGCCCCCAAAAAACTTCTTGCATGCAAATATCCATTTCAGAGTCTTCTTCCTGGGCACTCAAGCTACAACAATGTTCTTAACCACAATTAGTCAGAGTGGAAAGGTATGTCTACAGATGTGGTGAGCTGGAGGCATTCAAGCAGAGGCACTTGATGGTAATAGGATGGAAGGAAGTTAATCTATGTAAACAACTTTCATTGAATGTCTACCGCATGTTGAGAATGTAAAGATAAAAGACTGTTTAGACAAGTTTACCATCTAATAAAGGAGGTAGACAAGGAAACAAACAATTACGACACAGTGCAATAAGTGCTATGATAGGGAAGGATTCTAACAGGGCCATGAAACCCCAGAGGGCCAGGGAAGATATCTCTGAGCTTGGAATACAGGAGAACATGAGCAACATATAGGGAGCAATAAGCATTGCTGAAAACAGAAAAGGATAGGAAACAGTAAATGATGGGACCAGTAAGATTGGCAAGGGCTGAACCATGAAGGGCTTTGAGTACCCTGGTAGGTGGAATGTATCTTGTTATAGGAAAATAGGATTCCACTGAAGGATTTCAAGAAATTGATCATCAGGGTTATATCCACATCCTAGAAAGATCACTATGGGCACATTTTGAAAGGCGATTTTAAAAGTGACAAGACTAGAGACAGGGAGAGTATTTTTAGAAGGCTGTCACAATAATCAAGATGACCAATTATGATTTTTTTTTATTATTATTCAATGGCTCCAACTAATAGAAATGGGGATTCTGTACCTCTCCCCCACCATCTGCCAAAATTTAAACTATTAATCTTGGCTTTCTAAGCTAAATGTGGCTGCCTCCACTGATTAAATTGAGCAATTGGCTAATGAATCCTCTCTTCCACAGAAAAGCAGAGAAAGCAGAAGAAACAGCAGCAGTTCAACAGTTTTGTAAAGGTGAATTAGTTCCTTTATTCCCCAGCACTCCAGAAAAAGGGCCAGTTCCTTAAAACGAAGATCTATGTTAATTAGACACTTCTGTGACATGATACTGCCCAGCCAAATGTTCAGACATCCAGGGCACCCCCAAGGAGTGCCTTCCCTGCCCAAGAGTGTCATGACCACTTGAGGGACTTCCTTCCAGGATGAGAACATTTCTGTTGGCAACATATTATCAGAAACATCTACTCCAACATGGACCAGAACCTATTTGTTGTTTGCATTTGTTTTAAAAACATTTGTCAGCCACCACTTCTTTGGGTCGAAGGAAAGCAGAAACCTGTGAAAACTGCAACAAGCAAAGAATCCTGAGGAAGTTACTTTCCTGACTGGCTTGAAAAGGAGCAATCCCAACAATCTCAGGGCATCTGAGAACTCCATAAAATTTCTGAAACCCTTTAGGGTTCAATCCCTTGGGATTAGAAGGTGAAAAATGGAGTTAGGGGGAAACGTTTTTGTTTGTTTGTTTTAACTACAATATACACACACATACACACTTTATGACTTCAATCCATTTAAATTTTTAATTTCTTAAAATAGGTTATACATGAATGCTTTTAAAAAATATATAGACATTACAATAGATTATTGTAAAAAAAAGAAAAAGAAAGATCTTTCTCTTTCACCCCAGTCTACCTCTTCTCCCATGCCAAATTTCCATGCCAGAGGAATCACTGTTTCCATATATTAAAACACACACACACAAGCAGATGCACATACTTACATATATATAAATTCTTTACACAAAGAATAGAATACTATTCAAACCATTGTGCATCTCACTTTTAAAAACTTAATAATATATGTTGAATGTCTTTCCATATCAATACATATAGATCTCTTTATTTTGTTAAGAGCCACATAAGACTCCAATATATGGATGTACCATAATTTACTTAACATGTCTGTGATGGTTAAGATTGTGTGTCAACTTGGCTGGGCCATGATTCTCAGTGTTTTGGCAGTCGAATAATGTTGTGATCACTTCCATGTTAAGGTCTGATATGTGATCACCCCCATGATGGGATCTGCTGTAAGTAGCCAATCAGTTGAAAGGGAATTTCCTTGGGAGTGTGGCCTTCATTGAATATAAGTGGACATTCTGGCAAGACTGGGGGCTTTTTGCTCCTGTTGGATCCTGCAGCTGGCTCCTGTTCATCTGACCTCTGGTTCTTGGGACTTGAGCTAGCAGCTTACCTGTGTTCCTGCCTGCCGATCTTGGGATTCATTGATCTTTGCAGCCTGTGAGCAAGAGTCCTGCTCTTTGACCTGCCAATCTTGGGTTCACTAGCCCCTGCAGCTACATGAATCAGGAGAAGCCTCCAGCCTGACTCTAGGACTTGGGACGTTCCAGCCTGTACAACCACGTAAGCCACTTCCTTGATATAAATATATATATATATATGTGTGTGTGTGTGTGTGTGTATATACGTATATATATGTATATATATGTGTGTATATATATAAATATGTATATATATGTGTGTATATGTATATATATGTATATATGTATATATATGTATATATGTATATATATGTATATATATGTATATGTATATATGTATATATATGTATATATATATGTATGTATACATATATATATATATGCTTTACTGGTTTTGCTTCTCTAGAGAACCCAGCCCAAGACAAAGTCCTCAAATGATCGACACTGAGATTGTGCCCAATCTTTTCCTACTATAAACAACTCTTCAATGAATATCCTTGTGTGTGTGTGTGTGTGTGTGTGTGCGTGTGTGCATTTAACTAGTGCATAAATTCATAAAAATGGAATTACTACATGGAAGGGTATGGGGATTTAAAACTTCAAAAGATACTGCCAAGTAGGCCTTGGAGCTCTGCTCTTGAAGTTCCACTGCATGCCTTCCACAGTCTCTCATGGCTTTCTACTGCAAGTACCTGCACCTCTCTGCCTGACATATTTCCTAGGTTGTAGAAGTGTGCCTTGTCCACCCACAGGGCAGGCCAGAACTGCTGGGGAGTTAATATCTCTGGTAGTCCTCAGGCAATAACAAATATGAGTTGTTTTATAAATACCCCAGCTTTTTCACCCTTTGTGAGGAACAACACTGTACAATGTCTTTCAAGGTACCTAGTGGGATTGAGCCTCAGTTGTCCATGATGGTAACTCTCTCATTAATGCACCCTTTTTGGCTTCCTTCCTTTCTCTCTCTCACTTCCCCACTCTATTGCCAGTGCTATGAGGGATCTCCTCCCAAGTAAACTGTTTTTAGGTGCCCTTGAGTCACTTCCCACTCATAGTGACCTATGTACAATAGAACGAAATACTGCCTAGTCCTGCGCCATCTTCACAACCGTTGTCTGGTTTGAGCCCATTGTTGTAGCCACTGTGTCAGTCCATATTGTCAAGCATCTTCCTCTTTTTTGCTGACCCTCTACTTTACCAAGCATGATGTCCTTCTTTAGGTCTGGTCCCCCCGATAACATATTTAAAGTACATGAGAAGAAGTCTCACCATCCTTGCTTCTAAGGACCATTCTGATTGTACTTCTTCCAAGACAGATCTGTCTGTTCTTCTGGCAGTCCATGGTATATTCAATATTCTTCGCTAATGCCATGATTCAAAGGCATCAATTCTTCTTCAGTCTTCCTTATTCGTTGTCCAGCTTTCCTATGCATAGGAGTGATTGAAAATACCATGGCTTGGGTCAGGTGCACCTTAGTCCTCTAAGTGACATCTTTACTTGTTAACACTCCAAAGAAGTCCTTTGTAGCAGATTTGCCCAATGCAATACATCGTTTGATTTCTTGACTGCTACATCCATGGGCTTTGATTGTGGATCCAAGTAAAACAAAATTCTTCACAGCTTCAATATTTTCTCCGTTCATCATGATGTTGCTTATTGGTCCACTTGTGAGGATTTTTTTTTTTTTCTTTATGTTGAGACGTAATCCATACTGAAGGCTATGGTCTTCAGCTTCTCAGGTTATTTTCTCAGCACACAGATTGAATAAGTATGGTGAAAGGATACAACCCCGACACACATCTTTCCTGACTTTAAAACACACAGTATCTTTTTGTTTTGTTTGAACAACTTCCTCTTGGTCTATGTACAGCTTCTGCAGGAGCACAATTAAGTGTTCTGGAATTCCCAATCTTTGCAGTGTTATCCATAATTTGTTATGATCCACACAGTTGAATGCCTTTGCACAGTCAATAAAACGCAGGTAAACATCTTTCTGGTATTCTCTGTTTTCAGCCAAAATCCACCTGACATCAGCAATGATATCCCTCTTTCCATGTCCTCTTCTGGATCTGGCTTGAATTTCTGCTTCAATTTTGGAAAAAAGAAGAAGCATCAATAGTTGGAAAATATGGCCTTGGTGATAGAAATGACACCAGAGATCACATGACAGAATTTTGCAAGACCAAAAACTTATTCATTTGAAATACCTTTTTTCTACAACATAAATGGCAACTATACATGTGGACCTCACCATATGGAATACACAGGAATCAAATCTACCACAATTGTGGAAAGAGATGATGGAGACAATCAATATCATCAGTCAGAACAAGGCCAGGGGCCAACTGCAGAATGACCATCAATTTCTCATATACAAGTTCAAGTTGAGACTGAAGAAAATTAAAACAAGTCCACAAGACTGAAAGTACAACCTTGAGTATATCCTACCTGAATCTAAAGACCATCTCAAGAATAGATTTGACACATTGAACACTAATGACCAAAGACCAGAAGAGTTGTGGGATGATATCAAGGACATTATGTAGGAAGAAAGCAAAAGATCACTAAAAAAACAGACAATTTTTTTAAAAAGACCAAAATGGATGTCGGAAGAGACTCTAAAACTTGCTCTTGGATGTAGAGTCGCTAAAGCAAATGGAAGAAATGATGACATAAAAGAGCTGAACAGAAGATTTCACAGGGTGGCTCAAGAAGACAAAGTATTCTATGACATGCACAAAGACCTGGAGTTAGAAAACCAAAAGGGAAGAACATACTCAGCATTTCTCAAGCTGAAAGAACTGAAGAACAAATTTAAGCTTCGAATTGTGTCTTAGTCTGGGTTCTCTAGAGAAGCAAAACCAGTAAAGCATATACATATATACAGAGAGAGATTTATATCAAGGAAATAGCTCACACAATTGTAGAGGCTAAAACATCCCAAGTCCACAGATCAGGGTAGAGGCCTCTCCCAGTTCATGGAGCTGCAGAAGCTGGTGAACCCAAGGTTGGCAGGTCGGGGAACCGGACTCTTGCTTGCAGGCTGAGAAGTTCGACGAATTCCAAGATCAACAGGTAAGCTGCTAGCTCAAGTCCCATGAACCGGAGATGAGACAACAAGAGGCAGCTGCTGAGTCTGGAACAAGTGAAAAACCTTGGCAAGGCGAGCAGGCAGAAGGTAACCGGCAGAAGGCAGAAAGATGAAACTGAAAGGGCGGTGAGCTGCCATAGGACCCGCCTCTGCCAGTACCACTCAGCAGATTCCATCATGGGGGTGATCACAACATTATACAATACTAAAACGCTGTGAATAATGGTCTAGACAAGCTGACATACAACCTTAACCATCACAAATTGCAATATTGATGGGATTCTATTGCAAAATATTGAACGATGCAGGAAGCATCAAAAGAAGATGGAAGGAATACACAGAGTCACCGTACCAAAAAGAATTGGTCGATGTTCAGCCATTTCAGGAGGTAGCATATGATCAAGAGCCAATGGTACTGAAGGAAAAAGTCCAAGTTGCACTGAAGCTATTGGCGAAAAACAAGGCTCCAGGAATCGACAAAATACCAATTGAGGTGTTTCAACAAATGAATGCAATGCTAGAAGCGCTTACTGGTCTATGCCAAGAAATTTAGAAGATAGCTACCTAGTCAACCAACTGGAAGAGATCCATATTTGTGCCCATTCCAAAGAAAGGCAATCCAAAAGAATGTGTAAATCATCAAACAATATCATCAGGATCACATGCAAGTAAAATTTTGCTGAAGATAATTCAAAAATGATTGCAGCAGTACATCGACAGGGAACTGCCAGAAATTCAATTTCAAGTAAACTGCTTGCACCCTAATCTTTCTCTCAGGGTCTACTTCTGAGAAAACCCAACTTAAAAGGTACTCTACACAAAGATTATAATAATTTGCACTTCTATCAACAACGTCTGTTTCCCCGTCCCTACCTCCATTCCATCCTATCCCAACTCATCTTCAGTTTTATTATTCATTCATTTATTTGTTCAGTTATTCAACAGATATCTGTTGAACATTTTCTATGTGTCAGGCATCATGCTAGCCTCTGTGTACAATACAGGGCACTAGAGATAAGACACACTATCTCAATTACCTGCACTCCCTCCTCCTCTAAACTGACACCAAAAATTCTTTTAAGGAAGGGTGAGTCCTGTGTCATTCCAGAGTTGGAGCAAAAGCGTTTAAAATACATAATCTTAACTTAAGCAACACACTAGTCATCTGTAGTCAGCAGCAACAAGACTGGTTTATCAAATCCGTTCCAGGTTTGCTAAGTGGTGATGTTGAAGAAAACAGAAGATGTTGGACCCTTGAAGGGGGTCAAGGGGACCTGGGGCAGATGATAATCTTCAGATATTTCACACTTTGATCTGATCCAGGACAAAAAGAAACAGTGTACTGAGCAACTTTGTCATAAGGCTACAAATGTTCTACTTTCATGATTTATGGACATGTTTTTTTGTTTTTCACACTGCCTGTTTTCGTAGTAAAGAGCTTTATTCCCAGAGCACTTATTAATGGAGGTATTACTGCTCTCAAAAGAACAAGAATGAAAGTCACCCCTATCCTGAATAAATTCCACTATCTGCCTTGTCTGCTTCTAAGCCAGGGCTGCCAAGCTCTGCTGAGAAGTCCTTCCAGTCTGTAGACATGGACTCCAACCTCAGCTGGCCTTTGGTGCTCTGAATAAAACTTGTACTTGTCCATGGTCAACTCTCCCTTATTCTTCTCAGCAGTTATCTCAAACTTTTCCCTCCTTCTTGAAACCCCTTGCTATTCTACTCTCTCCCTTTGCTCTAAACACATGAGCCTGTTTTTTATTGTATGGGAAAAACTGGGCAATCCAAACAATGGTTCCTCCATCCGCAAACCTCTCCACATCTGCCTTGGCTCCCTGTTCTCCACTATTGACCTCTCATGGATGGTCCCTCCTCCTGTGGTCCTCACAAATTTCCATTGGTCCCCTGCAGCTCTCCAACTCGTCACTCTAGCACTCTAGCAGCGGCTCTCCTGCAAGTTCAGTTTCTCAAGGCTTCACTACAGCCCTTTGCCTTCACAAATAAACATGCCCAGATCTCTCCCATCTTTAAAAATGAAGCTTTCCCTATAGCTCCCTTCAGTTGACTCCCTCTCTTTCTCTTTTCTTTGATAGTTAAAGGTCTTGAAAGAATCATCTGACCTCTCTGCCTCCACTTCTACTCCCAAGCACTCCTTAACTCTCTGCATCTTCTTCCACCTGCCACAACACAGACACTGTTCTCATTTTCCACATTTTCAAGTACAACAAAACCTTTTCAAATCTCACCTTATTCAAAATCTCGACAGTAGTCCCTAGACCAGCAGAATCAGCACCTGGGTACTTCTTAGAAACTTACCTTCTCAGGTCCCACCCCAGCACTGGAAGTGCTCACTGGTCTATGCCAAGAAATTTAGAAGACAGCTACCTAGCCAACCAACTGGAAGACATCCATATTTATGCCTATTCCAAAGAAAGGTAATCCAACTGAATGTGGAAATTATCAAAAAACATCATTAATAGCACACATAAGTAAAATTTTGTTGAAGATCATTCAAAAATGGCTGCAGCAGTACATTGACTGCCAGAAGTTCAAGCCGGATTCAGAAGAGGAAGAGAAGAGGGTGTGGAACTAAGGATATTGTTGCTGATGTCAGATGGATCCTGGCTGAAAGCAGAGAATACCAGAAAGATGTTTACCTGCGTTTTATTGAGTATGCAAAAGCATTCAACTGTGTGGATCATAATAAATTATGGATAACACTATGAAGATGGGAATTCCAGAACACTTAATTGTGCTCATGCAGAACCTGTACATAGACCAAGAGGAAGTCATTCTAACAGAACAAGTGGATTCTGTGTGGTTTAAAGTCAGGAAAGGTATGTGAATATTGTATTCTTTCACCATATTTACTCAGTCTGTACACTGAGCAAATATTCAGGGAAGCTGGACTATATGAAGAACGGGCAGCAGGATTGGAGGAAGACTCATTAACAACCTGCGATATGCAGATAACACAGCCTTGCTTGCTAAAAAGTGAAGAAGACTTGAAGCACTTACTGAAGACCAAAGACTATAGCCTTCAGTATGGATTACACCTTAACATGAAGAAAATAAAAATCCTCACAACTGGACCAATAAGCAACATCATGATAAGCAGAGAAAAGATTGAAGTTGTCAGGGATTTCATTTTACTTGTATCCACAATCAACACCCATAGAAGAAGAGTCAAGAAATTAAACAACACATTGCATTGGGCAAATCTGCTGTAAAAGACTTCTCTGGAGTGTTAAAAAGCAAAGATGTCACTTTAAGGACTAAGGTGCACCTGACCCAAGCCATGGTGTTTTCAATCTCCTCCTATGCATGTGAAAGCTGGGCAATGAATAAGGAAGACTGAAGAAGAATTGACGCCTTTGAATTATGGTGTTGGCGAAGAATATTGAATATACCATGGACTGCCAGAAGAACAAACGAATCTGTCCTGGAAGAAGTACAGCCAGAATGCTCCTTAGAAGCAAGGATGGCAAGACTTCATCTCACATACTTTGGACATGTTTTCAGGAGGGCTCAGTCCCTGGAGAAGGACATCATGCTTGATAAAGAAGAGGGTCAGCAAAAAAGAGGAAGATGGATTGACACGGTGGCTGCAACAATAGGCTGAAGCATAACAACGATTGCGAATATGGTGCAGGACCTGGCAGTGTTTTGTTCTGTTGTACATAGGGTCGCTATGAGTTGGAACCAACTCGACAGCTGTAACAACAACAAC
Source organism: Trichechus manatus latirostris (assembly GCF_000243295.1). Taxonomy (NCBI): domain Eukaryota; kingdom Metazoa; phylum Chordata; class Mammalia; order Sirenia; family Trichechidae; genus Trichechus; species Trichechus manatus. Next base: position 3,263,673 of record NW_004443963.1, on the reverse strand, counting down.
AACAACCCCAGACCTGCTGAATCAGAAACTCTGGGAGTTGGGCCCAGCCAGCTGTGTTTTAACATGCCCTCCAGGTGATTCTGATGCACACTTTGAGTTTGAGTTCAACATTGCTTACCTCTTCCTTTTTGAAACTCTTCGCTTGGTTTCTGTGAACTGGTCTTGCAAGTTCTTGTTTTCCCTTTGTATTTTCTATCTGTCCTCTTTTTTGTTTTCTTCTTCCTTCAGCCCTTGAATATGGTTAATACTGGTGCTATGTTCTCATACTATCTGTTATGTCCATGTGACTACATCCATTCACATCTTTTCAGTCACAACCTGAATTAGTCATGACTCTGGTTATAAGTGGCATAAAATACAAGTCAACCAACAAAAGCCAAGGTAAGCAGAAAATATAACTTCTTGGTTCATGTACCATGCATGGCTGGGTCCAGGATCTTAAGTAATGTCATTCGGGTTTGACATCATTCTCTTTGTCTCTCCACTCTGCTTCCCTCTGAGTTGGCTTTGTTTCCAGGCCAGGTTCCTCAGTGTGGTAGCCCCTGGAAGCTCCAAAAGTACATCCTAATAGTTCCAGGCCCATACTGGTTTATGTTATCATCCTAGCAATCATTGTTGCCAAGGGAATAAAATATAATAACTTGCTTAAACCTGAGTCACATAACCATTCCTGGAGGTAGGAGTGAGGTCAACCTTACCCAAACTGACACTTGTTTATTTAACATACATGAGCACTTACTATCTTCCAAGTACTGTTCTTGGTTCTGGTGAAACAGAATCAAAGTCAAAGTCCCTAAACTCATGGAGCTTACATTCCAGAGGTAGATACAGACAACAAACAGATAAATATATAATGCCAGGTAATGGTAAGTTTAATAAGGATAAGGGGATAAGAATGATGAGGCTGCTCAGAGAAGGAAGGGATAGCTTCCCAGAGAATATCAAGATATTGTTAACAGAAAGATAAATGGATTCTAGGTGGGCAAAAACGATACCCACCCACTACAATTCCCACGTCTACATCTTTAACAATTATTTGTGTATTGGACCCTGTCATTTAATGTGGGAATTGAAATATCCCCAACTGAAATTAGCATATTCCCTACTTTTTACCTCCTACTCAGTTTTATTTGAATTTAATTTTCTTTTCTAAAAAATGATTTTCATATCTACTAAGGTTAGTATCTTCTCTCCGCCCTCAATTCTCAGTGACAGTAAATAACAATGAGTAGTAGGCTGGAAGCCACAAATTTAGGAATGGAAAGAAGCTACAGAGACTAGTTTTGAAAAGTCTGAGGTAGGAAGCCTGTTGGAGAAGGATGGTGGGGGGCACAGATGGACAGAAATAACCTTTCTAAGAAGTCTCCTCCAACGAAGTATTCTGGGTAAAATCTTAGATTTATATTATAGTTTCATTTGTCCATTTCCTCCAGCTTTCATCTCCAATTCATGATGTAAGAAAAGCTTCTTATTCAATTGTCCAAACCCAGTTTTGCTCAATCACCAAGTCTTGATAATTCTGTCTCATAAATATTTCTGAAAAGTGACTTCTGACCTCCATTCTTATGACCTCTTCTTTAATTCACGGCCTCATCATTTCTTAACTAAACCTCTTTTGTGAGTTCTATCTTGCCTTCCTCCTTCTAGTCTTGCACACCCATCCAATATTTTCCACATTATTTATGGAGTGTCTTGGATTTCTAGGCAGTGCTGAAGACTGACTTAACATTTGTGGTAAAAAAAAAAAAAAAAAAAAAAAATCTAATGAGTGAGGCTATTTGGCCTCATTGCATGTTTTCTCCAGCCACATTCAGTTGCTTAGTTGCAAGCATAGAGTTGACAGAGATTCAGAGTTGGGAGTTTGCCTGACAAATATGATGGGAGGAGAGATGGACAAGGTATATATACACAAGGGGTTGGATTAAAGGGATCGGTCATGGAATCTAAACTGGGTAGAGAGAAAAGTGAGGGCATGAAGGGGATAATAGACAGGAAAGCAAGGTAGGATCAATGGATTGGGGGTCCAAATGGGGGCAAAGAATGGCTAAAGGTAGGTTACTAAAAGAGGCATTTATCTGGAAAGAGAAAGTGGTGTACATGGTGTGAGATACTTGAAATAGAGATTTGGAGGTGAACAAAGTCTAGGGTATGGCTATGGGGGATGGACATCTGAGTTAGGGTGTAGGAACAGATCATCGGAGGCAAGGAGGTCAAGGAGTAGAGAGTCCAGGTTCTTGGATGGAGTGTCCACATGGATGCTGAAGTCCTCAAGAATGGTGAAAAGAGTAGTGGTGGAAAGAAAGGCAGTATTCAGACAACAAATCTTCAATAAATGAAAGGGGGGAATTACCAGGAAGCCAGTGGAAAACAGCAACAAGAGGGGAGAGAAGGTGGTATATTCTGATAGTATGCACTCCAAAGAAACTGGAGGTGGAGTAGATTAGAGAAAAGGGAGCAAAAATCAGCTGAAAGCAGCCCTAGTGTAGATTAGGAGGACATCTATTCATAATCTCCAGATCTTATGGCACATGAAATACAAAAGGAAAAAAATAAACAGTTCCCACAGAGAGGACTGGGCAAAATCACTGGTCTCAAGAGGCTGGAGGGTTTCAGTTAGAGCAAAAAGCGGAAGCAGATGTTCAAAGAAGATAAAGAAATGGGAGATTTTGCTGATGATATGCCATGACTCCCATATGGCACAGTAGAAGGGTTTGGGAGAGGGATATGGAAGATTAAGTCAGGTTAAGAGATGTGCAGAACAATATGGGGCATGATGAGATGTGATATGGGATTTAAGAAGGGCTAACAAGCATGATGGGACTGGTCTGTGTGGTCTTTTGTTAGGTGCCGTCGAGTCGGTTCTGACTCATAGCGACCCGATAGGACAGTGTAGAACTGCCCCATAGGGTTTCCAAGGAGCAGCTGGTGGATTTGAACTGCCAACCTTTTGGTTAGCAGCCGAGCTCTTAACCACTACACCACCAGGGCTCCGTGTGGTCTTTTAGAAGGAAATAAATAACCAGTTCTGGCTGTCACCTCTTTTTGATACTGGTCACTTTAGCAGTTTTCAGTGATGAATTTGGAAGTGTTGGAAGGCAGAGTTAAAAATCATAGGAAGCTCTGTTAGCCTTGTGTGGAACCCCAAAGCAATTCCTATTAAGTACTGGATGAACCTTAACCTTTCCAGAGACTGTATTTTTAAGAAAGGCTTTTTGACTTACGTACAAAGAGGGAAGGGATATTGAGTCTGTGCATCTTGCCTCCACTGGCCCACTTTATGTATGCTCCCCACTTCACTTCAGCTAATCATCTGTAGGGTGAAGAAAGCAGAACAAACACTACAGTTGCAACTCTCCCATCATCAAATCATCAAAGTCAAACACAAACTCAAACATGATCACCCCTATCTTTTGAACATATCCCTCTAAATCACAGCTAGAAAATACATCAGAAAGATGAATGCTACTACTTGTGGTTTGAATTAAATTTCTGGACCATCTACCTGAAATTCTTTTGGGTCACCATTAAGGCTGAATATTGAGATTTGGTGTCCACTGTGGACTGATAACAAGGATGGTAAATTTTATAGTAGTTGATACTTCCTAAAAGAGTTTGCAGTCATTCATACTAGCTGCTTTATTTCTCAAAGCTTAAATAGATTTGGAAACATTCAAATCAGCTTGAAACAGGTCACCTTGACCTTGATCCAACTGCTTTACCAAGAAGAGGCCATCAGGAAAGTCTGTATACAGATACCACAATAGTGATGGGTTCCAAATTGTAGAACTTTATAGGTTAGTGGTTTGTGCAAAATATATACAAACATTCCTCATACTAATAACATCTACTATTTTTTTAGCACTTTTTGTGGGCTCAAAATTGATACCTCTATTTTACAGGCAAGGGGATTCAGAGAGAATGAGTAACTTGTCTAAGGTCACACAAGTAGTGAATGATCCTTCTGGGATTCAAAGCCGATTCTGTGACAATTATTTTGGGGACAATTATCTACTCTTTCCAACACAGTGCTTGGTCTATCTTGAAGCTTGGCCTATTCTCCCAAAAATCCGCTTCTAAACTTCTCTTCTTTTAGTGTTGCCTCTTTTTTGAGGCATAGAAATCTAGAAGAAATGCTTTTCTCAGGCAGGTGCCCATCAATGTGTCCAAGGATCCATCCTATTTATCATTTGTCTTTTCCATAAAGCACCACATTACTGAACATAGGTAACAAAAATACACTTTTTTCCCTCTTGTTCTCTTGCCCAGTTGGGATCACTGTGCCTCATTATTCTGTACATTATCCCTCATCAGATTTGCCTTTCTCCATTTCAATAAGATATCAAATGAATAAGCAGCTGGACCCAAGATGGCCTCTAACGTCCCTTCCAATTCTAAAATTCCATGAGTCTATCAATACTGTACTTTTGATATTTGTCTTAAAATATGGTATAGTAAGCACTGGTAGCAGATTTGTGCTTTTGTTGCCCTGCTCGGCAAAAATATGCATTGCATAGTAATTATTTTAAATTTTGGATTTGCATTTCTAAAATTATCTTAGTATAATTCAGTTATACAAGTAAAAGTACCTAATTCACCAATGATTTGTGTTCTAAATGTTTATAGACTTCAAGAAAACAGAGCTGCATGAAGAAACTGAGATCTGGGCACATTAATCGGCTTGCAAGGTAATTGGCTGTGAGGCCTCCCTAGAATTCACAACTCCTTACTTTTACCCCGATTTTCTTTCTACTGTACCTACTTCTAAGAGGTACTTTCTTTTTCTAAAGAAAATACTTTATTTCTATTCTGCTAGAATAACATCTTTAGAAGTCCTAAGCCTTGATAAAACTGCAGTCCCCCTGCTCCCCATAGCAGTAATTTAAAAATAATTAAAGCGAGTGGGAAAAAAACCTGTTGTCGAGTCAATTCCAACTCATAACGACCCTATAGGACATAGTAGAACTGCTCCATAGGGTTTCCAAGGAGCGGCTGGTGGATCTGAACTGCTGACCTTTTGGTTTGCAGCCAAGTTCTTAACCACCGTGAAACCAGGAAAAAGTTCAATAAAATAATGCTGGTGGTAAAGGGAAGGAGAGAAATAAGGTGGCAGCAAAATGGGGAAGTGGAATTAAGATGGGAGAAATGGCAGCATATTTATGTGCTGACGGGAATGATGCAGGAGAGAGAGCCACCTGCGGATGTGGGGGGTGGGGGTGGATTTATGGAGTGGCTTTTTTGAGTGGGCAAGAGTGCATGAAAGTGTAGCATTGGCTTCAGTTAGGAGCATGGACTTTTCTCTCTCTAGTAATGGGAGAGAAAGTATATGTGGGCACAAAGATGGGTGGGGTGGGGATGTGGGTATGATGGTGGGAGCTTGCGGAAGGTGTCTTCTGACTGCTTCTATCTTTTCCGAGAAACAGGAAGTAAGGTCTTCAATTAAGAGTGAAGGTGGTGGCGAAGGTGTTGGAGAATTTAGAAGAGAAGGTCTGAAACAATCATCTACAAGAGGAGGTGAGTGAATAGCCAAGGCAAATAGAGTATGATTGCCAGGCAGGATCAAGGGCCCATTCTCCCCTCTCTGCCCTAGCATAGCCAATAATCTCTCTGTGTCGTATAGTTTAGAAACGGATCATGTATTCAATTTAATACTCCTTGGTTATATCACCTCTCATTTTTTTGTGTCAATGTCTCTTCAATATGATAGCAACCTCCTCAAGGTCACAGATCATGTCTTGTACTTCTGTGTGTCCCAACACTATCTACCAGACTGGCTGGGCACATGGTGCGGTTTCCATAAATAACTTCCGCATTAAATTAAAACCTCAACTGCTACATCTTTAGGGGCAGAAACTGGCCTGGCATTGCAGAACTCACAATCCTGATGCCAGCATGGAAAGCGAATGTGGTTCACAAGGTTGGTTTTGAGCTCCTTGGCCGTTTTCGCTTGCTCCAACTCATGATTACAAGGCCACTGACTAAGACGTAAATATCCACACTGGAGACGTGTCTGCCCTATGTAGACTTCCAACTACAGAGGTCACTTTGGAAGACTTTCCATGTGTTTACTGTAATGTCAACAAGCAGGCATGATGAAACCTTATCTGGTCCATGGCAAATACAGTACAATTTTTATCTGTAGCGTATAGATGAGTTAACTGAGATTTATTCTTAATCCATTTGCTCGCTCATTTTTCAAGAACATTTGGGTGTTTGTTTCCCACCTCTGTGTTTTCAGTTTATAGAAACTACAATTTCAACTGAAGAGATTGTTAGATTCAGCTTATACTTCTAAGCTTATTCTGCCAGCTAAGAGGTTTAAGGAAACCTGAGATTTAAATTTTTATCACTGCTTCTTTAAACCATGATTACTATAACAGGTAATTTTCACACGTTCGCTTGGGTTTTTTTAGAACTGCCTCTAGAATCTTATGTTTCTAATCTTATTTCAACTTTAAATTATCTTCCATCTCTCAAGTCCACTCTACTTTCTACCTGATTTAAAAAAGAAAGAAAGAGTTTGTGTTCATGTTGTTTTGTTAAAGCCCACAGCATCAACTATCCCTTTATGTTTCTATGAGACCTTTCTTCAAAGCTGTTTGATGCCTTAATTAATTAATCCAGGCACTGGGCAGAAGAATACAGGTGGTAGAGTGCTATACTTCTAGAAATATGCAGGTGGGAAATCAACCAATACAATGGGGGAAATAAGATAGAAATGGTTCCTTATACTTCACCCAGGGTCATCTTTGCGTCAATTCCATCGTATCTCTGAGTTAACTCTCACTACACTAGGCTGTTTGTCTATACCAATAGTTATCCTGTTTTATTTTCTCCATTGTGCTTTGTGCTTAGAACTCTTTGAAATTATCTTTTTTTTTTTTTTTTTTTTTTTACGTTTGTTTTCTGACACACACACACACACACGTAAGCTCTGTGAAAGCAGGGACTTTGTCTTGTTTGCCAGTGTATTCCCAGAATTTGAAATGGTGCCTGGCACATTGGAGGGTTCAATCTGTTGAATGAGTAAATTAATGCATAAATGAATGAGCAATCCAAATGCCTATTCCTCTTCCATGCTGTTTTGCTCAAAATACTTGCGCTGAGTTTTCCAGCTCTGCAGAGAACTCTGTAGGACAAAGATGGGTATTAAGTAAAGTCCCCCCCTCAAGGAATACAGCGATTTCCAGTAGGATGCATAGCTCAGTTTGTAATTATACATCAGTTTGTATGATTATTTAATTAATGACTGCCTCTCTGCACTAACAGGTCCCTGGGTGGTGCAAACAGTTTGCCCTCAGCTGGTAACTGAAAGGTTAGCAATTCGGACCCACCCAGCAGTGCCTTGGAAGAAGAGCCTTGGGGATCTGCTTCTGTAAAGACTATAGCCAAGAAATCCCTATGGAGCGGTTCTACTCTGTAGCACATGGGGTCGCCATGGGTTGGAATTGACTAGAATACACAAGACAATTCCCTACACTAAACAGTAAGTTCCATAAGAGGAGAGATGGTGTGTGGTTTTACTCATCATTATACTTCTATACTTACCATGTTGTCTACTACAGTCAATAACTTTTTGTGACTACACTCAGTAACTATTTTGTGAATGAAGTAATAAATAAATATATGCATAAATGTATACATACTTATACGCATATAAGAGGACAAGGCATGAACAAAGTGATATGGGAGTTCAGAGGGATAAGCCATACTTCTAGTGGTGGTGGGAGGGAGGTTGAGGTGGCTGCAGGAATGGCAGGAAGACTGGGGAAAGAGAGGTGGTAAAAAATGAACTGGGTTTTTCAGCCAAAGGAGCCTCTGTGTGGTGCAAACAGTTAACTCACTTGGCCGCTAACCAAAAAGTTGGAGGTTTGAGTCCACCCAGAGGTGCCTCAGAAGAAAGGCCTGGTGATCTACTTCCAAAAAATGAGCCACTGAAAACTCTGTGGATCACAGTTCTACTCTGACCCATGTGGGGTTGTCACAAGTTGGAATCGACTTGACAGCAACTGGTTTCTGGTTTTTCAATCACAAGGGCAGAATGAGGGGTAGAGATGAGAAGCCTTTAGCCAGAGCTAAAGGCACAAAAGGGACAAACATTTAGAGCATAGCAAGTGATCCAGTTGGGCTAGAGAGACAGATGAAGTGATATAATACAAAGTATGTTTGCAAAAGTCTTTGCAGGCTGAGTTGTAAATGGTTTGGGATGTTACATTGATTCCGTAATATCTCCAACAAAAAGGCTGGTAAGAGTCAACACATTACCCTCCAGGATAAAAAAGCATTTTGAAGTGATTTATGCAGTCTAAAAGTCTAAATACATTTTAAGGGGACTCATTAAAAGTTGCTTAACTAATTTTTTAAGAGATTTTGAAATATAATCAACACAAGAAATAAAAGTGTCTTTTTCTGATAGTGCAGGCCACCGAATGATCTGATTTTACAAAGGTCAGTTACTCACTGATACAGTCATTCTGATCTACATCTGCATTTACTTTCCATAACCTAGACCTTTTTGGTGGAGCGCTGGTGGTACAATGGTTAAGAACTGGGCTGCTAACCAAAAGGTCGGCAATTCAAATCCACCAGCCACTCCTTGGAAACCCTGTGGGGCACTCCTACTCCGTCCTATAGAGTTGCTATGAGTCGGAACCAACTTGCCAGCACATTACAACAACACAACAGACTTTTCTGGTAGAGGCTCAGTTTGACAGTAGAAATGAACATGGCCTTGTGAGGTTGAAGTGGGGAAAGAAAGACCTCAGATGGAAGGTCTAGTAGTATTGCCTTTGCTTGCTCCTCCTTTCTTCCTTCTTTCCTTTTCTCTCTCTCTCCCTCTCTTTCTTTCTTTCTCTCTTCTCACCACTTTTATATATTTGTTTTGATTTGCACACATACACGTATTTAACTGGAACTATAAGATTTAGCATTATAATTCCAAGCATATCAGATTTCAAGTGCATCTCTGTCTCAATTACTAAAATCAGACTTCCTGGGCAAGGAGAAAGCCTCCACTTTGCTCCCAGCGAATGATTGGGACATAATGAACATCTGGAATGTATACTCAGCTTCTTTACATGATTACTGATCTATCCAATCCCACTGCGTTCTTCCAGGACTATAAAAACGTGTTAACATGGTTACATCACACACTTCAGCTGGTTTGTATAAGGCATGATTTTGCCACATGACATTTATTTAAGAAAGTAAATAATAGCCCCATTCAAAGTGGTGTTGTAGTGCTCAGGCACCCATGTGAACCCAGCCCTGGCATTTCCTGCCCATTTTCTGGAGTTAACCAAATTGTTTGACACTGAGCTATATAAACTTATTTTCCAGGCAGCAGAGTTTAGTACTTCCAAGAGAATGAAGTTTTCTCTAGCTCTGGGTGACCCTGGCTTCAGTGTGAGTGGTTAGGGTTGCCCCCGTTTTTGAGCTGCACCTTCTTGTCCAGAGTTTCGATAATAGAGTTCCCCTCACCATGAAAAATCTGTCTTTTGTACAATGACACAGGGATGGCTTTGGCATGCTTGGGACATGGGAGCCCCTACAATGTTTCCAAAAGGCTCAATGGATATCCTTGTGAAGACATTTATTTATAAGCTGCGAAAATGCAAATTTATCACCACCGGTGCTAAATGCTGATGACTACTATTGCCTAGTTGTTTCTGACTACACTTAGCGTCTGTTCTTGGTTCTTCCCACCCACTGAAAAGATTCCCTTCAGTCCCCACGAGCTTTGGTTTTTATGCTGTGTTTGTTTTATGTTTTGGGCTAAGAGTTGGTCGGGTTTGGATCAGAAGAATTTCTTGCCCCACTGAGCCTATCCACGGGGGCAGCACCTGGCGAATTATCTGTGGTTTGAAAACATTTCCTTTATCTGCAGAATCCACAAGAGTGAGTGGGCTGGAAAAGTCCAGATGTTGGAAGACTTGTTCTAGGTGGCCTCTTGGGAAAAACTGATGCCCTCACTTAACAGCCCCACGCTCCCTCCAAACTTTGCAAATGCTACAATCGTCTCTGGATATCTCTTGCTCTCCAAAGCAGTGGAGTGAGTTTAACAACCTTGGCACCTTGCAGAGAAGGTCGCCAGCCCAGGATGTGGGATTGCTACCTTGATAGGAACCCAAGCTTGGAAGGAGTCTGCCAGTTGATTTGGCAGTGCTCAGGCCCCAGCAAGATCCAAATCTGAAGTCACCATTTTCCTTGTGAAGAATTGGGGATTTGAAGCCAGAGCAGTTGATTAAAGGGAACTAGTACAACTAGTACTCATTAGTCAGGAAAAGGGGGAAAAAACCCCACAAGGAATAGCTGGGAGAAAAATGCTAAAACCCTAGCCAGTGAGCGCACAATCTGGGCAAACTATCCTATCCTGAATGGCAGGAAAGTCAATGAGACTCCAGAAGTGTCCCTAATCCATCATGAGCCCCATTTGGGAATTGCCAAACAGGTAAATCAACAGTTCTCTGAGCACTTCCAAGCTGCACTGATTCTAGGGCAGGCTGAGAGGGATTTTCTATGTTACATATCCCAGGCCAATCTGTGGATGCTTCTCTAACCTTAGGAATTATAGATGCCAATGACTGAATGTATCCTAGACTCTAGGACTCTAACAAGTGGAGCATTCACTGTCATTGAACGTGAAATGTTTAGGCCTCTAGGTCTCATCAGAACAAAGTTTATCCAAATCAGGGCGGGATTTAGTAGATAGATGTTTGGCATTGTGAATTGCTTTACTGCAACTGCCCACATGTAAAGTTCTAGTAAAACCACTCCAGAAAATCAGTCCTTTGTTCTTACTGTAATTGGAAGAGTATAAGTGTAAGTGGCTCCCATCTGAGGCAGTAACTTCTAGATTAGACTCTTGCACCTCTTGCTTCAGAAGAATCACTATCTATTTACGCTGCTCTGGCTACTTATTATGTTTTATTAGAGGCAGCATGGTATGGTGAAAAGTCTTTGGGGACTCGTTTTCTTTTCCATGCAGTATGAGGCAGTAGCTCAGACTGGAAGTGGTGGAATTGAAGAACAGTCAGCATAATCTTTCTTCCTTAGCTTCCCCCAAAATACTCCAAACATGGCTGCAACCAGGCGCCATCCTAGGTGCTGATCTCCGCAGTTTTCAGGCATGGCTATTTTGGAAATGGCTATTACAGTTATTCTAAACTCATTTTTTTAAATTAACTATCCTTTTATTGAGCGCTACTAACAGTGCAACATACTGTGGGGAATGTGGAGTTTTACAAGAAAATGTTGAAGGAGGTCATCCATCTACTAGACCATGTAGTATTGTATAGTAAAATGACCTGAATTTGAATCCTGGCTCTGTAATTTACTAGTCATGTCACATTAAGGAAATTATTTAACTTCTCTTAGCTCAACTATTCTTTTATTTATCCAACAAATATTTTGGAGACTATAGTATGGTCTAAGAAGTGCACCAGGCACTTTGAAATGGAGGTGAGAGTGAAGTATCTGTTTCATTGAGGTATGTGAGAATTAAATGATCTAATTAAGATAATATGAAATAAAGGATTGCATATAATAGGTAATCAATAATGGCAGTTGTGAACATTTTGATCAAAGATTTTATAGAAGAATCTTGATCAAAAGGGGGAAAGCAGAATAGAATTTCAAATTCTCATGGATTCTAGACCTTCTGGAGCCACTGAAGCTGGATGAACCTCTGAACCTATTGCCCTGAGATAATCTTTAAAACTTAAACCAAAAATATACCCTGAAGTGTTATTTAAACCAAACAGTAGTTTCGTTAATTAGTATTCTGCTCTTTTAATGAACTATCTATATGGGATCAAATTGACAATGCAACTTGAAAGGTTAGATAGGAATCTTAGGGGGTAGTGACTTTATGTTAACGGGGGAGCAACAATTCAGAAAAGGAGGGTGGAAATGGTTGCACAACTTGAAAAATGTAATCAATGTCACTGAATTGTACATCTAGAAATTGTTGAATTGGTATGTATGCTGCTGTGTATATTTTCAACAACAAAAATAAGGTATTAAAAATAGCAGTTGTAATTATCATTATTAATTAACAAATATTTATTGAGCACCTATTAAAAACCAAGCACTTTGCTGGAATCTAGGATATGGTGATGAACAATAACAGATTGTCAAGAAGACTTGCTGGGCGTTAGCAAGAGATGAGCTGCTGAGGAAGGGAGTATTTCGAATGGCAGGAGACAGGCTTAGATTGATTTGGGATGCTGAGGAGTCACTGCATATTCCTGAGGAGGAACGAAGACATGAACAAGATATTTGAGGAAAATTATTCCAGCAGCCAAACACTAGCTAGATTGTCACAAGGGAAGGCTGGCTAGAAGCCCATGCGATAATCCAGGAATTCATTAGTCTAATCTGGGGCAATGCTGGGAAAATGGAGAGGAAGAGGATGAATGTTAAAGACCTTATTCAGGAAGGTGGGTACATGAGGGTGAGGCTTGTTGAGCAAGTACATGTAAGTCAAATAAGTAAGCCAAGACCAAGATAATACTGATAGAGGCTCAAAAGCTTTGAAGAGTAAAGAGGAAAACTGAGTAATTAAAGGTATGCACACATGTACATACGGTGCATTTTCAGTTAATACTAAGGATGTTGTTGTTGTTGTTAGGTGCCGTCGAGTCGATTCCAACTCATAGTGACCCTACGTACAACAGAATGAAACAGTGCCCAGTCCTGGGCCATTCTCACAATCATTGTTACGCGTAAGCCCATTGTTGCAGCCACTGTGTCAATCCATCTCCTTAAGGGTCTTCCTCTTTTTTGCTGACCCTCTTCTTTACCAAGCATGATGTACTTCTCCAGAGATTGATCCCTCCTGACAACATGTCCAAATTATGTGAGACATGGTCTCGCCACCCTTGCTTCCAAGGAGCATTCTGGTCGCATTTCTTCCAAGACAGATTTGTTCGTTCTTTTGGCAGTCCGTGGTATATTCAACATTCTTCTCCAACACCATAATTCAAAGACATCAGTTTTTCTTTGGTCTTCCTTATTCATCATCCAGCTTTCACATGCATATGAGGCAATTGTAAACACTATGGCTTGGGTCAGGCGCACCTTAATCTTCAAGGTGATATCTTTGCTTTTTAACACTTCAAAGAGGTCTTTTGCAGCAGATTTGCCCAATGCAATGTGTCTTTTGATTTCCTGACAGCTGCTTCTATGAATGTTGGTTGTGGATCCAAGTAAAATGAAATCCTTGACAACTTCAATTTTTTCTATGTTTATCATGATGTCACTTATTGGTCCAGTTGTGA
>NW_004443963.1:3142983-3250180 GCF_000243295.1 Trichechus manatus latirostris | reverse complement strand
GAAACACAGGCAAACATCTTTCTGGTATTCTCTTCTTTCAGCCAGGATCCACCTGACATCAGCAATGATATCCCTGGCTCCATTTTTCTGGCACTATATCAGACAATGTTCTGCTGCTATTCATAAAGTTTTCACTCACTACTTCTTTTCAGAAGTAGACCACCGGGTCCTTCTTCCTAGTCTGTCTTAGTCTGGAAGCTCAGCTGAAACCTGTCCACCATGAGTGACCCTGCTGGTATTTGAATACCAGTGGCATAGCTTCCAACATCACAGCAACACACAAGCCCCCACAGTATGACAAACTGACAGATGCGTGGGGGTAAATACTAAGGATAGTTAGCATATATAGTACCTATCAATGTGGCACAACAGTTAAGCACTCAGCTGCTAACTGAAAGGTTGGTAGTTCAAACCTACCCAGTGGTTCCATGGAAGAAAAACCTGGAGATCTGCTCCCATAAAGATTATGGCCAAGAAAACCCTATAGGGAAGTTCTACTCTGTTATCTGGGGTTACTATGAGCCAAAATCGACTCAACAATACCTAACAAAAACAATGATGTGTTTAACAACTGTTTTGTGAGTCTTTTCCTGACTATGAAAGTAATACATGCTCAGTGTAGGAAAAAGAAATTAGAACGTGCAGAAAATATTAAGAAGAAAGTTAAAATCACTTGACATCCTGCTCCCCAATGGGAGCACAGAGTCTCAGGGGGAAGAAGCATCTGGGAGACCTCTCTTCACATTTTGCCAAAAGGCAGGATATTGCCCCACCCCTGCCCTCTTAGGCCTGCAACTTTTCTCCATTGGTCTAGCTAGCAAATTGTCTGAGAAGGGAATGAAAGCACTTTTTATTACCCATAGAAATTAAGCCCATGTGTTTAGGTGTGTGTTTGTGTGTAAGTGTTTGAACATGGTGTGTGTCTATTCTGTACATATTTGTCCCCTTTTGTGGTAGGAAAAAACAAAACACATTCTAGTTCTTGACAATCACTGTAGTCATCAATGAGTGCGTCTTAGTAAAATATTAATGACATGGCCAAAGCAAGTATCCCATGATTTCCCTTTGGCAAGGATCAGGGGACAGGTAAGGGCAGGAGGCTTAAGAAAAGGTTTAAGAAAAAAATGCATGAGAAGAAAACATAGAATTGAAAAATGCAGTTCATTAACTTGAATTTTTGTTTTGTTTTATGTGTTTTTGTTTTTGTTTTTTTGCAACTGGGAAAAGACTATTATTATCGCCCAGTTTTCCTGTCCTATGAATGCATCTTCTGAGGACCACCAGGTTTAAATATTTGTTTTCAGCTCTGAGAAAATCTGAGGCCTTCATCAAGGTGTTTTGAAAAGGAGGAAAGCCTGCTGTAACTATTTCTTAGAGTCTGCAACATATCCCACGGCACACCTTTGTTCCTTGCTCAAGGATCTGTGCTGGGCGGAGGACGAGGTACCGTCTCCAAGGGTACATGCTTACTGGGTGGATCATGACCAATGGTTTCCCTAGATGCTGTTTCTACCTCTCAACTGGTTACTTAAAATTCTGTTTATGCAGAAGACCCCAACAGGGAACAGTCTGAAAACTCCCCAGCACTGACCTTCAAGGGAAAGATTAAGGCTGGAGGCTGTGTGACTATCGTGTTCTGGAAGAACACAATAAATCTAACCTTCATTGACCCATGTGAAAAGTGTGATGCTCTGATGAATCAGTTTTCCCAGGAAGTTCAGGGATTGCCAGAAACAAGATCTTTTTGCCTCAACTCTTATTGTGAACAATCTTTACCAAGTGCAGTCATTTCATTTTTGTATTAAAATATAGGTAGATAAGTCTTAGTTATCTAGTGCTGCTATGACAGAAATACCACAAGTGGATGGATTTAACAAAGAGAAATTTATTTTCTCACTATCTAGTAGGCTAGAAGTCCAAATTCAGGACATCATCTCCAGGGGGAGTCTTTCTCTCTCTGTCTGCTCTGGAGGAAGGCCCTCATCGTCAATTTTACCCTGGACTAGGAGCTTCTCTGGGCAGGAACCTCGGGTCCAAGGGACATGCTCAACTCCCGGCACTGCTTTCTTGGTGGTATGAGGTCCCCAACTCTCTGCTTGCTTTCCTTTCCTTTTATCTCCTGTAAGATAAAAGGTGATGTAGGCCACACCCCAGGGAAACTCCCTTTGCATTGGATCAGGGATGTGACCTTAGTAAGGGTGTTACAATCCCACCCTAATCCTTCTTAACATAAAATTATGATCACAAAATTAAGGACGACCACACAGTATTGGGAATCATGGCCCAGCCAAACTGATACACACATTTTTGGGGGAACATAATTCAATCCATGACAGACAGATAGATAGACAGACAGGCAGGCAGGCAGGTAGGTAGATAGACAGACAGATGTTGTTGTTGTTGTTAGGTGCCATAGAGTCAGTTCTGACTCATAGAGACCCTCTAGGACAGAGCAGAACTGCCACATAGGGTTTTCAAGGAGCAGCCTCTGAATTTGAACTGCCTACCTTTCGGTTAGAAGCCAAGCTCTTAACCAATGCGTGACCAGGACTCCAACAGATAGATAGCTGCCCATAAATAAATCAACTCCAAATCATGATGACCTTATGTACATCAGAACGAAAAATTGCCTGGTCCTGCAGCCTCACAAGTGTTGGCCTTTTTCAGTCCATCATTGTGGCTATTGTGCCAATCCATCTCACTGAGGGTCTCCCTCCCTGGCCCTCAACTTCACCAAACATGATGTCCTCTTTCAGGGACTGATCCCTTCTAATGGCACATCCAAAGCAAGCGAGTTGTACAACGTTCTGCTGTGACCCATAAGGTTTTCATCGACTAATTTTCTGAAGTAGATCTCCAGGCCTTTCTTCCTAATCTGTCTTAGTCTGGAAGCTCTGCTAAAACTTGTCTACCATGGGTGACCCTACTGGTATCTGAAATAATGATGGCATAGCTCCCAACATCATAGCAACACACTAGTCACCACGGTATGACAAACTGACAGACGGGTAGTGGAAAATCTATTTACCAAAGTATAAACACTACAATTGAATCTTTCAAAATGGAATATCTGGCAAGACCATTGTATGATCAATCTGCACCTCAGTCCTTCTTTCCCTGAACTGCTCAGATTGATTGTAATGTAACCCAGCTCTGTTACTGTGTATCTACCTTGAGGCACTATGCCATTTCCAGGGTTAATCATGTATTCAATTTACACACAAATCTTCGTGTACAAGAGAAACATGGAATTAAGACCTGTTTTCCAGCCTTCTAGCTCTGTGAAGAAACCCTGGTGGCGTAGCGGTTAAGTGCTACAGCTGCTAACCAAAGGGTTGGCCGTTCAAATCCACCAGGTGCTCTTTGGAAACTCTGTGGGGCAGTTTTACTCTGTCCCACAGAGTCGCTATGAGTCAGAATCAACTTGGTGGCAATGGGTGGTAGTGGAGTTATCTGAATTGCTGCAAAAGACCTCTTTAAAGTGTTAAAAAGCAAAGATGTCACTTTGAGGACTAACGTGCGCTTGACTCAAGCCATGCTATTTTCAATCATCTCGTATGCATACAAAAGCTGGACAATGAATAAGAAAGACTGAAGAAGAATTGATGCCTTTGAATTATGGTATTGGTGAAGAGTACTGAATACACCATGGACTGCCAGAAGAACAAACAAATCTGTCTTGGAAGAAATACAGCCAGAGTGCACCTTAGAAGAGAGGACAGGTTATCAGAAGAGACCAGTCCCTAGAGAAGGACATCATGCTTGGTAAAGAAGAGGGTCAGTGAAAAAGAGGAAGACCCTGGACTAGATGGATTGACACAGTGGCTGCAATAATGGGCTCAAACATAGCAATGATTGTGAGGATGGCGCAGGACTGGGTAGGGTTTCATTCTCTTGTACATAGGTCACCCTATGAGTCAAACCCAACTGCACCTAACAACAAGCTCTGTGACTGGAGTCCCTGGGTGGTGCAAACAGTTAATACACTTGGCTGCTAACTGGAGGTTGGAGGCCTTAGAAGAACGTCCTGGTAATCTGAAAAATCGGCCATTGAAAACCCAATGGGTCAATAGCTCTATTCTGAAATCACAGTTCTACTTGGAGTTGACTCAGTGGCAACTGGTTTTAGCTATGGAAGGATGGGGGGGAATAAAGGGGCTCCACAGCAAAGAAGGAGAGCTGGCGGTGCAATAGTTAAGTGCCTGGCTGCTAACTGAAAGACTGGCAGTTCAAACCCACCAGCAGCAACATGGAATCTGCTCCCATAACGATCACAGCCTAGAAAATCCTATGGAGCAGTTCTACTATGTCACATGGGGTCATTATGAGTCAGAACCGACTCAATGGCACCCAACAACGACAGCAATATTATTTACTTACTTAAAAAATAATTTTTTTTAATTGATATTTTTGAGACTTCCAACCAAAACCAAACCCATTGCCACTGAGTTGATTCCAACTTGTAGCAACCCTGTAAGACAGAGTAGAACTGCCTCATAGGGTTTCCAAGACTGTAATCCTCACAGAAGCAGACTGCCACATCTTTCTCCTGTGGAGCAGCTGGTGCGTTCACACTGCTGACCTTTAGGTTAGCAGCTGAGTGCTTAACCACTGCACCACCAGGGTTTACTTTTTGAGACTTAGATACATATTTTTTAAAACTGAACTTTAAAATATCTATTTTAAAACCTGCATCATTTGCTCTAAGTAGAAGGTTTGCTTAAAACAAAGACCATAAAAACAAAACAGTATTATTAAATTCTGGGTAAAAACTGCTGCCTACAAAAACTTGGGGCTGGCAATCAGCTTTCTTTTTGTTATAAAGGGAGATTAGCAAGTGATAGAGAGGCATTGAAGACATACTAGTATCAAACTGAAACTTTCCTCTTGGTAAATTGAGAAGGAGGGAAAGAATTGAAAGTGGAACCACCTCTGTCCTATGTGATTCTTCAATGCCATTTCTTTGATCACCCGTGTGATCACGGATGTGGCAGGAAGAGCACAAAACAGACAAGGAGACTGCACTTGAGTGCCATTTCCCATCACCTATATTTGTTTCAAGGATCCCTGGTGACACAGTGGTTAAGTGATGGCTACTAACCTAAAGGTCGGTGGTTCAAACCCACCCGCCGTTCTGTGGGGGAAAGATGTGGCAATCTGCTTCTGTAAAGATTTGCAGCCTTGAAAACCCTAAGCGGCAGTTCTATTCTGTCCTATAGGGACGCTATGGGACAGAATCAACTCGGTGGCAATGGGTTTGACTTTTTGGTTTGAATTTGTTTATTTTGAACAAGTCATTTCTCTACCACCCCCAGTCTCATTTTTTCCTATCTGTAAAATGAGGATGTTGGTCAATTCACACCCCATTTATTTTACAGACTTTCACTCATTCACAAAACTTTTGAGCCAATACTAGGGTTTAAGAATTGGGGATATGGCTATGAACAAGACATCCTTGTCCTCATGAAACTTACAATCTTCCTTTCCTCCCTGAGCACTTCCCCCTTTTTAAACTACAATGAATCAAATGCCTAGTTTATTTATTTCAAAATGCTGGATAAAACTAAAGATAAGTGTAGCTTGAAGTATATTTGAGTCTAGAGCCTCTGAAACCGCCCCCCCACCCCCAGCGGCCACACATCAGTTGAGATTGCAGTGGCAGTTTCCCAGAAGCCCACTAGAGGGCACGCACATTTTTCTATTCCACAAGAAAGCTTGTTTGTGGGGACTACCCCTGAAGTTTGGAATTGGGTCTCCTTTCCCCACTTGCCACTCAATTTAGGGCAAGGGTGGTAAGCCCTAAGGCTCTTTCAATCCCCCAGCCCATCTTCACCCCATGCAATGGTTCCTCATCTGCCATGACGAAGAATTCTTTTCCTCACAAAACCTCAACAGTTTTTTTTTTTCTTTCCAGCGTTTGCTCTTTTAATGTTTTAGAAAACATAAGATCCAAGTCTGATGTTGGAAAGAAAACAATGATTTCTTTAGTGAGGAGATTTCTCTTTCCTATTACCGTTTTCCCTAGCTGTGAGGGAAATGTTCTTTTAAGGATTTTGAGCAGCTCCTTCTAGCTAAAAAAGATCTTTCTGAGGAGTTACCAGCATTCCTTCTGAGATCTTTTGGAGCTCACTTCAGTCCCCTTGCTCTGTCTTGAGGTCCAGCCTTTTCCTCAGAGCTTTAAGTACTGAACTGAAGAGCCCTTGATCTCAACTTTGCAGAATATGCTCTCAAACCGACCCTCCCCACAGTGATCCAAGAGAAACATCCAACAGTGTCCCCAAGTTCTTTGCCTGGTGGGTTGCTCCAGAACCCATGATCTCATCCTTCGTTTGATTCCAAAGTCCCCTTACCTCAAAATATCCTTTCTAGGATTTTCTTGGCAGTCAGAAAAGATATCAATGAAATAAATTGTAAATATGCCATATTGCACACAGATATGAAGTTACCTTTTAGATGAGCGCTTTTCCAGCTAACACAGAAAAGACTGAGAATGTGGCTTTGAGCAAAAAGAGGGGGCACTAGGCCCTGCCTATCCCTTTCTGTGTACCTGCCCTTTAAGGAAGTGACCAGCTTTTTTTTTTTAAGAGAGGTGTCAAGAAGGCTACCGAAATTGAGGCTTTATGCAAATATACTACTCTGAGAAGAAGGCTTTAGGGGAGAGTTATTTATATCCAACAGGCATTACCCATGCAAAAGGTGAAACTGAATCTCTGAATTTCCAGGAGTGGATGTTCTCATGATAAGCACCTCCTTGCAGTTAGCTAATTTGGTGGCACACAATTCCCATATCTAACTGTCAGATTTTTCCAGGCAGGAGACTATATAACCATTCAGTGATTTTAGAATGGCCCTGTATGTTTCTCTTAAAGGAGACTTCACGGCCTGAACTTTTCTTGGGAATTAGATTTACTACTACCCTGAAGTCCCTAGTCAATAGGTACGTTCATTTCTTTTCTAAACAGGTACAGCACTCAGTCATTAAGACGAAATCATATGGTATGTTTCTTGCCCTTTCTTTTTCATATTGACTCTTGGAATTAGCAAAGAAAATGACCATTTTCCTAGGAATTATTGCCCTGCTCTGTTGCTGGCTCACCCTACCCAGAAGTATAGACTATTCTCCAAATTGAAGTATACAATAATCACTTCAGGAAATTGCTTTCACTATTGGAAACTGATAGCTCACATCAGAATGTTTCCACAGCGCAGCTGATGACAATTACGACTCCCTGAAATTTCAGTTTTATTTGATTGTAACATAAAAACCGGCACATAAATTAAAACCCAATTATCATTTCAGGGTAATTGGGGTTATAAAACCAAAAGACTGTGAGTCAGTGTGTCGATATAGCAGGAGAACAGTGTCTGATGGAACGGCATGTGTTCTGCCTCCCAAAGTAGCCTCTGTGAAATGGCTGGGGATAAGATGATCTGGGCACTGTACGTGCCAAGGGAGTGCATCAGACTGGTTTACAGACTTGGAGAAATGTAGCGAGCTTCTAGGATATCTGGGAAGGATTAAGATATGCTAAATCCGTAATGGGGAGGGCGTGGAGCAAAGCCAAGGCCTTCACCTGTCAAGATGCCTGGTGGTGGAATAAGGCACTGCATTGCCAAGACTCCTGTCCGTACCTGCAGTTGGAAATCACAGTTTTTTCTCACCTGTGAAACAGGTGAGCAGCTCTCTGGTTCCATATAATCTACATCATCAATGCCCCTGTGAGGAGGACTTTGTTTTTCATAAAGGGCATGATCTGAAAAATCTGCATTAAAAAAAGGATCTTTGGTAAATCAAGTCCTAAGTCAGGTGTACGAGGGGAGTTTGTTAAAGGAAGCCTTGGATTGTTCAAGTACAGGGATCACGCTCAAACCTGTAGATGCCTGAATGGCCACCTCTTGATGGTGTCTATTTGTATACAGTCCTCTGCTGGCTGAATCGTATCCACTGAAACTTCCCAACCTTTTACCAAAAAGCTCCTCATGACACGACCCCTCCTCTGCTCTGGATTTACAAAAGGGTTTCATTTCCTTGTCTTTTCAAAGAAAGTGTCGCTGCCCACCCCTTCCCACCGCCATGACTTGTTCGTATTTTTTAAAGAGCACATGATAGTAATGTTTTCCTCTCCGTCTCCTCCGCTCAGCGGACAGCTCCCATTGGGTATTGACTGTATCACATTCCTCTTTGTTTCTCTAGGGATGCATGCAGTCGAGCACATAGTAGGTGCTGACTAAATGATGCTGAATACAGTGAACATTTGAAACAGTATAATCCGAGATTCCTAACGTTTATTTCTGGAAGGGAAACATTGCTACAGGTTATTAAACACACAGAAAACTTGACCAAACCCAACCCCCTTTTAAAACCCACCAGGTTTTCCTTTGAGGGCACCCACTTCTGCAAACCAATTTCTGGCCACAGACAACATAAAGAACCAGAAGCAGACCTTTCTTTTCAGGTGCTTCATAGCTTCATTGAGTCCCCTGGGACTCGGGAGCCAGAAGTGCAAGCTCCAGGTTATTCCTACCCTCCCCGGGAAATCAT
The DNA here is from genome assembly GCF_000243295.1 of Trichechus manatus latirostris. NCBI lineage: Eukaryota > Metazoa > Chordata > Mammalia > Sirenia > Trichechidae > Trichechus > Trichechus manatus. The sequence continues at coordinate 3,241,638 of NW_004443963.1, read as the reverse complement.
GCCTAGGGAGAGAGCTAGGGAAAGTGTTCTGTCAGATCTGGGCTTGTATTTCCTAACCCAATTTCTTATCTACTACCTCACAAAACCAAAGAGAAATTGGTACAAATTGTATCGACGAAAGATCAGAACGTGATTCTCAATGGCAAAGGCAAGTATACATTATAAATAGCAAGACAGCTGGCTTGGACCACACTGCAGGCCACTCACCCAGTTGAGGGATTTGGATGACATCATAACCCTTGAGAGGGTATTGCTAGCCAGCTGGTGGTTATTTAGAATACACAAAAATTGGAGAGAGAAAACACACACACACACACACAGGTTCAAGTTATGCAGAAAAATATGAACAACGGGAAAACAGTTTGCCCCTCAGGTGCCCTTCCCCTGGGAGATGACAGGCTGCCTAGCAGAGGAAAGAAAAAAAAAGATTGTATTTTATTTTTCCAGTTAGCTTTACAGCTCAGCAAAGTCTTTGCCTACTCGTGGGCAAGAAGCATGAGACAATATTCTAAAGGGAGCCAGTTGTGATGTTGCCTGCCCCTGTTGTAGGTTCTAAAAAATGAGATCATCTCCCTGACTTGGCAGCTGGGACAAGGGATCACCCAGCTCTGTCTTCCAATCTAGCCTACCCCAGTCATTTCAGGGTTAAAATTATAGGGTTTGCTTGACGTAGGGTTTGCCTCTTCATTTCTTTATTTTTAAATTTTGCATTTGCTCTGGAATATAAAATCGCTCACCCCTCCCCCGTGTATATTCCTTTAACACCGTGAAGGTGTATTCACAGATGTGCGTGTCTTCATGCCCAGTAAAAAGTTAATCAGAGAAGAGAGCCTTATTTTCTATGGCAGAATAAGTATTTTAATGTCTGCTAACCCTGTCACTAACACGCATTCTTTTAAGGGAAAAAAATGCTTCTGTGCTCTAGTTTTAAAATGCAAAGGTATGATGTTATTTGTCACCATGCCCAAAAAAGTCCTTACTCGATAACTTTGCCAGAAGAGGGAGAGAGAGAGAAGGCAACTGTTCCCCCAGCTGTTTCCTGTCTACAGTGTCTGTGTTTTGTAGATAAATGTGAGGATTTTCTCTAAATCCCTCTTCTGTTTGCTAAATCTCACTGTCACTGCTAAATTCAGAGCAGATAGAGCCTGCGCAATGGAATAAAGTCCTCAAAATTGAAATGTGACATTGCTCTCAACATCTCCCATCTCTCTGGATTTCTTTTTTGCCTCATTATTCCTGCTAACCAATTCATTTCCAGACTTTGCACTTCAGAAGCAATGGGAAAAATCAGCAGTCTTCCAACCCAATTATTTAAGTGCTGCTTTTGTGATTTCTTGAAGGTAAATATTTCTTACTCTTTGAAGTCATTGGGGAATTTTATTTAAATTGTGTACCGTTTGCTGCTGCCTAGAAATGTTATTCACTTTAGAATTATCTTTGTTTCGGAACTGGGAGTTATTTATGAATTGCTGAATATGCAATTCTGTGGGATCTGAAAAAACAGCTTCGGGAGATGGATGCATTTGCACAGATATCTATATGAGCAGAAACTATTGCAAGGTACTTATGCTAAATCCTCCACTTTTGCAGGGTTTCTGTGGTGTCATTATAGAAGATTCCTGTAAATCCTGTCTATGGTTAAGGGCTATAGAACATGGATATGAACTTTTGGATTTTTTTTTTCTTTTTTTTGCAGGTGCGATGTTTTATTTTTAAGACCATATTTGTGTGTGAGTGTGTGTGTGTGTGTGTGTGTGTGCGTGCGTGTGTAACTTGTCAGGACTTTATTTACAAGGCATGCCGGATATGAAGAGTTACATTTGAGATGATGTTAAAGCTTTTAAATATGATCTTTGGAGCTAAGGTCCCGGAACTCTCTGCACTTTTGTCCAGAGAGTCAAAGTTAGAGTGAAGTTTAATGTGCTCTTCCGAAAAGAAAAAGAACTCCTTGACAACTCTTGCTGACCTTGCATATTCGTAGGATTTAAACAAATGCATACTGTAGATGGAAAGCGGAAACTTTCAAGCAGCTGCCTGTCCAACTTGACTCTTTTGAAGAGGACTTTCGTGGGCAAAGTTTTGCCTTGGGATTGCGTGTTGTAAAACTCTGATTTTATGCTCGGTGTTGTAAAGTCTCTGTAAGTAAATCTGGCTGCCGTTGTCAATGCACTGACTTCTCGCTTCCAATCACTGGCCCTAGTTCAAGTTTCCATTCTCAGCAAAATTATATCCTTCAAGACGTGTGTTTTTTCAATTTGCAAGCACTTTTAAGCAGCTGTCACTGGCTCCGCTGCCGCAATTGCTTGCGGGCTCAATTCATAAAACGTCCCTGCCGCTTAATGCAGCATTCATCCGCTGCTTTCAAATACTCCACCGCTAGGACTTTGCTTGGTCAAGTAAGTGGCTTGAGAGTTAAGGATACTCCCTTGTCAGCCAGGCACCTGAGTAGGCTGTCCTTGAGATTTCAAGACACGTTTGCCACCTTTCTTTAAATGAAATGAAGTCAATATACAGATATACTACGTTGTCCGACAGTTGGGGTATTTTTCTTCCTATTTAGATGATCACAAAAGAGGTCGTGGAGAGTTATCTCTGCATTAATTACAAATTTGGGAAACTAGGTCCAAATGGATTTTTCATTCTGGGTATGCTGAACTCTTTAGAAGTGGAGCTAGCAATCAACAGTTACTTTTCCCTGCGCTTGAAGCAGGAAGTGGTTTGGGGGAGCTGCATGGTCTTTCCACTGTAATTTCAATAAGTCAAGGTGCCCTGCCTAGAGGCAGCAGAACTCACTGGCTGATTGTACTCTGAGTCTCAAGCTATTTCCTAGTGCGTGGGGGAGTCGGAGGGAAGAGGACAAGACAGAGGGCTGGAGCTTGGCTCACTATCTGGGCAGCTGTAATAGACGCACAATGGAAATCGGTGGCTTGATCGGGGGGAAAAGATTGACTCAAATCCCAGCTGTGCAATTTGTTCATTGTTTGAGTGGACAAAAGGCAGTTTACCCAGACTCATAGCATACCTGCCTGGGTGTCCAAATGTAACTAGATGCTTTCACAAACCACACCCACAGAGCAGCACATGTGTTTAAGTCCTTGGTTTTCTATTCACATCAGTCTCATAACACCCACCCTGACCTGCTGTAAAAGACCTGGAACAAACAAAAATGGGTACACCTACAGTGAGTATTTTCTTATGACTAGCACCCTCCAATTTTACTGGTCCTTTTCACTGTAGCCCAGACATCTGGAGCCAATTGATATTCCATTTATTGAAGACAGAAAGCTCTTTTAAAATTTGGATTTGTGAATGATTTTTGAGGAAGAGTACTCTGGATTGTTTTTCTTTTCTCTTCTGCTTCTTCCTTTCTCTCTATCATATCTTCCCTTCCTCTTCATTTTCTTTTGTGTTTGGCAAAATAAAAGGGCAAGGAAATTATGAACATATGGGGCCAATTGTTTCAAAGTTTAACTCCTCAGCAAGTTCATTTATTGTTTTCCCTTTTGAGAACATAACGTGATAAAGTCTCTGGTTCTCTGTGGGTGTACTGGACTGTTCCCTGAACTAAAGGAAAATGCAATAGAGGTTCGATCTTGTCCTAGAACTAAAGAGCCGATATTTATCTGAGAACATAATTCAGCAAAAAAAAAAAAATTGTGTAAAAAGCTTACGTTCTTAAATGCTGGAGATTGATAAGTATTGCTGGGCCTAAATGGGTTATACCAGAAACAGGTATTAAAAATATAGTTTTGACATCTAATGAAGTTCTCAATTCATGGAAGCTATGAGGTGAATGGCTTTTCCCACTGGATTTCATGAGAACCGAAGAACTAGAAGGCATCTATAATTGCAGGTGTTTGGCATTCAGCATTTCTATAAACTCAACAGAGAAAGGAGGGGCAGAGAAACAGGATTGGTAAAATCACATACATTCTAGAACCAACCCATTGCAGAATGTGGGGGTGGGGGAGTATGTCCTATAAGATCAATTGTAGGGTTGCTCTTCTGAGAAGGGCGATGAAGCCCATTTGTCGAGGTTTCTGGGGAAGATACCGAACGCGGAAAGAAACCACTACTCCTTTTACAACTAAGAAAAATAAGGGCTGACTGATAACTTGTTTCTAGCAGGCCCAGTAGCTTTGGCTAGTGGGGGGTGGAGAGCTTCCAAGTAGAGGTCTACTGAGAAAATGGAAAAAATGTTCAGTTGAGCTCTCACCTTCTCTTTTACTTCATTTCCATTATTCATGATAATTTGCAAATAGAGGGCGCTTTTCATCTTCAGCTGTTTTACAAGGATTAACTAAATATTTATGTTGTGTTAATGAGAGTCAGGGGTTTGGGTTTTTTGGTTTTTGTTTTTGTTTTTAATTTTTCCCCAATTGCTGGGCTGAAGGTCTGGCCACAAAAAAGGAAATCTTAATTAAAATGGTTGAACAAGCCTTGCCACTGATATACAGCCATTAAGTTGAGAGTTCGCAGTGTGCAAGGCGGGTGGTCAGAAAATAACTTTCTGAGTCAGCTTCTTCAAAAGTGATAGTGTTGGATGGACCTGCCACTATTAGGACGTTGAAAAAGACTCTTTTTATAACTATAGCTTCCAGCCTAACTCCATGACCCTTTTAATAGGGTCCCTTGCCTACCATACTGCCAGTTGCTCTTCCAAAGTCACTGAAAGTAGACACATCCGGGAGAGGCAAGACTACTTACCTTGGACGGCCTCCTGGAAGAAGCCACCTCTTTGTGCCACGAGTAGCAATATGGAAAAAACTTAACAATCACCTTATCCTTTATCGTCCTTTCTATGGAATGAGGATGTAGACTAGCGCCACAGGAATCCTGCTTCTGGCAGGGCTACAGTTGGCTGCCTATCATGGGCTAAATCACACCCATGAGGTCCCTGGGTATATTGTGCTACAAAATGGATACAGTGATACATAAGTCCCTCCAAGAGATGAAGTCAGAATTCTCGTGACGAAAAAAGAAAAAAATTTTTTTAAAAAGCTTTTGCAGGTTTTGAGCTCAGCGCCTATGCATAGAAGGCACTTGCTATACATGTGTTGATTTGGTATTCCACATGACACGAGGGGCTTTAGTATGCAGCAAGAGTAGCAGTCTACTTAGGATGAGTCAACTTCACTCCTAAATTCTCATGTTTTTCCTGTTTTGGGGTTTGTTTTTCCTTCCACTTGCGGTTGTGTTAACTGCTGATATACCCCAGGTAAGAAATCACTCTCTCTCAGTCTCTTCTCTTCTCTCTCTTTTCTCTTTCTCCTTTTTCTTCTCACTCTCTCTCTCTCTCTACCCTCTCTCTCTGTCTCTTTTTTTTTTTTTTTTTGGCCACGATAAATTCTCTTTGTTCAGTAGCTGGAGAATACATTCTGGTTAATTTAATATTCTGGTCAATAATGGATCATATGCCAGCTGTGGATAGCCCACTTTTAAAGAATTTAAATTAACAAAACATATTTGGCCCCAAATCTATGCTGAACACAATTTAATGTTTGTTGATTCAGAAAGTTCCACTAGCCTCCCAGAGTGCTATGGACTCTTCATGGTACTAATAGCATTCATCATTTATGTAATAAATATTTTTAGGTATTTTATCTCATTTAATTGTAGCAGGAACCCATAGAGAAAATTACAGTAACTCCATTTCTCCCCCAAAGGCAGCTGAGGTTCAGGGGGGACTTCTCCAAGGTTTCAAAGTAGCAAGGGGGACTCAAACACTGGTGGTTTGATGACAAGACACTCTCAGTCCACGACACCCAGTGGCCTCTCCCGTACTTTGTTGTGCTTCTGTGGGGGTAGTTCTGATCAATGACAATGATGGAATACTGGGGGAGATTGCACCCTGGGTGGTGCAAACGGTTTGTGCTTGACTACTAACCTAAAGATTGGTGGTTCAAACCAACCCAGAGACACTGTGGAAGAAAGGCCTGGCAATCTGCTTCCATCAAGATTACAGCCAAGAAAACCGTATGGAGCAGCTATACTCTGTAACAAGAGGAGTTGCCATGAGTTGGAATTGACTAAATGGCAACTTCTTTGGGGAGGGAGGAATGCAGCCCTGTCCCCTCCCACTCCCCTTGCAAGGACCCAGGAGGAAACGTGACCCTCCTTCTGTTTCCCCACAGGTGAAGATGCACATCATGTCCTCGTCGCACCTCTTCTACCTGGCCCTGTGCTTGCTCACCTTCACCAGCTCTGCCACAGCGGGGCCGGAGACGCTCTGCGGGGCTGAGTTGGTGGATGCTCTTCAGTTCGTGTGTGGAGATAGGGGCTTTTATTTCAGTAAGTAGCCCTCCCCCTCACTGCACTCCTAAAGTCTGAGGTGTATAGCTCTGTGGATTTACAACCGCAGGGAGTGTGTGTGAGTGACTGAATGACTGCCCATGGCTGGCAGCCATCGTCAGCCTCAGGTTCCTCACTTTAAAGGAAGTGGAGTGCTTCATTGAGCCTTTGACAGGTTCCACAGACTTAGGATGAAATTTTCCTCCTTAACAGTTTGGCTTTTAACTACTTCCTGCTGAACTTTCCTTCAACAATTAAGGTCTACTCTTGCTATTCCACTCCGTTCAATGAAGCTCACTGCCCTCAAGTTGATTCCGATTCACAGCGACCCTATAGGACAGAGTAGTACTGCCCCATGGGGTTTCCAATGAAGTGCTGGTGGGTTCAAACTGCAGATCCTCTGGTTAGCAGCTGAGCTCTGAACCTCTGCACCACCAGGACTCCTGCCTTTCAATGAAAGGACAGTACAGATGAGTCCTGGGGTATTGAGGTTTTGGGTTTTGAGACCTATGGGTGCACGTATAAACATATGAAGCATGAAGTCCTGTTTTAAGTGCTATGTACTTTGGGGTGAAATAGTAAGACTCTCCAGCCATGTGGATTTGGAAAAAAGAATTAAGGGGGCACATCTCAGATGTCCCCATGCAACACGAAATCACCAAGAACTGCCAGAAGCTGAACTTCGCTCACAGTCAAGTTTGCAAATACCCAGGCTCTCTCTAAATGCAAACTGTACTAATTTGCCCTCTATGCAAATTGACCTTGGGTTTTTTTGTTTGTTTGTTATTGCTCTCCTTTGCCATAGCTCGTCTCTCAGAGTCTCCAGGGATATTTAGATCTGGAAAAGGTCTTTGACAAGTGCAGGGCCACTTATCCCATACGTGAGTCTCAAGTGATTAAAAAGTACACAGTCAGTAAAAAGTAGACAGCAAAGTCAATGCTTGCAAATAATAAACACAACAAGTCAATGTTGCCTGAGGGAACTGATCACCTAAATAATCTACATTAAGTGCATCTGTCTCGTATATTACAAGGCAATGAAAGATTTAAAGCCAGATGCTCATTCTGTATACTTCTTTGGAATTTTAGAATCCAGGAAACTGATGACCCACAGTGAGCATGAATCATTCTTAAAGGTTCATATCACTCAAGTGTAGATAGGTTACCTCAGTTACCCACTAGGCTTTGAATAGCTCCTGTGATGACTCACACATTTCAAGTCCCTCTCAGCTTCTTCCCAGATCTCAGCTTCTCTTTAGGCAGGTGTCGCGTGTGTGTGTGTGTGTGTGTGTGTGTGTGTGTGTGTGTGTGTGTGTGTGTTCTCAGGATGGGTAGGGGAGATGAGAAGGAAAAGGCTGGTCAGAGACTAATGATTTCTACTCACTGTGGCTTTGGCGACAAATAGCCTTTAAATGACTAGTGACAGAGAATAGGACTTGCTTTCTACCATTTGAATGGTTACATTCCCACTCTGCTTCCAGTCAATGCTTTAATTGAGTGAATTTATCCAGTTCTTTGTTACGGAGTAGATGAATGAGTTTATTGGGTGGGTGCTTTTAGAATAGCAGACTTGTCTTACCTCTGAAATAACCTGCAGAAGGCAAACACGCAACATCAACATCAACCAACAATGGGTTGTAATTATTCTATGATTTGCTGCTACTGATCCACATCTTAAAAATATGAATAAGTGGTTCTCACTTTACTATGCCCAAGAGGATGCTATGTTGCCTTGATAATCTATTTGTGCAATTTCCTTTGATCCAGTTCACTAGGTAATTGCCAAAACTACAAGCATCCTCTGTTATGATGTTCAACATGACATGCTCCAGGATTTCCATGCACGGTGCATGGAAGCTGGATACTTCTGTGCCTGTGATATCTGCATTAGATGATGAAAAATGAGAATAGAAAGAATGATTTGGTCCTAAATAACTATATGATACTTGTTTATATATATTAACACAGACACGTGAGAATATTGGACACCTGTGACAGAAACCAGTTTCAAGGCATAGAAAAAGTTCTTTCATTCTGTCACTTCAATGATGTATTTGTGGCAAATGTGTTTTGATTCTACCTTAATAACATGGAGGGTAAGGTTATATAAGACAACTCTTGATGTTTAGTATATGACTTTGGATAGAAAGTGGTTTTGTAAATCCTAGGAGATTATGTATTATTACCGTCATGAAGTATATATGTTTCATATGTTCTGCCTTATAGAATTCCATGATTTATGTTCATCTCTTGCCTGACATAGATCCTCATGAACAAAAGTATTCTTTTTTAAATTTCTAGTCAACAGTCCTCTTTGTCTAATAGAAGTTATCTCCTTTGAATTCTTTAATTAAAAACAACTATAGAACATCTATCTAGTGTCTGTAAGGCATTGTACCAGGCATGAATGAGATGCCTAGAGAGATTGAGCTTACCTTGAAGGAACTCACAGTCTAGTTAGGAGGTAAAAACATGCACACAAGTATTATCAAGTGTGATAAGAGGAAAAATAACCATGGAAGAACAGATTATAGTTCTTTATGCTTTTCCTGAGTAATTTTGGGAGAAGTTTTTGAATCACCTGCCTTTACCAGGTTCTACTCTCTCAAGAATAATGCCCTCTTGACTGGCTTCTTGATACCAAAGGCCATATTTATTCACTTTTGAATCCCAGTGTATAGCCTAATGCCTGACTGACTTAGTAGCTGTCCACATTTGATTGGTGAATTGAATTGACTCTAAATGAATCCAATTTAATCCAGTTGAATCCAATTAAATTGAATGTATTACATGTTTGGGACCTTAGTCATAATAACCATCAAGAGTTAGGTTTTATCCACTACTTGGGATAATTGTCACCTCAGGTTTACCCAGTTATTAGATAAAACTGTGTTTCTTTTATTTAACTGAATACAATATATACTGACAATGACTTAGAGGCTGCATTTGGTCATCCCCAAGCTACAGTGATGGTCTGCTTTGTGTCTGAGCCAATTATTCTTACAGGCATTAGCTGTTGTCAACAAATTTTATTGAGTTTCCTTTTCATCCCTTGAGATTTATTGTGTGTGGAGAAGTCAGCTCTAAGCCTTTGCAGTCTTTAAAATACTTTTCAGAGGAAAACGGTCTTCCCCACCTCTACCTCGTATCAACTGACTCTTGGTTTTGTTTTGTTTTTTTGTTTTTATCGTTAATTTCAAAGTTTCATTGTGTCTGTGCCTTTTATGTTAAGCTGCTTCAAATTCATTTTGGAAGTAAGCCTGGATTTTTTTTTTTTTTTTTAATAGTGGAAGGCAGTTTCTGATCTTAGTTTGAAATTCAAGCATCTACAAGAAAACTACCTCTGTAACTGTATCGTTTTTGTCCATCCAGAATACTTAACAAAGAGAGTTTTTAACCCTATTAGAAACAGAGCTGTTCTGAGTAAAAGTTTATGTAATGCTTATTTTGTACTGATTGATCTAATGTTGTGAATGGGCTCATATTTTCCTACAAGCCCAAGTTCCACTAGAGCACAGTAGAAGCAACTTTCTGGATTATCTGTTCTGTGAACATCTTCCCAGCCTAAGTGGAACAGTTCATCTATAATTAACGCAGCTTCCCCAGACATTTTATGAAATGAAAGTTCCAGTGAAGAGCTAATTACCGATTCTTCCTTATGCGTCATAGTAATAGACCCTATCAACCAGCCTTGTACTCTCACAGTCCTGTGAGAAAAATGGTGGCATAATGGATGTGAAAGCACATTGGGGAAGAGCTAGCTATTATCTGACCAGATTGATGGAGCCCGCATAGAGACTGGCTTGTTATAACCTCATTTTGTAGGAAACCAGCAAGAGGAAAAGAGCCTCAAGTGAAATACAAGTTAAGCTTGCCATAGATATAATTTTTGACAGCCATGGTGATTAACCATTTTAACATGCTTTTTAGGGGCTGGTGGAATTTCTCTCCTTGGATCTAGTTAAGAAATTGGTGGACAACCAGCCATTTTGGGTGGTTTCAATTAAGAGCAACCAAAAGAAAGAGAGTTTCTGGGGTCCTTTTTAGTTTTAAGAGTCTATAAACAGACCCTTAAATAAACTGTATATGCTTTACCTCAGCAGTCTGGGGGGAAAAGGAGAAGTAAATCAATTAGAAAAAACATTGGATATGCTTTGGGCTATTCCAGATTTATAGCTTTTGTAAAACATGCTTCCAATGCATAGTTATTAAGAACAGGTCTGAATAAACAAATGGCATTCTTTATGTGTCAAAATATACTATTTTTTACAGAGCTGAAGTGAAACTTTGCAATTAACTTTCATTGTTATTGATTGCAACGACCTTGCTAGAGCTAGGTTATTATTATTAATTCAAACTTCTTTCATTTGAAATATAGTGCTCAGTAAACTGCTCCCAGACCTGTCATTCATTAGCCTTATTACTTTGACAGGCATTTAAACTTCCTGGACTAAAATGTTCTTGTCTATAAAATGAGAGGATTTTGTTAAAGTAAATGACCTCTTCTAACTTTAACAGACTCATATTCTAGGTTGTAATTAACAAGGATTTGGTGCTTTTCAAGAAAGGAAAACCTTGGGTTTAAGTAGTGACCAAAGAACGTTTAGTCTCCTTTGCCTTGCTAACACAGTTTCTATTGGCCCACAGAGATAGGAGATTCCACGAAAAGAACTTAAAGAAAGAAGATCCAACTTCTTTGTTTTCTTTTAAGCTGGGTTTCAACTCCTCAGGGATGGAATAGAAGCTCATACATAACCAAATACATGCAGATCATCTGGTCAATGGAGCACATGCCTTAAGAAAGCAGGCCTCCATGTTTCTTTGCTAGAAAGGACCAGCTGATGGCTCTCATCTTTACATTTTCTCTCTCTTGGATGTGAGGACAAATGAGTAGGTCAGTTTTTAGTTGGACTTTATTAAATTAGAAGGAATGAATAAGAACCTATAGACCTCTAAACCTTGACCAAAAGTCTTTTTCAACCTATTAGTACCGACTTACCTGCAATTAAAGAAGAAAGTGTGCAATTTTGGGCATTTGCAGACACACTCACTCCCTTCAAGACCATCTCCTCCCTAATGGAGAATTACGAAAAGCAAGAGAGTGAAGGGTTTAAGACCAAAAGTCTGGCTTCTATTGCCAAACATCCCAGATTTGAATCCCAGCTCAGCAACTTACTTGGTGGGAGATCTTGAGAAAATTACTTAACCTCTTTGATCCTCAGTTTCTTCATCTGTAAAATGAGACCTACCTCATAGAGTTAGTGTTAGGTTAAATGAGTTAATATATTAGAATTTATTAATTTAGAATACTGCCTGACACATGGTAAACACCATATACATGTTAGCTATTACACTTATTTATTCCCTTCTGAGATCACTTGCAGAATCTGTTGCAAAGGGTGAGGTATCTGAACAGCCCAATTAACCGTACACTCATTTCCTCTCCTTGGGGGCAGCTGATATAACCCACTTTTAGTAGCAACAATTATGTAGTTATATTAGTAACATGAACAAGAAGAAAGTCTTACGTTTGTCCAGCATAAATTAAATTTTAAAAATCAGTTGTATTGATTCTTCCACTTTGTCTTTACCTCAGTCTTGGTGGGCAAGGATCATGCTTCATCGGACAAATGAGAAATGTGAGACACTGTGACTTACCCTATTGGGTGGATCCAGAAACATGGTCAAGGTCTCTTGTCTCCAAGATGTGTGTTCATTTGACCATCTGCGTTGTTTAGAGACTGAAGGTGTTGTAGAGGAAGAGAGTTGCTTCTAAAACCCCAGTCCTCTTTAGGGAGATAAGCAGCAGGAATTCCTGGGTGACTCAGTTGATGTTGAGTACTTCCTTGAAAGGAGGCATGAGGGAGATATCCACGACCTTATATTTACCTTCTGGGAATTTTGAAGAAACCACTAGTAGAATTTTCTCAGGGTAGAGGAGAAAAGTCTTTGGTTAGAGACTGCTGCTGTCCAAGAGCCTTCTCAGTCTGGATTCTTAGACCCCACTCAGCAGAACACTGCTGTAGCTCACCTGTGGGCACCAGGACATGCAGTATGATCTGGGGAAGCTCTCATCTGGCAGACTTCAGAGTCCTCTGCCAGCAAACCTAAAGTGTTTAATTTCTTTCAGCTATTAGTTGCATTGATTTTTCTCAAAGATCTGTTGAAGAAGGATTATTTTAGCAAGGATCTTTCTTGGGGCACTATGAGAGAGACTGTAAAGGGGAGGTGGTCACAGGGCCCTATAATCCAGACGGGGAACAAAGCAGGGACACACTTTCCCCACTTGACAGTGAAAACAGCTGTGGTAGCAGCCAGATGTTCGTATTCAAGACTTCCACCTGCATAGGTATCACTCAATCAGTTGATTGAAGACCACTGGTATTGGAATGTGTCCTGTCTTTACCGGCCGGTAGGGTAGACATTTTGGGTCCAAGAGAGAGTTTGGGCATTCTACAAGTTCTATAGGCCTTTATATACTCTGTCCAGACATCATGTGCCAAACAAGCCTCCTTCAGAGCCTCCATTAGAGCCAGCCTCGTCTCTCTAGCAGCCTACATTCTGATTACACAGCCCACAACAAAGAATCTGACACGCTGAAAACAGGCAGGAGGTTTTTTCCAAGGAGATTCCTCATTGTTCTCCATGACTGGCTGCGAAGCTTTGCTCTTTTATGCAGCCAGACATCTCTGACAACCATGGTGGCAAAAAAAATCATTTTTGCACTGAGCTGCTGCCCTGGCAGAGTTCCATCCTACACCTCGCTGCAAAACATCAGCAAGCTCTTAGATCCCAAGGAATTACTTTTGGTTGCCTGGAAAGTTCAAATCCCCAGGACTTATTAGCTGTTAGACTAAGGAGATGACAACACAGCATTTTGTTTGTCATTATCTATATGCAAGATCATGCTTAAAACATAGCAAAGAGCTGTTATTTGACATGCAATTCCTTAACTGCAGTGAATTGTATGCCTATTTAATGCATTGTTTAGTCTCGCATTGGCTAAAGCCACTTAAAGAAGCACTTGGCAAGCTCTGGCTTTTCATTCTTGGCATAGCTGCCCCTCTTAGTTTTTCACTGAACCTTAAATACCAAGAAAAACCCTTCACTTACTTTACATCTGGCATATTGCTTTGTGCAATTGGCCAGAACCTTTGCACATGGCCCTCTGAATTTGTCCTAGGATAATTAATGGCTTTGCAATACTTGATCAGCAGCAGCATGGACACAAAGAGAAATCGTGCAACCAGTGGGGACCACATGGTTTTTTTAATTAAAACCTTTTACTTTAAATGCTCAGACTTTCCACAGGGATAACTGGTTCCATGCAAAAGAAGGCATGTTGCAGGCTGTGGGAAGCCACCCAAGAACCTGATTATTAATTAAGTATACATTATGCTAATATCTCCCTCTTAAAATTTTCTGATTGTTCAAAGGAAGTAAAATTGTGGATAGCTACAAGATTGGAAGGCCTTGAAAAATTAAATAGCCAAAAGCTAATGTTTAAGATGAGGAGTCTGAAACCCAAAGAGAAGTAACATGTCCAAGGTCACACAGCTAATTAGTGGCAGAGGTAGAAGGAGATACTGTTGAATCTGTTTTCTGATTCCAGGGCAGTGTTCCTCCATTGAGCAGTAATTAACCATGCCTATGTCAAAGTTGGAGTCCCTGGGTGGAACGGTGCATTAACATGCTACCCTGCTAACCAAAAGATTGGAGGTTTGAGCCTACCCAGCATGCCTTGAAAGAAAGTCCTGGCCATCTACTTCCAAAAAATCAGTCATTTAAAACCCTATGGAACACAGTGCTGCCCTGACATGCATGGGGTTGCCATGAGTTGGAATCTACTGAACAGCAACTGGGTTTTTTTAATTTTATTTCATGTGGAGCTCCAGTGGAGCTCACCCACATGAACATAGATCTTGTTGGCAATTTTATTCCAATAAGCTCACCTAAGCCTTAAGTTAATGATTTCATTTCCCCTGCTGTAGAAATTTGCACCCACTCGAGTGATTCCCTGCCTGTTTCCTATAAGGTGCACAAAGCTTTCAGATGTGCTTCAGGCATTCCAAGTCCACTTAAGGTCATAATTTAGACTATTATTGTATATTATATTATTCTGACTCTTTGGTCACTCTCTCCAATGTCAACTTGGGTAGAACTGCTTTGGAATGACTTAGCAAAGCTGTGCTCCTGGAAAATCTGAAACAGTCTGACGAGTTGTTGGACCAACTTTTTTGCTGGAGATTTCTCTGACAGCCCCAGGCCAAAAGAAATTTACACCTGATTTTTTTTTGCGGACTTCCAAGCAAATACTTTATGCATCTCTTCTGACTTTCTTCTTTCATCTGTGGTCTTTATGAAGTCCTAGAAAGGCTATTTGAAGGGTCTTTTTAAACTTTGAATAAGTGTCAGTCATACAGTCAATTCTGTGACTATTGGTGGGAAGTTGGGACTAACTCTGTGCCATTTACCCTAATGAAATGGGTCTTTCATCAGAGGCAAGTGATTAAGAAAGTCTTCGCTGAGCCAACTCATATGTAGCCAACTACTGATTGTCTATGAAACTGGGGAAGGGAGCATTAGGAGTTAGAATTCTGGATTAAACTGATTTGGGGACATTGTAAACCTCAGCTTCCTCTTTCTTCCCTTCCCTCCTCTTGACATGATTTTTAAATCCTATTCTTTCTCATACTCCCTATTCAATTTCTCCAACAGTGCCATTGGCCATAGGGTTTTTCAACCTCAGCACTACTGGTATTTTGGGCTAGATGATTTTTTTGTTGGGAGGGGGTGGGGTAGGGAGGCCTGTTCAGATCATTTAGAAATGTTTAGCAGCATACCTGGCCTCTACCCACTAGATGCCAGTAGTACCCCTCTCCCAGTCATGACAATGAAAAATGTCTCCAGACATTGCCAAATGTCACCAGGGGGATAAAATCACCCCCTGTCAAGAACCAGTAGACTAGAGAAGTCACCAGAAAGGAAGTGACTAGAGAGATGGGAAAGCCAGAAGTGCAAGCGACACACAAACTAATTAACTGCTAGTCAGGAGTCTGTGGCCCATCTCCGGGAGTAAGCAATGGGAAGAGTCACTGTGATTCTGAAAGCTTTTCTCTGAAAACAGAAAGCTCTTTCCGTAGACTATTTAAAAAGTTATTTGCAGGTCCTCCCTTTGGCCATATAGTTACAGAACTCATTTTATTTCAGTAAGAGTGGTAACGGTATGCAGAAATGGTCTAGAGCAAAAATGTGTGCTTAAAAGTTCGATTGTGACCACTTGGAGCAAATGAAAATGAAGCTGGTTATCTCTGACCTCAACATTTGTAGCCGTTCCCTGTCTTGGTCCCATAATAAATAAGCTCTCAATTCCTCACAAGTGAAAAGGCCTGTAGGTAGTGATCACAGTTTTTCTCCTCTCTTCTTGTGTCTTTCCTATCTGAGTATCATCACAGTCATTTCATTGCTTGGAAACCATCCTACCAAAAAG
Source organism: Trichechus manatus latirostris (assembly GCF_000243295.1). Taxonomy (NCBI): domain Eukaryota; kingdom Metazoa; phylum Chordata; class Mammalia; order Sirenia; family Trichechidae; genus Trichechus; species Trichechus manatus. The sequence goes on along the minus strand of NW_004443963.1, from coordinate 3,225,857 downwards.
CAAAAAGAGATTAATGAAATACTACTTTGGAAGTCAGAAGTTCCATGTTTGCGTCCCATCCAGCTCCCCTGCTTAACAGATCTGTGACCTTGGAGAAGTTACCTAATGTCCCTGGGTCTTATGGTGTTCATCAGTAAAATGGGAATAAAAAATATTATACTTTAGAGTTGTTTTGAGGCTCACATATGGAAGGGCTTCAAACACTGAAAGGACTATCCAAATATAAGTCACTATTAATAGATAGAATTGGATCGTTTGCCTATGGCCTAATCAGTCACAAATCAGTTCAATGGTTCAGCTTAAACACAACCTCTGCGATAGTTATAATCTAGAAAAGTTAATTTGGCAGTGTATCTTCTCAACGTTATTAATTAAAAAGAAAAGTCTGTTGGTATTTTCCTACTCTCATATCACTTTGCATTTAGAACATCTCCCAAGAGTTAAATAATGGATCTTCAGAATGCTCATTTAGTATCACCCTTTGCTTCCTTTAACTTGGAGGAAGCAAGGAAGAGATGAGGCCTGTCACTCTACCACCCTGAGCTCGCTTAAGGAGTTTGTCCCCTGCAAGGTGGTTAGGTAGCTCCTGAGGTATCATACGCGGGCAAAAGATTTCCATTCTCCTAAGTCAGCTGTTGGTGATTTCTGCTTAGCCTCAAAAAGAAGTGCTCAGCAGAGGGAATGTACTCACTAATCAGAAAAGTATTTTTGTACTCTCAGGTTGCCCAGCTAACTGCTTCCTTATCACAGGCTGACTTAGAGGAATTGATTTTTTTTTTTTTTTGGGCATGTTTTTGATGAAATAAAAATTGTGAATTTTATCATCATAGGGGCCAGTGACTATGTAATTTTTCTACTCCAGAGGCCTCACAATCAAAGATTCTCAGAGACTCAATATTTGACGTAGCAAAGTCAATTCTGAACTACACACTCAAATACTGGTTATTGCTGCCATGAATTCCATCCTCTCTATTTTATTTTGAGCTCCTTTGGAAGTTGTCATTCCAGATGTTAAAGTTCCTTGAAACAGAGGCTAAGTGCTTAAGTTTTTTTTTTTTTTTTTTCTTTTTCTGTCCTTCACAGCATTCAGCATTGGGTACTTAATAAAACTCTTTGACTGGATGTTTTTTTAAAAAAAATGATCCCAAAAACTATTTCCTTCTACCAGTCCCTAGAATATATCCTGTAACTTTCCATTTGCCATTACTACCATTGTGGATCGGAGATTAAAGATATCGGAGTAAAAAAAAAGTCAGTCTGAAGTGTCACTTCTTGGGACCTCCTTCACTGCTGCCCCCACTGAAAACTTCTTCTAGTTCAACAGAGAGCTAATTCTAGCCACAGGCAGTTTTCAAGGGCTACCACAAGAGCAAGGAGCCCTGGTGGCACAGCAGTAAAGTACATGGCTGCTAACCAAAAGGTCAGTGGTTCGAACCCACCAGTGACTCCATGGGAGAAAGATGTGGCAATTTGCTTCTGGGAAGATTTACAGCCTTGGAAACCCGATGGGGCAGTTCTACTCTGTCCTATAGGGTTGCTATGAGTCGGAATCGACTTGACAGCAATGGGTTTGGTTTTGGGTCACCACAGTAGCTATCACAAATAGATTCCAGTTGTGGAAGTGGTTTTGCGACCAGAACCTCCACTCAACTCCTCTCTTACATTCTAGCAGAAGCACTTACAATAAAAGAAGTGGTGGTAGTTAAGGGAAGGCCCCATGACAAATAGTACAGCCCCAGCAGATAAGCCCCAAGGCAGATATAACAGATGAAGCACCAGTCCTTACAGGACACTACAAGTAACTTCTATCTGCCAAAGCAGAACTGAAGAATTGGAGAGGTAGAAAGAACCATAGGTCAATCTGGTCCATTGCTCTCACTTCCCAAATGAAGGAACCAAGATCCATGGAGGTACCTGATGTACATGAGATCACAAAGCATGCTAGTAGGAAAGTCAGGTCTAGAATTCAGTCTCCTCACTCTCAGTCTGGAGCTCTTTGCACAGCTAGACATTTTAAACTAAATCTTGATAAACTCACATGAAAGTAATACTAGTAACCACAGTCCATAAATGCAGAGCAAATTGCTATGTCATATTATTTTTGTGTAACATATCCATGGGCGATTAACCAGTAAGCATGGTACGCATGGGCTTACTTGTGCTTACTTATTAATCTGTAGTACACAATTTCATGTGTTTTGCACCACATCTTTGAAACTCATGTGAAATTGTGCACTACAGATTAGTATGTAAACACAATCAAGCCCATGCCTACCTTGCATATTGGGTGACCTGTCCCTGAAAAAATCAGAATGTTCTTTGAAATTTCAAGCCCTTAACCATTTATAAAAACTTTTTACAGTTGCTTCCATCCATTGGATAACATCATCAAGTCCTTTTATCCAAAATCTGATCAAACTGACTGTCTGGCTATGGATCTTCCTAGACCCTAGTAGTCTGATGGGTTGGAGGCTTAAAAAAAAAAAAGAGTAAAGAGCTAGTTTCTTTGCAGAGCTAATTTGAATTTGAAGTCACGTCAGCTGGTTGACTGGCACATACATCCTGAATTGCTTGCTAACTCAGAAGCTACTCAAAACAAAAGATACTGTCAGTGCATTATCTCTGTCTCCCCACATTCCTGACTTGCTAGTCTTCCATGAAGGTCTTCCATGAAGCTTAAATTTCCCTACGTCTTTTGAGTTTTATGTTTCTTTCCATTAAAGTTTCCAACCGTTCATAGACATATTTAGTTTGGCAGAGGGGAGTGGTGACTCATGGAATGAAGAAATTTGAAAGCAAAGCTACTGAAAATGGATCTAATTTCTTTTTGGGGTAATTTGAGAGCGAGCAATTGATAATTTGTCTAATTTTTCCTGGTTTCATCAGCTGCCTCGCTGCCAAATATTTGTTCTGTATAGATGTTTGTTATCCCTGAAATATATAACAAATTTCAGCTGCAGCTATATCTAATATGGTCAAAGGGTAAGACTATTGTTGGCTCATTTTCTCATTGTTTTTGGCTGCACACCCTCAATCAATGGCTATTGAGTGAAAAAACAGGATCATATTGAAACCATTTTCAGCATGTTCCTTCCTATGGATCCAACCATTTCGCTATGAGTTTGTCAAGCACAGCAAATGTTCTCTATTACAGGGATGACTGTGTTTTCAGCATAGACGCAACTGCCAGTTAATTGCATTCACCTTATAAGTCCACTCTCCCAATTTGGTGTAGAGATTTTTTTGGCTCTCCAAAGATTCCTTCTTTCCTGCCAATTCTTGCCTCCCCCTATGGAACAGATATTTGGGGATAGAGTCTAAGATCAATGGCACACTCATACAATAGGCATATCAGGCTTACCTTAAGAGAGACAGTAAATGGGCCCTGAGTCATATGAAGTATAAGTCTTGTGAAAGGAATTAGTGCCACAAATCTGGCTGGCATTTCTGTAGATTATTAGTGCTTTGCATGTTATTATGGAAATCTCCCCACCAGAGAAGGTAGACGAAGGTGAAGTAACATTGCACAAAACACCATTATGTGTAAGCTAAAGACACACAGAAGGACTGCTCTGACTGGTTCTCGAAAGTGAGGTATAGGCAACTGTAGGGTCTTAAAGTCATTCAATGGGTGGTCGGCTTATGTAATTGATTTTGATGCCCCCCTAATAAAAACAACAGCAATAATAAAGAACAGAGGGGTGTATCTCTTAGAAGAAACCAGACTTGATTGGTAGCCATAAAAAGTGTTTTGTGGCAAGAAGCAACTTCTTGTTTATGATGGGCAAATTTGGTTTGATACACAAATCTTCCAAGGGGTACATGTCACTGTTGCTTAGCAAAAATACAGCTTAGTTTGTGAAGACGACCTAGAGCCTTGCTACTCAAAGCAACCTGAGGGCTTGTTAGAAATGCAGAATCATTAAAATTTTATCATTAAATCTATATTGTCATTTAAATCATTAAATCTGCAGAATCTAGACCAATTAAATCAAAATTTGCATTTTAAGCAGATGTCCAGGGGATTTGTATGGACAGTAGCATTTCAGGAGCCTGGGTCTAGGGGCTGATAGGAAATAACAGGTTCTTGTCAATTGGTGGCTCTCATCTGTTAAGAGAGAAAACACAAGATGGAGCTGAATTTTTATTGAAGATTTGAAAAATGTGGTTGGGGTCAAACCTGATTGTGGGCATTAACAATGTATGTGCTGATTGAACTCTATCAAGTCCCAATTCCCCCAAGCTGATGGAGCTTGTCCTCAGAGGAAGTATAGCAATGCTCCAAGGATAACCCCATGGGCTGACCTTCTGTGAACTGGAAATTGGAACTCCTAGTTGCTGTAGCTGCAATTTCCAAGCCCATCACTGAGGCCAGGAACTGAGCTCCAGCCATAAAGATCTTGCCAGGTTCTTTTTCAATAGTTACATTTTTCAAGAACAGCCAAACAAGACTCCTTAAAAAAAAAAAATATTTCTAATTGCATTGAGTGGACAAACGTGTGTTTTACTCAGATCGAATTGCTTCTTTTGTCATGCTTAGCCAGGTTCTAATATTATTTCTTATGAGCAGGGGCCTATCTACTGAAAATAGCACCTATGGCAATTAGTTTTAATTTGCTGAATGATCTCTCACAGCTGGTGATGGCCAGTAGAAACTGCTCGTTAGCGCCCCTCCTCTAAGCGGCGCCCGGGGCAGGCGCCCTACCTGCCATACCTTAGATATACCCCTGCATAATGAGTCTGAGTTGATTAGTTCCATTACGATTCCTATCGGGATTTAAGAGAAATGGTTTAAAGCTGAGAAAAGTGTGTTTCTGTAACCTATCAGAAGGTTTAAAACAACTTTTTCAAAAAGACACAGCTGGCTTCCCAGTTGACAGCCTTCATTGGACTCTGTTCTGGAATTCAACAGCTTCCCCAGCCTAAGCCCATTATTGAAGGTCTAAGAGTCCCTTGGTAGCTCAAACAGTTAAGCACTTGGCTACTAACCACAAGGTTAATGGTTCAAATCCACCCAGAGGTGCTTTGGAAGAAAGGTCTGGAAATCTACTTCCAAAAGATCACAGCCATTGAAAACTCTGTAGAATGAATTTCTACTGTTAAGTACATGGAATCATCACGAGTTGGAATTGAATTGATGGCAACTGGTTTGGTTTTTTGTTGTTGTTGTTTAGGAGTGCCTGGGTGGGACAAACAGTTAACGTGCTCAGCTGCTAACCGAAAGGTTGGAGGTTCGAGTCCATCCAGAGGCACCTCAGAAGAAAGACCTGGTGATCTACTTCTGAAAAAAAATCAGCCATTGAAAGCCCTACGGAGCACAGTTCTACTCTGACAAACGTGAGGTCACCATGAGTTGAAATTGACTCACTGGCAACTGGTTTAGGTATCTGAAAGGCATGGCTTCCTCAGAAGAATGTTATCCTGCAGCAGAACAGGAAAGTGAGGTAGAGAGGATCAGTTTGTAACTTCTGTTCCTGAAAGGACACTAGAAAAAAGGGAGGGCTTTGAATTGGAGACTTAGGAAATCCTGAGTTTACTCAGAGTTCTGCCACTAAATAATTTCATAAACTTGTTGATTAGTCCCTAGGGTCTGGAAACCCTTTTACATTAGAACAATGAAATTCTGTAAGATGAACCAAGGCATTCCACTTCTGAAATGGGATCATTGTGATCTCTGTTGCCAGTTTTCCAGGAAAAAAAATAAGCCATAGATACAGTCTTCACATTTTTTTCCCATACATTTTCCTTGAACTTTAAGCACCTGCCCCCTCTTGACTATATTCCAATCTAGGATAAAGCGGTATTGGACATAGCCCACAATTATATATTTATCTCATTTCGACTTAATCCAACAATATTTTAATACAACAATATCCCTGATTCCTTGGCATTCTTCCCCTTGAAATAATGTTGACAAGATAACCTCTAAGATCTTTTCCAGAACTAACATCTAATATTGTCTCATGGCAATCTCTAAAATCCTTTAAGAAATCCGATTGGATATGAACCTCATTGTTTGTTTTTTGTTAGCATTCTTCTTTCATTACTTTTGCTTCATGTTTTAGTAAAATGTATGGAAGCAAAATTATAGCATTAATCAATTTAATTGTAGAATCGTCAGCTGGGCATCTGCTCTGGGTTAAGCAATGCACAAGGGGAGGATGAAGCCAGGCCTTCAAAAAGGTTTCACTCTAGTGTGCGAGGACCAATTAAATATCAATCATACACCCCCAAGCTTGAGTCAGATGGGAATAATTCTCCCTATATTACTCCTATTCACCATTTACTGAGTGCCTTTTGGTTAGCCAGACTCTAATGATAGCCCCTACCTTCAGGAAGTTAATAATACTCTATAATAGATATCACAGAATGGTGCCATCCCCCACTCCTACCCCAGCTGAATCCAGCCCACATACATGTTTTGTTTGGTTCATATAATATATTTTAAATTTTTAGAATTGTAAAAATCAAGACATTTTAAATAAAAACTCAGATTAATAGCTTCTCCTGAAAAGCTGGATGTGTAACAATGCCAGTCTTGCGCTCCTGAGTGGCGGCTGTCAGCTGGAGGACTTCAGGCAGGATGTGTGCCACTCCAGCACTTCGCAGTACCTTGCAGGCTTGCTTTATTCATTTATATACCTATCTGGTCTCAACAAATATTGGCACATATTACCCCTGCTCCAGATATGAACTGTATCTTTGAATTTTAACCATACACCTTTCTTTTGTAATCAATTCAGCATGTATTTATTGAGTGCATATTATCACCCAGCAACTAGGCTAGCCACTGCTGATTGGTATGAATAAGATACAAACCTTATCTTTAAAGAACTCCATACAAAACCAAACCCATTGCCATTGAGTCGATTCCGACTCACAGCAACTCAACAGGACAGAGTAGAACTGCACCATAGGATTTCCAAGGAGCAGCTGGTGGATTTGAACTGCCCACCTGTTGGTTAGCAGCTGAACATTTAATCACTGTGCCACCAGGGCCCCATAAGAACTCCATAGTTCCCCATAGCAAGGGTACAACTCAGCTAGAATTGAAAAGACAACCAAGGCCTCCTGGTAAAGGAAGAACCCAGATATGAAAAAACTAAGCATTCAATAATTTAGAGATCATTAAAGGTATATTTCTTCAAGAGCAAGTGGAGTTTTTGGCCAGTGACCTTGTAAAGCAGGAGAGGCCAGATTCCCAGCCAATGCAATGGACAGGTTATGCAATCACCCACAGTGTTTAGGACAGTGGAGACCATCAAACCCAACTCTTCAGGCAAAGGGTGTTGTAGCATTGTAGTTTGTTTTGCACCAAGATCCAGAACAGCTGTTACCAATTCACTGGAAGATTACACATGTGTCCCTTCTTACATTCCCATCACTATTTAGGTACTCCTCATCACTCACCAAAACTATTGCAACAGCCTCCTCAATGATCACTCTGTGACCAATCTTGCTTGACACCAGCCATCCCACCCATGAGATTAATCTTTCTGAAGCACAGTTCTAATCACTTTATCCCTTTTCTAAACAATTTCCAGTGACTGTCCATGGCTAAGTAAATTGAGTCCAAACTCTCTAATTTGACAGCAAGGCATTTTACGTAAGGCCCCTATCTGGCTTTCCGGTTGTATTTCCTAATATTTCCCTACAGCAGCGCTCACAAACTTGCTGTCTGTAGGTCTTATTCAGTCCTCAGAAAGATTTTGTTTGGCAAATACAGGACTTTTATAAACATTTGAATTATCTGCAAATATTTACTAAATGACTTTTCCCTTTAGATTTGCACATGCTTTCCACTTTACCCAAGTCCCCACCACTCTCTATTGTATGATTCTGGATCATGTCACTCCTTTACTTGCTTGGCCCTGGTAGGCATTGAGATTTACAGCTGCCCTCTACATATTGCAACATCTAACCTAGATGACGTTCTACCCCATATTTTTTCTTTCTTGAGCTTTCCTCATGTTCTTCTCACAAATCTAACTTCCTCTGTAAAATATTTTACCATATTTCAGCTCTCTTTCCTGTAAATAGCAATAATATTACTCTACAGAATTTATAATCTTTTCTATATCGTGTGGGGTTATTTATTTATTGAGTATTCTTACCTTATACCATCTGGTTGACTCTAAGCTCCATGTAGAAAAGGACTATGCATTATAATCTCTGTAAGGTCTCACATAGTCCCTTCTATGCAGTACAGTCAATGTCTGCCTGGCATTAATTAAGTTATTCATTTTCCTTTGGCCTTACAGGCCTATATTAGTTGTGTATGCCCCTAAGAAGGCAGTAACTCACTAGAAATGTGGACACCACTAAGTCGGAAGGCCCCCATGGACTTTTTTAGCATTTTCAAGTAGGGAGTGAGGAATACTATATTTAAAGGAAACTACTGAGAGATTTTAGGTAAACAGAACATGATCCTTTTTGTTGGAAGGTGTCTGTGATCTCCAAATTAAAGCACTGTTGCATGCCTCACAAGGAACATCAGGAAATCCTTTAGTGTGCTCAACTTGTGTTAGTATCACAGGAGTCTATTCCTGGGGCCCAAGTGAAACAGTGAATTGAGCCAATGTCAGGTAGAGTACAGATACCCTGGAAAAAATTAAAGAGAAAGAGTTCTGTGCACTACACTCATATGTGTCCATTTCCAAAGTTACTGAGTGCCCACAAAGGAGCTTTCATTCTTGTTTGCCCTGGCAGAAAGACTGTCAAAAAGTTGTGAGGTTATAGTCAAATCTCCTTAGCTCCAGAAATGGATCCAACTCAATGGATTTGGATCCAAATAATCAACTGTAAAATGTGGACCAAAGAGACGAAAGTCACTCTTTTAAAATGTAATTCAACTCAGCAATGTTTAATGTACCCAGCATACTGATAGGAATCCAGAGAAGGCTGAAAAAAAAGGAAAGACAGAGGAGGCAACTAATATTAATGAGCATCTACCTCTATCTCAAAGTATCATGTTAGCACCCACCTTAAGATACATTCAGTCTGGTTAAGAAAGCAACACTTACCATATGTAGGAATAAGCAGCAAAGTAAACCTACAGCATTAAGCCAAAAAACCAAACCCATTGCCATTGAGTCAATACAGCATTAATGTAAGTGTAAATAATAACGAATAAAACTGGTATTTTTTTTCCTGATTCCCCCTGACATGGCGGATCTCTAAATATGTTTATTGAATTTCCGATTGAATAGCAATAATTTTCATTCTCCTCAGCCTATATACAATCTTGTGAAGTTTTTATTGATGTTTGAAAGTAAGGTGGAATTTGTCACCTTCATGTGCCCTCTGTCTGCCTGGGTCCTTGGCTAGGTAGAGGTATGTATGGATGTGCTCTGTTGCCTGAGAAAGGCCAGAAATACTGTGAGAACAAGCTGCTTTGACTTTGAGTTGACGGAAAGCTCATGAAAAAATCCTTCCTCTTGTGAAGTTGCCAGGCCAGTCTTTCCAACTCAAGTTGTGATGCATCCAAATTCTGTGTAGAGTCATGAGGTTCCCTTCCCACCTGACCCTCTGTATCACCTAGTCCAGCTAGTATCTGACATAGAGAACATGGAATTGTTGATTCCTTTTCCTCCAGCACAAGGATTCCTCACAACAGAGATTTTTCTGAGTTAAAAAGAAACCCAACTGGGAGGGTCTAGTTGAACAATATTTATTTTGCTACCCAAGACATAACACTGGGTATCAGCAAGAGCTCCAAATACAAGGTAAGGAGACTTAGACACACTGAGGTGTCTTGGCTTTGCTGATTATAAGCTGGGTGCCTTTGGGCAAGTCTGTCATTTGTAAAATGGGCACAATAAGCCCAACCCTGCCTACCAAAAGGGTTTTGTGTGTGTGTGTGTGTGTGTGTGTGTGTGTGTGTGTACGAGAGAGAGAGAATTGGGTATTTTGAAATTATGCCTATGAAATCATCACAAAATTCCCAAGAAATCAAGGCCAGTTACAGATTTCTAGAAAGAATTCAAGTAAGTGTTGTTGGAATTAAAGGAAGGCTACCACCAGAGTAGATTCTGAAGTTGCTAGTGGGCTAGCCAAGATGGCAGCCATGCATCTTCCTCTAGAGGTTGGGAACTACCACTCCTTTATGGGTCATGTATGATTTCTGTGGACTGGAATTAGAAGGACAAAAGTAGGAGTATCTTTGTTACTGGTCTATTAATGGCTTCCCACATTCCACCATCCCATGTGTAGGGATAAGAGGTTAATCAAATACATTTCTTGGGCAACAGATATGATCAAGGCTGCCCCAGAACACATTTGCTTCAAAAACTAGGCTTTTGTTTCTGGGAAAATCTCCCACAGAGAAACATGAATGCCAAAGTGAACTATAAATAGGACTATCATTTGTGTCAATTATAAATAGATGTGTTCCCTTTTGATTAGAAGATTAATGTTAGCTGAAAGTCTATAGTTGAACAGAAATGAGAGAAAAACTTCTGACAAAATATTATTACATACTAGCAGTCAGATTTGATACCTTTCCTCCCTGAGGTATTTTCTCTGATTTTCCCTAAATGAAGACTCTTCTCATTTGAGTTCAGAATTCAGTTTAGTTTTTGAAGTACATTTGTTCATATCTCATTAGCTCCCCAGAACCTCCTATTACCTTGAAGATTATATAGCACACATGTGTGCACACACACACTTACATAGACACATGTAAAAACACACACATGCCTTTCTTTAAATAAAAAAATTGAATATCAGTGTCAGGAATTCAAAATGGAGTAAAACTTTCTCCTCAGATGCTCCCAAGGTGGCCACCATATCCTATTCCAAAAGTCCTCCTTTCCATGAAGGAGATTCTTTACTGAATTACTGTGTGCATGTGCACCCTTTAGTAAACATGTCTTAGCAGTGAGCACAATGACCAAAGAGAGGGAACAAAAGATAAGTAGAGGAAGGGCAACATCCCATAGGCTGTTGCTAATTGGCACTTGTCACATATGGGGCCATTTTCCTTTCACTCTGGGGGAACCATTCTCTAGAGGGATCCCAACTCTTTAGGTCTGGTTAACTGACTACTTGTCCTCTCCTCCTATTCATGACTCATTTCTGCCAGTACCAGGGAGAGAAAGCCAGCTTCCCATCCAAGCAGTCTTCTAGGTTCATCCTGGGACAAGGGATGGTGGATGGAGCAGCAGGGTATCTCAATCCTCTACCAGGCACAATGGAATGTGTGTCTCCTGCCTGCTAAGATGAGGGAATGGGAAATCTTACCTGAGTCTACCCACCTTATTTCAGGGAAGTTCTTGGTTCCAGCTTCCCCAGACCCAGCCTTACCCATTTCCGTTGAGTCAATTCCAACTCATAGAGACCCTTTAGAACAGAGTAAAACTGCCCCATAGGGTTTCCACGGCTGTAAATCTTTATAGAATTAGACTGCCACATCATTCTTTCTTCCGAGGAGCAGCTGGTGGGTTCAAACCACCACATTTCAGTTAGCAACCTAGCACTTAACCACTGTGCCACAAGGGCTCCTCATAGACCCAGCCTTAGGAGAACGCTTCAGGTAGAGAGGAGTCCCTGGGCGGCACAAGTGGTTAAGTGCTTAGCTGCTAACCAAAAGGTTAGCAGCTCAAGTCCATTCAGAAACACCTTGGAAGAAAGTCCTGGGGATCTACTTCTGAAAAATTCTCCACTGAAAACCCTATGGAGCACAGTTCTACTCTGATACATGGTGTTGCCATGAGTCAGAGTCAACTTGACAGCAACTATTTTTGTTTTTTGTTTTTAGGTAGAGAGGAGTGGGAAGAGAGGGCAGATCAGGGTTTCAAACCAGTTCTTCCCAGTTCAGTCATGGCTGAGAAACCAAAACCGGAACAGACCCAAATTATTAAAAATTGGGTGAACCGGAATGTTAACTGGAATGGGAAAAAATATGGGTCAAAGCCCTGCTAGAAACCTAATCTCCGCCTTAGAAAACAAGGGCAGGGTACGCACTGCATAGCAACCAAATCTCTGGCCCCTCGGATTTTGAGCAGAACCGAAAACAGTGGTGCACCACTCAAGGACAGCAAGTGACCACATGCGCTTTAAATGTGTGTCGCTCTCCACAGTGCTGCCAGTAACCCAATTTCCCTCATCAGGCCCCTCGAAAGGGCTCACTACGCCTCGTCCCATTCCAGGGCTTCCATCCGTAATTCTGCCTATTCCGGTTACCATTCCAGAGTACTCAAATTGTAAAAATTCGGGTCTGTTCCAATTTCACTTGGTCAGCCATGACTAAACCGGTTCTGACTGGTTTGAAGCCCTTAGACAGATGCAATGAGTAGGGACCCTCTTGGGAAACTCTTCCCCCACTTTAAATTCCCTGTTTCTGGATTCAGTGTGAGATGTTTTTAAAAGAACTTAGCTTGTCAACTGGAAATTCACTGCGTGACCCGAGATTCAGGGGAGATTTCTGGAAAAACATTAATCAGGGGTTTGGAAAGTCTGAGTCCCAACACATAAAGAAATATATTGAAAATGTTTGAAGATATAAAATTCTTAGAACCGTTGGACAGGTTTCTGTGCGTGACCTTTCTCTTCCAAGTGGCATTGCTCAACACCCAAGATCCCATCAGAAGGCTGACATCATGCTGTTGTGCAACTCACAGCCATAGCAATGTCACTTTGCTAACTGCACTTGCTGTACATTCAACCACTGAGAAGCCGAGCAGCTCTAAGTTTTGAGTCAGAAGTTCTGAGCAGATCATTCTCACGAAACCTGAGCCCCTGGTGCTTCTAAAAAGTCAAAACACATTTGGATCTTGCAAACGGAGGATGTCAGAGCCAATATTTTCCCCTTTAATCAAAACCCAGGAATGGCATGGTGGGTGGCTGAGGCCATGTCCTCCTTCCTCCCTTTCTTTTCCCCCACATGGCCTGCCAAGATTCTGCAGGCTTGAGAGAGCTGAAGTGAGAAAGAAGCTCTGGTCCTGTGTGTTCAGCCCTGAACCTCTCTGCCGAACCCTGCCCTAATGTTGGGCTCTGACACAGCTTAATGTGAAGACACAAGCCCGGCATCACCAGTTTGTCTCCCAAATTGATAGGTAAACAACAAATAGGAAAGGCATCTTTTTCCTACTCGTCCCTGCATTTATTTGGGGTTCTATCCAACGGCCTGACTTTATATCCAGTGCTGGTCTCTGACTCACTTGACCCCCTCATGGAGAATCTTCCATCCATATTGGATCACTCCCCTGGCTCAATCTGTGAAACAATTTTCAAAAATGAACCCTCTTTTTATTCTTAAATAGCCTGGCCTAGAATGTTCTTGGGAGCTTTTTGAAGAGCACTGAGTACTGGCTTATTCACAAAAGTGGCAGCAGCCTTCAGCTTGGTTAAGTCAAACACTGGCACGTGCAGGTGACCAGCTGATGTGAGCATTTATCTTGTTCCTTCTGTGTTGCTTTCATCTTTCAGAGAAATCTAGGAATAGCAGAGAGATCAATCTGCCCTTCCCCCTGGTGCATGCAGTCCTCACCCAGGGAGAAGGAGGAGAAAACCCTGTCATTCCCCAAACCTCATGAATCACTAAGGAGGGTCAGTAGCGGTGTTGGATAGTGGCAAGTTTCAGAAAGCTTGCCAAAATGTCTGTGAAGTGCAATGAAGGTACTCCTGCTTGTCTGGAAGTCAAAGCATGTGTTTAGGCCTTGAATGGGTAGGATTTTGACAGATGGAGAAATCTGAGGCAGAGAAGCTAATCGAATGGAAAAGTCTGCAGATGGCAAAGTACGGGGGCATGTTTGCAGGTTATATGAGACATCGAGCCTCTTGTTGGGTAATGTAGTAGTGGGGAGTAGTGTAGGATAAGCCTGAAAAGACAGTAGTGCAAGATAAGCCCAACATGTATATAATAGCTAGTGCTTTCCAAGCTCTTCTGTGCATGGTACTATTTTAAGCACTTATATGTATTAGCTCTTTTAATCCTAACAACAACCCTGGAGAGGTAGGTACTATCATTATCCTCACTCTACAAATGAGGCCACTGGACACAACATACTCTGGAAGGATGTTAACAAGCATATGATATGGCCTACAATTATCTAATTGATGAGACCATCCTAGCACAGACTGAGCCATTATAGGTCTACAAAGTTGAGCTCTACAATGGCATCAGTACATGCACAGATATTTAGTGGAAGCTCTGCACACAGAGAAGTACCTCACATGCATAAGGGCACAATGCTTCTAAGTGTGACAAAAGCAAGGTTGTAAATCAGACAGTCAACACCAGCACCCATATTCCTAACCTTTACAGTATACTGCCTCTAGCATGCCTTTAGTTTTTGGGTTTTCTTCTATACCCTCTTCCCTAACTGTGTAAATGCTGTTACCCCTAAGGCCAAGCTCATTTTTTTTTTCTCCTTAGTGAGGCCTCTTCCAACTCCATCAACAAGAATTTATCTTTTCCTACTCCAGGCTCCTTTTTATTCATATCTACAGTAATTTTCTCAATCTTACTTGTATACGAGTCAGTTATGTGTTCACTTGGGAAATTCTTGAGGCCAGAATTGATGTCATAATCCTCTTTATATCCTCAGAAACTGGAACAGTGCTTGGTATGTACAAGGTGCCGCATTAACATTGCCTGAATTGAGTTGAATACCAGAGTCCACTCGTTGATGCCTAAACAAATGTTCCCTCATCCTATCATACCTTTTTAAGATCATCTTTCCAAATTAAAAACAAAACGACAAAGAAATGATGAGCTCCACAGGGAGCTTCCCCACTCCTGAAAACTGACAACCCATAAAAAACAGTTTAGACAAGGACAATGTGGACAGTCCCAGGCCACAGACCAAAAACACCATTCCAAGTTTAGCCCTGCTTGGCTACAAAAGAATGCTAGTGGTATCAGCACTCCTAAAGGCAAGAAATGCGGCCACACGTGGATGATGTATCTCAAGAACCGTGGGGTTCCAGGATTTCTGAGAAGTCTCCCTTCATCCTGATAAAGTTTCCAGCTTCTCGACCTCAAACCCCAACTCCCTGCAAAAGACTCAGAAACACCCAATTTAATTAAAACCTCTTATTTTCACATTGAAGTCACAGATTTTCACAGGATGCAACGTGTTGCTAACCCAGCAGTTTCCAGACTAGACTGCTCAGCAAGGCAGGTGCTGTTTTCTTTTTAGGGCCCATGTCCTTAGATTGCTTTACTGCTTAGATGTCTCTGAGGGCCAAATTGCTCTGGAAGATTCCAGCCCAAGCTCGCCCTCTTTTACTCAACTCTTATCTGACCTGGAAGTTTTCATTCTCCCATAGGTGATATTAGCCATTAGGAAGAGAACATCTTATCTTTTTAAAAGCATACTTTTAATATCTGTCATTCGTTCTCTCCAAACTCAGAGAGTCAATAACAACAGTAAGCAGAGCACAACACACTCTGGGAGGATATCAAACAAGTATATGATATAGCCAACAATTATCTAATTGGTGAGACTAACCTGGCACAGATTGAGCCATTATAGGTCTGCAAAGTTGAGCACTACAATGGGACAGATATTTACAGAGTATCTATTATGTGCCAGACACATATGACCCAAGACCCTTCTTCTGAAAATCTGTCCCAGGTACTGGGGATATTGTACTGAACTGAACTTTCAGGGATCCCCTAGGTGCTTACAGTTTACCCATAAAGGTGCAGATCCAATGCTTAGGGAGATCAAGGAAAGGAGAGAACCTCATAAACTGGAATCATCAGGGAAAATAGCTATACAGTGTATTTCCCAAGCTATCTTTCCTTCCCAACTGTTGGAATATTTTTCTCATCATTTGTTCTTCTTTTTCTTTTCACCTTTTTTTGTCTTCTCAGCACCTTCTACAGCATGCATTGTGGAACATCTACTGATAGATACAGCAACTGGTTTAAATCCTTTCTGGCAAGCAAGCCCCACTATTAGGTTCACTTTGGGCTCTTGGTCTTTCTGCTTCTTATCCCAACCAACTTATATTGATGTGTCGGTCTCCATCTGACTCATCGTTTTTCTCCATTTTCCTATACGCACTGAAGCATTCCAGGTATACTGGAGTCTCTTGTCCGAGGAAAGCCCACAGTTCCTGAGGTGTTATGCAAAGGAAACCATAAAATGTCCATGGGCCTATCTGTATCTTGGCACCTTGATCTCAAATTTCTGGAAGCTCTGGCTTCCTGAAAGCTCATTACCCACTCGAGTAAACGAGCAAAACAGACATAAGAAAAACAAACTAAATCATTTTCAAGTTACTTGTTTGAGAAATACTAAAGTGTTCTGTGGAAAGATGAGCAATGGTCTCTGATCCTTGAAGATCAGTGCATAGAAGTCACAGGTTTTGATACAACTTCATTGATGAAATCAATTCCTACCTATGAGCCAACTGGTCTACCTAGAAGAGTTCTGAGAATAGATAATCTGGACTAGGGGTGGGAAACCATTGTTCAAATTCCAGACGTGGAACTATGACTTGCTAGATATGGCATTAGAGTTTATATTTTGACATTTGCTTATCTTCTCATGAGAAATCTAATTTTCCAAAATACTTCTTGCTCTCCTCTGGGACCATCAGACTAACCTACCATTACAAGATCCTCCCTAAATTAAGGAGAGAGTTTGCCTCTAAAGCCTCTTTCAAGGCTGAACTTCTGTCACTCTATATCCTTAGACCTCAAATCCTGACTACAATTAACAGAGGTTTAGGAGAAAATTACTCAAGACCCTTCTTCTGAAAATCTGTGCAAGGTATTACTGGAGGAATTGGAAAGAAGGAAAAAACATGAGATGCATAAATGGAAGGAATGAGGACTGACAAACAGCACACAAACATTGAGAAAACAAAATTTAAAATAGCAAAGGAACTTCTTTAAGTATACCTAATGAGTTTGAGGAGCCTTGGTGGCGCAGTGATTAAGAGCTCAGATGCTAACCAATAGGTCAGCAGTTCAAATCCACCAGCCACTCCTTGGAAACCCTATGAAGCAGTTCTACTCTGTCCTATAGGGTCACTATGAGTCAGAAGCGACTTGACAACACCTAACAATGACAATGAGTTTGAAAAAAGAAAGGCAAATGTGTACTTCTTCTGTATTATCAACACAGAGTGGTAATAACCATAATCTCCAAATTAGATGGTGTAGAGCTTTAGCCTACAATTGTGCAAACAGGGGTGCAAAGGAGATTGAGGAGTCCAAAGAGTGGTGCTTTATCAGGTCTAATTTAGTCTTATAGCAGTTGGAAGTCCATTTGTCTCCAAGAGAAGCACTGCATGGTAACCAGGTTTTGGTTCCTTACGGAAAGCTACTGGGGCCATGAGAGTAAGAGAAGGCTCACAAAGGAAGCCAGAAAGTGGACCAAGGCAAATACAGTTCCTGTCACATCCAAAATAGTTCACGTAGCTCTTTGTGCTACCCTCTTACTCTTCGTTATGAAACAACTGCTGTGAGAGTTGTGGAAAAGTAAGGAGATCTTTAGCTTCGAGCACTAAATGAGTGAATTAGGCAAGGAAAGCTTGAAATTTAGCGAAGGAAAGAAAGAGTGATAAGGAGAATAATATAAAATCCCTGGAAAAGAGTGCTTTCCCCTTTGAAAAATCTACTATGTGAAAATCTACACCGATAAAATAGATACACTCTGAATGAATTTTCTCAATTCAGAAGAATCTATAACTTCGATAAGATGCTTTTTAAGTCTCCATCACATGCCCTCACATTTGATGTGGTTGAGCACTTACTCCTTGGACATTCTGCCTCTCTTCACTTTACTGGATGAGATGAAATAGGAGAATCCACAAGGTGGTGTTCTTTGGAGGTCTCCATGACTACCCACCTTTGTGCTCCATTTCTGCCAAGTGGATATAACATGACAAGACTTAGAGACCCCAGGTAGTCCAGAGGATAAGAGCTTCTGTCAAGACCAGTGGCAGAGGAGACATCGAATTTTAGGGTTGGAAAAGACCTTTGAACTCACAGAATCCCTCTGCTGAGAAGGCAACCCTTCTTCAACATCCTGACAGAGGCCTCCGCTCAAATTCCTCCAGCTGAGAACACATCTCTACTGTGCTCCCTTGTTCTGCAAACCTAAAGCCTTAGCAATGATGTGTTACACCAATCCAAGAAACTCTCATCTCTGTAATGAGTGGAGGCCGCCCTTCAGTAACTCAGAGCAGGGCTCCTTCTCTGAACCTTCATTGTCCCTTGTACCTTCTAAGGCGCTTCACCTTATTTTGCTTTGTATTATAGTTATTTGTGGGTTATCTCATCCCCCCGTTGAATCATTAACTCCTCGAAGGCCATGACATTGCCTTACTCATTCATTTTCTCATACTCCACAGCACCTAGGATAGTGCCTTAAATATGGCAGAAAACCAATAGTTTTGTTTGCTTTTTAAATTGAGTTATTTTTAAATTGAATTGCAACCTAGTTTTTCAGGAAGACTGTCTATATTAGATATGATTTTAGATTAGAAATAAGTTTGTTGAATGAATTTATAAACTAATTAATCAGTGAACGACTGCTCATGGAAAGAGCTCCACTTTTCCTCTGTGAATTGAGGCAGTATTGGGAAAATGTTTTATTCCTCTGATCCTAACTATCCTTTTTTTCAGTCTAGAATCCGTGATACAAATGTGTCATAATCACTGTTAATCCAACACTGATGTAACCTGAACTTTTGCTCTGTGTAATCACAGATCTGGGGTGAATTTCCTAGAAAAGAATAGCCCCTGGGCAACACTCGTACGTAGACTAAATATAAATTGGACTTATCCTGTCCATGATGTTAAGAGCAGGGGAGGTCCTGACTCCACTGGGTCCCTTCCATCTTAGCCCCTCATTGTCCACAGCAGTACCCTACCAAAGCCTGCCTCTGCCTCTGGCATCTCAAACTTCCCTATTCTGTGCCTCCTCCTGCTTTATTTATACTCTCTGGGTAATCTATTACCTTCCTTTCCAGAAGCTTTGTATAAATATATCCTAATCCAGTGGAATAAATCTGTAATGGGGACATTTGAGGCACCAGTAACCAGCCAGTGACCTGTTCAACTCTGTTCATTCAAGAAGCGGTTACCACTAAGATACTCTGCGAGTAACAGAGACCCAGAATTACATTGGCTTAAATAAGATGGAAGTTGATTACTCTCTCATGTAAAAGTCCCTAGGTAGATAGTTCAGAGACTGCTACAACAGTTCTGTTCCACAAGGTCCTCAGCTCCAGACTTTAGGCCTTGGGCATGAAAACATTAACAAGGCTTCTGGTGGCTGTGATTCTTGAGCAATTTCACACCCTATCCATTAGCCAGATGTGTTGGAGCAAATTGAGTGGCTGCTCAGGAGAATATCTTTATCCTCAGTTGCCCTTTCCTTTCTGTCTTTTTGGATGGTGCTGAACAATACAGAAGCAATTAATAAACTCAGTACCATACAAGATGACAGTTAGGATCAGCAGAGCTCAAAAAAAGAGTCTAAAATGATGGCGGTCAGGGTGGTGAGTCTTTTAGAATACAAAGAACATTCATTTTCACTTTGTCCTATGTATCAGGTCAAGCAACCTAGTGTGAGAAGTCCCTCCGAAAAAGGATAGAAAAAAATATTACTCTTTTGGCACTGTCCATGATGCCACTTTACTTGCGTTAAGAGGTGTTATTGTCGTTAGGTGCCATCAAGTCAGCTCCTACTCATGGTGACCTTATGTATAACAGAACTAAATGTTGCCCAGTCCTGTGCCATCCTCATGATCACTGGTATGTTTGAGTCCACTGTTGTGGCTATTGGGCTATTGTGTCAATCCATCTCATTGAGGGTTTCCCTTGTCTTTACTAACCCTCTACTTTTCCAGCCATGATGTCCTTTGCTAGCAATTGGTCTTTCCTGAAGACATATCCAAAGTAAACAAGCCAAAGTCTCGCCATTCTCACTTCTAAGGAACATTCTGGTTGTATTTCTTCTAAGATTGATTTGTTCATTCTTTTGTCAGTCCACAGTATATTCAATAACCTTCACCAACGCTACATTTCAAATGCATTAATTCTTTTGTCTTCCTATTTCATTGTCCAGCTTTCACATGCATATGAGGTGATTGAAAAGACCATGGTTTGGTGTTGTTGTCTGCCTTTCAGTCAGTTCTGACTCATAGCGACCCTATATGACAGAGTAGAACTGCCCCATAGGTTTTCCAAGGCTGTAATCCTT
The DNA here is from genome assembly GCF_000243295.1 of Trichechus manatus latirostris. NCBI lineage: Eukaryota > Metazoa > Chordata > Mammalia > Sirenia > Trichechidae > Trichechus > Trichechus manatus. The sequence goes on along the minus strand of NW_004443963.1, from coordinate 3,205,686 downwards.
ATGGGAATAGGTCTTTTCTACCGTACAGTAACTGAGGGGTTCAAGCCACTGTCTTTTTGGTTAGCAGCCAAGCACTTAACAGTTTCACCACCAGGGCTCCTATGGCTTGGTGTACTGGGTTTTCCATTATTTCATACTAAGTTCCTCTTGGAAGATGCTAAGGACAGAAAACTATAGACACCAGGATGAATGAGAACAGAGAAGCAAAGGCCCTTGAAAACAGTACTTGGGCCTTTGGTACCTCTTGTAAAGTTTCAAACTAAGGGGGAGGGGGACATTATTTATAAAATCCATGACCCAGTACATTCAATGACAGTGATGCTTGTGGTGTGGTTTTCAACAGACATATAGGAGTTGTTACATATGAGGTCCCATGGAGCTCAATGAAGAATAAAGCAGTTTCTACCTCAGTGGACAAAGCTGGCTTTGATTTTGGATGCTTGATTCTTTTGTTCATAACCACTCATAGAGTTGCACGGGAAAGTCTCTTCCAGTTTTAATCCCAGTATATTAGCTTTGTTGTTGTTAGGTGCCGTCGAGTCAGTTATGACTCATAGCTACCCTATGTGCAACAGTACAAAACACTGCCCAGTCCTACGCCATCCTCACAATCATTGTTATGCTTGAGTCCATTGTTGCAGCCACTGGGTCAATCCATCCTGTGGAGGTCTTCCTCTTTTTCACTGACCCACTACTTTACCAAGCATGATGTCCTTCTCCAGGGATGTCCCTCCTGATAACATATTCAAAGTATGTGAGACAAAGTTTCACCATCCTTGCTTCTAAGAAGCATTCTGGCTGTACTTCTTCCCAGGTAGATTTGTTCATTCTTCTGGCAGTCTGTGGTTTATTCAATATTCTTCACCAACACCATAAATCAAAGGCATCAATTCTTCCTTATTCATTGTCCAGTATATTAGCTATTAAGCAATAATGTGTTTTTGCCAATTAGTCCTCTTTCATACATAGTCTTTCGCACCACTGAGCTTCTCCTTTATCAGGAATTTTCTTCTTAAGTTGAGAAGCAGTTTAGTAGAATTATTTAGTGATTGAGCAGACCTCAATTTGAATCTTGATTTGGCTACTTAATAGGTGGGTATCCTCTAGATAAATAAGCTTTTTTTTCTAAGTATCATTGTTTTCAACTGTAAAATTGGGATAATGTCATCTATAGTATTGCTGTAAGAGTTAAATGAGAGAATGTATGTGTAAACCAGATGTCCCCAAGCTTCCCAGTCTCCTTGGATCACACTTTTCTCCAATATCTACATAAAATGTCTTTTGACTCCATTCCACATTCCATTGGAAGTCCATGCTCTGCCCAAGAGCTATGACAGTTTGTGACACAGCACATCTCCCAAGTTAGTCCACACCACAGTCTGCTTCCCAACTAAGGCCCACTGCAGTCATCTCTCCTGACTCCTGCAATTGCTGTCCTCTATCACCTGCTATCTTTGCTCGAAGGTGGTATAAAGTGGACAAAGATGATTCTAAGATTTGGAGTCTGGGTAAGTAAGAGGATGAAGATGCCAACAGGCAAATCCAGAGGAGAATTTGACCTTGGTTAACTTTGGTCAATGGCAAAGACATTGACTTTAGTTTTGTAGGTACTGGATGATAGCTGGGCATTCAGAAGACAATTCATGTGAGTCATTAATGGACCTGAGCAAAGCTTAGAGAGAGGGCAGCCCAGAGGAGTCAGTTTGGAAGTTTCCTTGTATGAGTGATAACTGAAGCACCCCCTTAATATTAAAATTAAAATTTAATTTTAAAAATAAAAAGAAAAGAAAATGTCCATTCTTAGACTCTCAAAGGGGCTAAGCACTACCAAGTTATACTACAAATGATCTTACAGAATATTCATCCCTTTAGTTACCACCTGATTTTCTACTTATTATTATTTTTGTAACTGAAATTTACAATCACAGAATTATAAAGTATTGGAATAAGACTTGAAAATTTCCTGGTCCGAACGCCTCACTGAAGCATGGGGAAATTGACCTTTTAGAGAGTATGGGTCACCTGACCTTGCTCACTCCAGCTGAATAACACTACCAGGTATCCATAACCTACTATTAGAATTTCTGCTGTTCTTTGCTCATTTTTTAACCTACAGTTCAGATACACAAGATATGTTTTTAGACATTCATCTGCATTAAAAATGTTCCCTCCAACTGGAGTATGAGCCCAGGTAGTGAAGAGACAGTGTGGAACAAGAAGCCAGATGGCCTGCATTTTAGCCTCAGCTCTAGAAAGGACTAGCTGCATGACCTGGAGTCATTTCATCTTTCAAGGTCTCTGTTTCTTCATTTGAGCAGCAAGGGGATTGGGCTGGATTAGCTCTGAAAGGCCTTGCAGCTCTGACATTCCACGATTCTTGGAAGAATCAACTGTCTCCAATCCCACACAAGATGGAGAGCAGGTCCATTCCAGAATTTGGGGAGGCTTGTCAGGACAAAAGCTGGCCTTTTCTCTGTGGGGGCTGGAGAAGGGAAGCAGCTGAAGCAACACTATCAGTTTCCTTCCCATTCAGAAGAGAACAATTGAGCTCCTCCCAGGGGAAACCATTCGAATTCTGACAGTGTGGGGTCTGTCTTATGCCGGGAATGCAAGGATTACTGTGGAATGGGGGCACTTAGTGGCCATGATTCTGAACGCAGAATCAAAGATGGAAGTAAAGCCAAGAGGTTCTTAGGCCCAGTCCCCCGCCTCTATCTAAGCCTTCCAAGGCAGATGGTTGTCATCCTACGTTTAAAGATCTCCAGGGTACCAATTGCTCAGCTTCCCACAGCGCCCTGGGTCAGCGTGTTTCCCCCTTAAAATCAAAAGTTCTTCCCGATGTTTAAGTGGAAACACTTTCAGTGTAGCATGAGTGTGTTTACCCTTGTCCAGGCCTCAGTGGAACAAGAAGAAAAATAGTCTGTGTGATAATAACCCTTCTTGTACCTGATGGTGGTGATTAAGTCAACTTCAGCCTTTTCTCTTTTGGGCTAAACCTTAACTTCATTTTCCACCCAGTTAATCATTTTCCTTACTCCTATCTGGATTCTTTCCAGCTTCTCCAAATGAGGCTTAAAATAGTAGGATGAAATCTGAGTTTCCACTCTAATTAAAACCTCAGCATTGCCAAGTTTTGTGGAAGGATTACTCTCTAGGCTTTCATTTCATAATTCTCTGCATACGCCAGCCTCGTATTACAGTTCTGTTGTAGTACTATCTTGCTCACACAGGGCCCACAGCTATTTTGCTATAGTACTTGTATCTGCCAGTTGGAGCACATTTTTGTCCATTTTAAACATCTTGTCTTTAATGACCTCCTTTCTAAGTTGTTAAAGGTTGCTTCAAATTCCAGTCCAAACTTCTAATATTAGAAGATACTTTCCAACTTGGTATAATCTGAAAAACATTCTTTTATTTCAAACATTGAGCAAGGAATCTCAATCTTATATTAGTTCTAGAAAGGGCTGACTATATCATTCATTTCTCCCAACACCCAGGAGCGTGGTTTGGGCATGAAAAACAACACAGACCACCAGCCCCCATTCATTTATTCAGCAAACTCTGTCATGTACCAGTAATAGGCACTGGAAATATAGCAATGAACAAATCACAGTTTATCCATTCGTTAACGTGTCTATACATGTATAAGAAATGTATTCAGTAAGCATTTACTCTGTACGGTCCTGTTCTGGGGCCATAGCAGTGAACAGGACGTACAAGGCTCTTGCCTCCATGGATCTTAGACTCCAACATGGGGATGAGGGAATAGGGAGACAAAGTACAAGTCAACCAACAAATAATCAGGACCATGCCAACTCATGATAAGTGTTTTGAAAGAAACAATAGAGTGTTAGACTTCAAAGTGGTGGCTATTTTAGATGGGATGAACAGAAAAAGTCTCCCCAAGGAGGGGACTCTCAAGACCTTAATGCTTAGCAGGTTCTGCTCTTCTGAACGAGTCTCCTTTCATAAACCAATCTTCTTCCTGTTCTCTTCTCCCAGTCCCAGAACTAATTTTGCTGGTATGTTCATGGTTGATAATGCATTGCTCCTCAGTTACTTACTCACATTTCCAAAGAATTCTTTCATGGTCTTTAATCCAAAGAACTGATACATGGGAGGAATGTCATCATACAGGAGCCTTTATTCCTTAGGAAGTTTATAGTTATTCCTTGAAAACCAGGGTCCAGTGGCCCATTAAGTGTGGGGAAAGCAGATTGCACACCATCAAATAGATTTCTTCACTGCAGAACTTTTCACAACATTGAATAGGCTGATGGATCTTAAGAATCTCCAGAATGGGATAACATTTGCAGCTGTTTCCTAAGCTTTTGCATGGAGCGTCTTGAAGAACATTCTCTGGAGAATGCTAGGTTGAGATGATACCTGGGATCCTTTGGTGTTTTTTAACATTGGATATGATTCCAAATCATAAGCAGCCCTTGTTGTTTCTGAAAGGTATAATAGAAAGAAGACTGCCACGGAAGGCAGGAAGTCCTGTTCCTGATTTTGCCTCTGCTTCTCTGTGAGCTTGAGCCTGTCCCTCTCTAGTTTTCTTGGATTGGTCATGGAGCCTTTGAAGAAGCTTTTGGGAGTCTGCACTTCCTCTCTCCAGGAAAATCCATAGGCATGCATAATTGTACACCATGTCAGAGGGCTCACAGACCTTGTACCAAAACTCACCCATAGACCCCAAGATTTAAAAAAAAAACAAACAAAAAAAAACCAGGACTGAAAGATTTTTAAGGCTCTGTCCAACGCTAAAATTCTACTAAATTTTTTTGATCTTTTGGTCCATATTTTTTATTAGCCTGTGGGTTTCTTGGGCCCAAACCAAGTGTCCTACATTCTCCCAAGCTTCCTTCAGTTTTGGTGGAGTGTTCTCCACATAAGGGATACTTAATAAGCACTCCTGTGCCCATGGCTAGCTGACTCCAAATAGAATCCTGTGATGACTTCTGTATGAGAAACAGCTAGAGAAGGTGGGGGAGACTCCTCACACAGAGGTACCGGTCAGCCCTGGGGATACCCAGTTGGCTTCCCAATTAGTGAATGAGATCATTTTCCCTCTGATCTTTTCCAGAAATAGATCTGTGAAGAAGGCGCACGCTGTAATGACCTAGTGAGGCAATGGGAAGGAAGTGACTAGAAAGGGAATCATTAAAAACCCAACTTCTTCTTTAAAGGGAAATGGAAACAGGGACTTGGAGGAAGGTTATAATTGTCAAGCTAGCAGTGGCCCCTGCTTTCCCTCCTGGTGCTCCCAATATGGATTTTCTGCCCTGTGGGACATCATTTGATTTAAAGCTATGGGAGCCTCACACACAGCCTCACAAGAAGGGCTCGGAAAAGAAATAGAGCATCGTTTGCCCTCTTCCTGACATTTATGTATTGAAGCAGTTGGATTAATTAACCCTCTTCACTCAGTGGGATTGATCTGAACATTTGCTTGAGAAATTTTGATGATTATGTGTTGCCTGACTGACAAATAACAAATTATAATTTTTCCTTTTGCAAAATTGAATATCCTCTGGCTTATATAACCACCTTGGTTCTATATGCAATCACCGGTGATGTATTTCCCTTTAGTTCTCCTTTGCTGTGAGTTTCAAATGATCTGTGAAAGGGTGTTTTGATGATGTGACCCTGAAAGTGTGCCAAGGACCCACTCCACATTTTTGGCTTTTCTGCATTACCCTAGGAGGTCATAAAGGGGAAGGCATAGAGAAGGTAGAAGACTGGGGTTGTCAGGAAGTCTGTCCTCTGAGCTAAGTTTTACAGTTGAGCAGATTGGTTTGAATCCCACCTGACAATTTTGTAAGCTTAAAAATAAATTGAACCTGGTTCTTTGGAAAGGCAGCTTTCAATATCAGAGGTCGTCCTTGTGTTTCTAGCTTTCCATTTGTCTGGGGAATTGGTTAAGGTGCTAATTTCCTTCCTTGCAACCTGGCGTGTTGTGTGCAGGTGCTAGCTGGAATTCAGAATGACACAAACTGCACAAATAAAAAATACAGGGAAGGGAAAAAGGTCAACATGTGTTTTTCGTTTCAGTTCATTTTTTTCTTACTTTGGAGGGTCATGATTTTTTTTTTTTCTTTCTTATTGCAATAAAACTGATTCTGCTACCAGACTAACATATGGATACCTTTACTAGGCAGTTATCAAAAGAGGTAAAATGCCTTTCTGGGGGTTTTGAAGTGTAAGAAGTCTTTCCCAGGACTCCAGTCCTCACTGGCTCGTTCCTTCTCCCAGGTGCTATAGCGCTGAATCATATAGTACATACACGTGTCAGAAGGATAATCACACAGAAGCAGCAGCATCAGTAGGAAATTGTTAGAAATGCAAATTCTTGAGTCCCACCCCCAGACCTCCTGAATCGGGAACTCCGGGGGTGGGGCCCAGCAATTCGTATTTTATAATTTTTGTGATTCTGATACAGGCTCAAATTTGAGAACCACTGGTATGTGTCACAGGGCCCTGGTGGCACAGTGGTTAAGAGCTCAGGCTGCTAACCAAAAGGCTGACAGTTCAAATCCACCAGCCACTCCTGGAAACCCTATGGAGCAGTTCTTCTCTGTCCTAAAGGGTCGATATGAGTTAGAATCAACTCGACGGCAATGGGTTTGGTTTTGGGTTGGGTTTGGTATGTGTAACTGTGTAACCATCACCCCATGGTGTGTTAGTCATGTTGGGCCCTAGCTGTTTCAGGAAGCCTCACAGAAACAGAAATTAATCCACTCATGGGGGGTGAGGGCAGGTATGTGAGTGGAGCTCTGGTGGCACAGTGGTAAGAGCTCGGCTGCTAATCAAAAGGCTGGCAGTTTGAATCTACCAGCTGCTCCTTGGGAACCCTATGGGGCAGTTCTTCTCTGTCCTATAGGGTCACTATGAGTCAGAATAGACTCTACGGCTATAGGTTTGGTTTTGGTTTTTTGGTATGTGAGTGGAGAGGGCTTACCGTGTGAAATTAAAGGAACTTCCAGATTCATAAGTCATTTAAACTCTCAGTTTCCTCATCTATAAAATGGGAATAATTCCATCTGCCTCATAGAGTTGTTGAAATGACTGAAGGACAGAACGTGTGTGAAAGTGATTTGTGGATTGTCAGGCACTCGCTGGAATTAACTATCAGTAATGCCAAAGTGCATTACGAACTGCAGGCTCCCGGAAGGCCGGAACTGTGTCTACTGTTTCTTCTTCTGTATTCTGAGCATGGAGTTCAGTGCCAGGCGGATAGTTGGCACTCACTGACTCTTTTTTGAATAATAATATGAACTAACAGTCAGCAAGTGCCTACTCATGCAGTCATCACAAGCACCCTGTGAGGTAGGTAGTCTTTGCATCCCCATTTTCAGGTGAGACCTGAGAGGTTAAGTAACTTACCCACGGCCACATAGCAAGAAGTGGTAGAGCCAGGATTTAAACTCAGGCAAATCGGCACCAGAGCCTATGCTTTAACCACTGCACCAACCAGCTACACAATTATTTAATTGATGATGATGCTAATATGATGATGTGAGATGAGATTTTGTAGGTACTTGCTCTGTGCCCCACACTGTTCTAAGCATTCTATGTGTCTTAACTCACAACAACCCTATAGAAATAGGTTCTATTATCTTCCCCCTTTAACAATAGAGGAAGCAGAGAATCTGGTTTCTTCTCTCCAATGTAAAAATGTCTTCACGTTACTTCTGTGTACTGTTTTACACTTCGACCTACCAGCCCAGTAATCGATGAGCATTTTTGAAGTATGTGATGGGTGCCCAGTGCTGCGCTTCTAAACACAGAAGCCTGAGATGCAGTCTGTGCCTTCAAGACTCTTAAAATCATGTTGGGGAAATGGGCCAGTCTTCACAAAACAGAAAGTAAAGACTCAAACATCAACAAATAGCTGGGCGCTGGGCAATTGTCATTCAACTGTTGAGTTCAGTATTCCCGCATTAGTTTCCTTTAAAATTGTCACGGTAATCGGAGTTATAAAGAGGATAGTGACCTGTTGTCCCATTTTTGTCTGTTTCATTCACTTCACATCCCCAGTGTTGAGAACAGTGTCTGGAACATGACGCCAGTTACCAGTTGCTGTTGAGTCGATTTCAACTCATGGTCACCCTATGTGTGTCAGAGTAGAACTGTGCTCCAGAAGGTTTTCAATGGCTGGTTTTTCAGAAGTAGATTGCCAAGCCTTTCTTTTGAGGTGCCAATGGGTGGACTCAAACCTCCAACCTTGAGGTTAGCAGCTGAGCACATTAACCATTTGCACCACCCAGGGACTCCCTAGAACATAGTAGGTGCTCAGTAAATAATTGTGATTGAATGAGTATAAGCAGGAGAGGAATAATGTGTTGGAAGGAGGGGAGATGTGGTTAGCCAGGTTTTGGACTGGAGAGGGAGGCAGGTTGTCAGAGGTATTACAGTCTGAAAGAAGGCTGAGAAACACTGGACTGGGCAGGAGCCAGGTTCTCTAGGGAGGATCTGGGTTCAGAAAAAGCATGGGAGCAGACCCTTTGTAATTTAGGATGCAAACTCCCCCACTCCATACCCTGAGGTGTGGGGCTGCCGTGGCGGCTGTGTTCCTTGAGCCTCCACCTAACCGCCTCATAGACAAGAAAACTCACAAGTACTTGGTGATTTTGAAAGTTAAGAACCAGGGTCTCTTGTCATCCATTTCGTTTTCCTTGGTTTTTCTTCTACTTAGCCAACTTAGGATGCCAAGCCCAAGTCTTGGTTACACCCCATGTTTCCGTCAGAGGAAACTGCACGAGTAATTGAAAATAGAAATCGGTTCTTTTATTCTAATTCACAGGTTGCAGGTAAGATTCCTGTTTGTACTCCATCTTGGCTGTCTCTTTTCTAATCCTGAGAGAAAAATCTGGATCTAATTTTTCTGCTTTGTTGATTAAATTCCTTCTGGTCCTTGTGCAAAATCGTGGGCTTTCATCAAAATAGGATTGTCTGATAATACCCTTTTACTCAGTAATTCCATTCTGGGGAATTTATTCTTATAAATGATTTAAAAGGAATAGAAAATTATGTGTACAAAGACACCTATTGCTGCATTAATTAAAATAATGATAAGCTGGAAATAGCCTAAGTGTCTAATAATAGGAGAATGGTGAGAGAAATCAATGATAGCAAACCCATTCAATAAAATATTATGCAGCCTTTGAAATTATGACTATGAAGATTATGTAGCAATGTGGAAAATGCTTGCAACATAATGTTAAGTGAGAAAAGCACAATGCTTCATTAAATCTAGACTGTGACTATATGTCAAATGATGTGTGCATCTAGATGAGAACTCGAAAAAATAGAGAAATTGAAGATAATGTGATTTGTTAGGATACTAGGATTATGAATACAATTACTTTATTTCAATTGCTGTTGAAGTTGTTACAGCTTTGTGCAATTCAGGGGATTGGAAACAGGATCGTCTGTTTGCATTGCAGAGCTGACTGTCCCTTCCAAAATTGGAAAGAGTCACAGTGTACTGGGTGAGATGTGAGCATCCAATACCCAACCGAGCCCTAAACTGCTGGGTAGCACAGATTGCTCTCTCTCTCTCAAGGGCAAAAGCCATGTATGACATTCCTTCTGGCATTCTCCAGAATACTTAGGAGAAAACTCTATCTACTGCATGTCCTCAGACCCAGGGGTTGGTGAGCTGACTCTGATGACTTCATCCCTATTATTCCTGAATATTAGCATCACAGTGCCTTTAAGAAGCCCAGTCACAGTATGAACTTCCGAGTTTTTGCTCACCAGGGAATTCTACTTTCAAGAAGTCCCAGTTGAAGTGAACTGGCTCTGCAACTTACTAGCTGTAGGATTTGGGTCCAGTTACTTAACCTTGCTAAGCCTCAGTTTCCTCATATGTAAAATGGATATAGTAATAGTGCCTAGTCCATGTGGTTACTATAAGGATATAAATGAGATAAGGCATAAAAAGTAATATTCACTATAGTAGCTTAATAGAAAGCATTCAATAAAGGGAAAGTATTGGTAGTGTGGAGTCCCTGGTGGTACAAACAGTTAGTGGACTCGGCTGCTAACTGAAAGGTGCCAGAGAGGCACCTCGGAAGAAAGGCCTGACAACCACCTTCCAAAATATTAGCCACTGAAAACCCTATGAAGCATAGTTCTACTCTGACACACACGGGCTCACTATGACTCCGAATTGACTCAACAGCAACTGGTTGGTTGGTTGGTATTGGTAGTGTTATTTCAAAGGCTCCCATTTTTCTAAGTCTCAAAGAAATAAGTTTAAATATAAAATGAATGGAGGAATGAAATGCCCCCCTTTCAATCCCACAAGAAACTCATGCTTAATGGAGAAATTTCCAGACTCACTTGGTTGCATCTTTAGGTCTTATTATACATAGCTTCTTCTCCCTCATTAGTCAGTATCCTCTAGGTTTGAGTGTTCGCAAGTGTTTTTGCCTGCATGGAGGCCTTTTTGGCACGACTGTGTTTAAATCACGTCAGGGAGCTTAACTAAACTTCAAACCAGTAGTATGGTTTGCATAGTAACTCTGACATTTGGAGAAATGAGTAATTTCAGACCATACAGAATTCTAGGAAAAAGAGACAGTGTTGGTGATGCCACAGATGAGTAACCCAGATGGGGGCACGAGAAGATTGGGAAGTCAAGAACCACAGCCAAGGACAAGAGAGTCATCTTGTTTGAAAGAAGAGTGTTAAGACATCAACAGCCTGGAAAGAGAAATACGGGGTGATTTGTAGCCTGTTGAGTACCAGGCAAAAAGATGTGGCAAAAGAAGACACAGATGTTCTGCAGAATGCAAGGAATTTCTGACGCTTCATAGTCTGACTGCGGGAAATGCCTGCTGAGGGCAGATCTCAATGGCCCATGGGAGGACTGGCTCAAGGAGAAGATATGGGAAGGCTGGGACTTCACACATGACCTTTACCAGAGTATCTTCTTGAACTGGAAATGAAAAAGAAGAATAAGGAGGAGGAGAAGTTGCTTGAGAAGAAAAAAGTAAATCAGCAAGTCTTTAGAAGTAGATTAAAATGTTGCTGAACCAACAGTCCCCTTTTTCCTATCATTCTTTTCTTTAAAAGCTATCTTCAGTTACTTTATCTCACAGTTCAGGAACAAGGATGTACGTAGCTTTCTCCACTTTCTCTTAGTAGCACGTCTACCACTCAGAATCAAGAAGTTTCACTTCTCTCCTTCCATCTCTATAATATAGAAGCTGCTACAAGCCCTTGAGGGTCATTCTTCTCATCAATCTGTTGTTGTTGTTAGTTGCTGTCAAGTTGGCTCTGGCTCTTGGTGATCCCATGTACAACAAAACAAAACATTTCCCAGTCCTGTGCCATCTTCACCATGGCTGGTATGCTCAAGTTTATTCTTGGAACCACTGAGTATTTTGAGTGACTTCCAACCTAGGGGCTCATCTTCCAGCACTATATTAGACAATATTCTGTTATGATCCATATGGTTTTCATTGGATGATTTTCAGAAGTATATCACCAGGCTGGGACGAGAGAAAGGAGGCTTCCCTGCTGAAAGACTATCAGAAGAGAGCATTTAGCCCCTGAACTCAGTCCCTCACTTCCTGCCAGAGGTAGGTCAGAGCTAATTATATGCACCCAACACCTGTCTGTCAGTTTGTGATAACTGCGGTTACTTATGTGTTGTGCCACCAGTATTTCAAATACCAACAGGGTCCCACATGACAGACATGTTTCAGCAGAGCTTCCAGACTAAGACAGACTAGAAAGAAAGGCTTGGAAATCTACTTACGAAAATTAGCTAATGAAAACCCTATGGATCATAAGAGAATACTGTCTGATATGGTGCTGGAAGATGAGCCCCCTAGGTTGGAAGGCACTCAAAATACACAGTGGATACAACAATGGACTCAAGCATACCAGTGATCATGAAGATGGTGCAGGACTGGACAACATTTTGTTCTGTTGTACATGGGGTCACCATGAGTCAGAGTTGACTCAAAGTCAACTAATAACAAATTAGACGCACAGGTATTAGCATAAACAATGCCTCATGGCAGTCTTCCCAAGCCCAGATCTGAGACAAAAGAGAGCAGAGAGAAGGCACGTTTCAGAGGAATTAAAATGGTCCACAGTCACCCTTCCTTAATGTCACTGCACCAAAGGAGCCTCCTCATCTTATGTCACATTAGGCCTCATGTTGTTTGCTCCCAATGAGGCCAATCGATTCTGCAACCATGATCAAAAAAAAAAACCAAACCGACTACCACTGAGTTGATGCCAACTCACAGTGACCCTATAGGACAGAGTAGAACTGCCCCATAGGGTTTCCAAGGCTGTAATCCTTACTGAAGCCGATTGCCTCATCTTTCTCCTATGGAGCGGCTAGTGGGTTCGAACCACTGACCTCTCAGCAGCCAACCGCTTTACCACCAGGGTGCCTTGATAGGTTATATGATACATTGGAAAATGATTCCTGGACCACCCAACTCTAGTCCTCAGAAAGGAAATTCACAGAAGTGAGTGACAGGCTAAAAGGTCAAGAGGCCATTGCCTCAGAGTGGAGTCCCAGGGCAGAGTGATGTGGTCACTCACAGTGTTTGAGTGTGTGAGGAAGAATTTAAAAAGAGTTTGATTTCTCCAGCCAATATCACAAACTGAAAATACTTTTCTTTGCTGAATTTAAGTCAGAAAATCAGAGATTTTTCCTGACGGATAATGAAATTTGCTAAAAAAGCATTTAATGAGTTAGTTTGGGGATGCAGGCATGATGTCGATCCCAAATGAAATAAGAACATGATTTAGCTCAGAGACAAGTTACAACTTAACCACCCCTCTTTTTTTCCCCTTATTCATAGCTCACTTCTTCAATTCAGGAAAATAATATTCAGTGTGGGGAGTCAGAGGAGTGTGGTGGCTAAAAGCTAAAAGGCTCAATGATTGCCAGAAGAGTACTAAGAAACCTTTTCTGTTGACCCTGAGTTTGTTCTCATATCCAAAGATACGTGAAATTCTAAAATATAATAATTCAAGGAAAGAACTTAAAGTCACTTTGTCATGCTTAAGCAATCAAATATTAAAGGGAAAAGGAGAAAAATTATAGCAGCAAAATTCCATAGAAAGAAAAGAAAGAAAGAATGGTCTGATGAGCCTGGGTTTTATCTGAAAGTTCCTGAAATATTGCAGTCTCACTCTAAAGGAACCCTTAAGCTTCATCCTCATTCTGCATACTTTCTCGGACTTCTGATCAATAACACTGCAACTTGCTTGAGAATTCCTTGTACGGACTTTAAAAGTTTTAATAATCTTAACATTAGATTGTTTTACCAAAAAGGGGAGGAGGGGGAGTGGCATTTATAAAACCATGTTTGTAATTGATATCTTCTGATTTTGTCCTCCAGGCAGACATTGGGTACAATGACACAGAGGCTGGCTTATCTGGAAGCCTATTCAGATTCTCAGAGATGAGATAATATGTAGTTGTGGCTGGAATTTTCCAGACAAAATATGCATTTGTCCCACTGAAAGGGAATGAATATCATACAGAGGATTCATACACCATTGACAGACACTAAGGAAACTGGTGAAACTAAATGGTAGCATACATCAAGCACTAGTAAGTTAAGCATTCTGGTCAACAATATTAACAACCCTTCTAGGACAGAAGAGTCCCTGGGTGGTGTAGATAGTTAATACGATTGGCTGCTAACCGAATGGTTAGAAGTTTAAGTCTACCCACAGGCACCTTGGAAGAAAGGCCTGGCAATCTACTTCTGAAAAATCATCCATTGAAAACCTTCTACTGTTCTACTCTGACACACATGAGGTTGCCATGAGTCAGAATTGACTCAATGGCAACTGTTCCTCCCCACCCCAGGACAGAGAGAGACATTTATTCATATTTACTCATCTTTCAAAGATGCAGCTTTGTGAAGAGTAATGAGAAAAGGCCATGCCTGCAGATTTCTAGAAAGATTCTTCTCACACTAACTCTTAAACCCGAGTGTCAACAGAAGTAAGGGCGATCTCTGCTCCTTAAGTCCTTTAGCATCCTGGTTTTCAAAATGTAGTTTGATGCTTTCCTACTGCTTCAACAACTCCACCAAATACTCTTAAGCCCCCTTTTTTAGCTTCCTTCTAATTCACACCTGTGTCTTAGTCATCTGGTGCTGCTATAACAGAAATACTACAAGTAGATAGCTTTTACAAAGAGAAATTTATTTTCTCACGGTGTAGTAGACCACAAACCCAAATTCAGGGCATCAGCTCCAGGAGAAGGCTTTCTTTCTCTCTCTGTCAGCTCTGGAGGAAGGTCCTTGTGATGCCTGTCTTCCCTTGGTCTGGGAGCATCTCAGCACAGGAACCTCAGGTCCAAAAGATGCGCTCTGCTCCCGGAACTGCTTTCTTGGTGGTATGAGGTTCCCATGTGTCTCTGCTCGCTTCTCTCTTTTATATCTCTAAAGAGATTGGCTTAAGACACTATCTAATCTTGTAGACTTCATCAGTATAACTGCCGCTAATTCGTCTTATTACATCATAGTGATAGAGTTTACAACACATAAGGAACTCACATCAGATTCAAAATGGTACATAATCATACAATACTGGGAATCACGACCCAGCCAAGTTGACAGATATTTCTGGGGGACACAATTCAATCCATGACAACCTGTATCCTACTTTGTGCTGGCTTGTGCAACTCCCAAACATGATCTGTCTCCTGATGTCTTGAAAATAACTCTAGAAGCCAGCCCTGGCTCCTTTGTGTGAACTCACAAATACCCTAAACTCTCAAGCCCTCCTCCATATTGGATATTTTCTGCCATCAAGATCAACACTGATTTTTGCTTTCATTACATCAGGCCTATAAATCTTGTTTTTATCTAAAATTAAATCTTAAAAAGAGGAAACTCCTGGTTCCCCCATCAAACTTCTCTTCACTGTTATACTTCCCTATTATTAGGGAGAAACACTGATACACCAAACATAGATAATTGATTAAAAGTGGGTAGCATAACCATCCAAATGATCTTTAGAGTTGTATTGTTAGAAGCGGCACTTGATATTATTCAGTACATTGGTTGTCTATGCAAGAAAACAGAATCTCAGACAGTCTGGAGACTTGTGAGTTCACACAGAGGAGCCAGGGCTAGCATCCAGTGTTGTTTTCAATATACCATATTGCCTTCTTTTTATTTCCTCTCTGCATATGGCACTGTGCTAGGTGCTATAGAAAACACTCTCTAGGAGCCTTCAATGCAAGAATAACAGTGTTGACACACTGGCATGAAAGGGACATCACACACAACCCAACTGGCATTCAAGTGCAAACCATGGGGTTATTAATATCATGTAGCGCCCTACCCATCTCCTCCCTCCCACCCTCCTCCTCTCCCTGTGTTCAATATGTCACTGACTCTGGCTGTTTCCTTCTCTGCCATAGTGCCAAGGGCAGTCTCTTGCTGCGGAGGCTGCCTTCCAACAGTTCACTCCCTGATGCAGGTCCGGATGCCTCTCCTTACGGGGCCTTCACCTCCCAGCACTCTCCCTTCAGACAAGCCAGACTTCCCTGGCAGCCATCACCCCTTCAACTACCATCCTGACCGTGTCACACCCACCTCTGGGAAAATCTGCAGATGTGCCCCAAGCAAAAAGCAGGGGCCCGAGTGAGGAGACTGACTGGGAGCAGGGCCCCTGAGAACACAAGGCGGGTGCCAAGTTGTAAAGAAAAGAGAAATGATAGACTTTGGAGTGAAACTAAAAATAAAGAGAAAGTGTTTTAATACCCCTTTGGCTGATTCATCTCTCTGTGGCACCAGAAAGAAGGACATTACCCCCTTCTATTCATGAATGCCTTATGTTTTGCCTGCAAGGCCTCTCTTCCCACATCTGAAAAAGTAAATTAACAATAACAGTGTAAGTATAGGAGATAATGCTGGTGGCATGGCTACAATCTCCAGGTTGGAGCCAGACTCAGCTTACAATTTTCGTCACAGTCTTTCCCAACAAAATGAGATAACCGAGGTCCACATACACGATTCCTCAACGTCCCTTCTTATTCTTTCTCTTGATATCTGTTTTAATCTAATCCAGGCGTGGGTCCAAGATGGAGTAGTGATTAAGTGGGCCTGGTGACATTGTATACTTGGTGACTGCTCATTCCCAAAGCAAGGTTGGCAAAAGAGGAAGCCATAGTTTGCAGTCATTCCAGGGAGGGAACTCAACTCTAATTCCTAGCCTATCATGAACTCTGCAAGCCATGAGCTTTTGCCCCAAAGTTTATCAGTGAGTAAGAGGCGTGCCAATGGCTGTCAATAGTCGGAGAGGAAGGATGGCAATAGAAAGAAAGAAAGAAGAGGAAAGATAGAAGTGGGGCATGGAGTGAAGAGAGAGACGAGAAATACATATGCTGGTTGAAAGTGATTGGGAATCTGCTCTGACCATGTATTTCCATTTTTTCTTTTTCTTTTTTATTGTGGTAAATATATGTAACAAAATATTTGCTATTTCAACGTTCTTCACATGTACAATTCAGTGACATTAATTATGTCTATTATGTTGTTCAACCATCATCATTATCCATTTCCAAATTTTTCCATCACCTTTAACAGAAGCTCAGTGTTCCTAAGCAGTGAGACCCCGCCCCCACCGCCTTTACCCCTCCTTTCCCCATCCCCCTAGTAACCACTAATTAACTTTGGACTCTATGCAATTGTATATTCTAGATATTTTATGTAAGTGAGATCATACAATATTGGTCCTTCTGTGACAGACTTATTTCACTCAGCATAATGTTTTCAAGGTTCATCCATGTTGTATCATGTATCAGGACTTCATTTCTCTTTATGGCTGAATAATATTCCATTGTATGTATTTCTCTCTCACCTACCCTATGCCTTGCAACATTGTTTAGAAATAAGTGGATGGATGCTAAGACTCAAAACCAATTATTTTAGCTGGGGGATTATTTGGGAGAAATCAAAGGTAACAATGGGTGAAGATAACCCCATTTGACTTTGACTTGCTTACTTGATTAGAGTATCCATTCTCATAGAGTATCTACCCTGGCTTAAAACTATTTGTAACAGTCCATACAACATAAAGCTTTATTTTCTTTCAGGGGAACAATTATGCATTTATTTGAATAGACTATAGTCCTCCATTTAGAAAAGTCATCTTCTTCAACCAAACGTTGGAAGGGATGCATTTTGGAAAAGTAAAAGAGGAAGAGGACACCTGCCCAGCTAGCTAGATTAGCCAACTCAACTCCATAGTAATAATTATAATGAACTCAGCCAGTGGCTGTCCAGTCCTACTCTTGGAGACCCCATGTGTGTCAGAGTAGAACTATGCTCCATAGTGTTTTCAATGGCTGATTTCTTGGAAGTAGATCACCAGGCCTTTCTTCTGAGGCACCTTTGGGTAGACTCAAACCTCCACCCATTTGGTTGGCAGCTGAGCATGTTAACTGTTTGTACCACCCTGGAACTCCAATAATATTAATAATATAAAACAAACCAAACTCATTGCCGTCGAGTTGATTCTGACTCATAGTGACCCTAAAGGACAGAGTAGAACTGCCTCATAGGGTTTCCAAGGAATGGCTGGTAGATTAGAACTGCCAACCTTTTGGTTAGCAGCCTGAGCTCTTAACCACTGCGCCACCAGGGCCCCAATAATTATAATAGTTAACATTTATTTAGAGTTTACTATATACCAGTCGCTGTGCAAAACACTTCACATACATTATTACTTAATCTTCACAACAGGTATTCTGATTATCCTCATTTTATATATGAGGATCTGAGGCTTAGAAGGTTTGGTCCTTGTCCAATGTGGACAGTGAATAAATGGCAGAATCCAGGCCTGTCTGACTCCAAAACCGGTGGTTTTAACCACTCCACATAATACCTCCTTCATTGATATGACAGATCTCACAGGCAGATCATTCTCACATCCTACAATATGTTCTAAATAATAGAAACTCTATAACTGGAAATGGTAGCTAACTTATATAGCAGGCCCCACTGAAATCATTCAGACATAAAAATGACCTCTTGGCATTTGATTATCTTTTACCTTAGACGTTGATAAACCAAACCAGTCCCTTAGGATGACATTTCTGTCCAGCAAAGCATTTCTCTTGCCCAAGTATAATTTCATTGGCTGCATTCATCTCTTCCAAGCCCTGGAATCACACCTAAGCTAGTAAATTGTGCCGTCCTGGCAAGATGTTCCCCGTCCGGGGAATTGTATCAGGCTAAAGTAATACATCACTTTGCTTCCCACTCTGTCTGCCCATTTCTCCAAAGAGTCCTAAAACAGCAACGTGTCTGCTCTGAATCTCTAGTTGTGCCTGCCACCCAGGCCTTGTGTTTAGCTCCCTGACCTTGGAAACAGAAGTGGGCTGAACAGCATCCTTTTCACACCTGCCCTTGAGTTGAGGTTTTCAAAAGAAGGGAGGGTCTGGAGAAAGCAGCAGCCACATGGAGCTGGGATTCATTCCTTTTTGACCCAGAGATCACAAACATTGACTTGATTGGGTAATGGGGAGACTTTGGTCTTTTGGGTTATGGGGATTAATAGCTGAGAAAAAGTTGCTGAGTGGTGGGGGTGGTGACAGGTCAAATAAGCCATGATTCCTAGAAAAGAATGATCACCCAATCCAGAGGTAGTGGGACCAGCAAACACTGGCAATTAAAAATTAACACAGGCCAAAAGTGAAATCAATGCCTAAATTTGATAGGTTTTCAAGAAAAGTTTATGACATGCAGTTCATAGAAAGGAGAACATTTTCTCAGTGTTCATTTTTAAAAATGCCAAAGGTCAATTCTACTCGGAAAGATCCTTCCCCAGAAAAGCAGAAATGCAGGGGATTCTCTATCAACACATAAGGCAGGCAATATATATATATTCAGAAAAACTTTTTTAAAAATGATCCTAATTTCAAAATGGTTTTACATCAGCTTTGATATTGATAATAATTCACTTAATCCCCCAAATATATGTTTGATTACATACATTGTTCCAAGTGCATGATGATGTGGTCAGTTTACTATAGTAAAAGCTTCCTTCCATATCTTTACTAAGCAGATGACTGTATATATCCTAATAATTATTTCAATTCGAGTGTGATTTTTATTAAAAAAAAAAAATTTAAAGGCAAAATATTGACTCGCCAAGAAACTTTAAATTAAATGAAAATCCTATAAATTCAGGAAATATAAACCATTCAATGTATTACATTTTGGGTCTAGATGACAGTCTTATTATAATTTTCCCTATACTAGGAATTCACAAAAAGAGCTCAGTTTTTCACAGAAAGCCATCAAATTTGGAGGAAATATTGGAAAATGATTCTCCCTTTTCCACAAATGAAAATAGCAATTAAGATGCTAAAATGGAGACAATTGTAGGATTACTCACATTTTACCCAAGTTTCCTACTAGTATCCCACAGATTATTAAATATACCATGGACTGCCAGAAGAATGAACAAATCTGTCTTGGAAGACATATAGCCAGAATGCTCCTTAGAAGCAAGGATGGTGAGACTTCATCTTACATACTTTGGTCATGTTTTCAGGAGGGACGAATCCCTGGAGAAGGACATTATGCTTGGTAAAGTAGAGGGCCAGCAAAAAAGAGAAAGACCCTCAACAAGATGGACTGACACAGTGGCTGCAACAATGGGCTCAAACATAGCAACAATTGTGAGGATGGCGCAGGAACGGGCTGTGTTTCATTCTGTTGTACATTGGGTCGCTAGGAGTCGAAACTAATTTGACGGCACCTAACAACAACAACATCCCACGGAAAAATGTCAAATTAATAAATTTGTGTTAGGTAAGATGGTCCACAGAGCAATGTTGTCCTAATAAACTAACCATTCCAAGTTATTCTAAATTGTCAACATGTCTAGAGGTTTTGGATAAATAGTTGGTATAAGAAATATAATTTCCTGGCATCTATAGATTTTAACTGTAATATTTAATAGTATAATCAATACTCAATTAATCAAAAGTTAAATGCAAATTCGTTTCTTATTATCTAATCCCATTTGTGTTATCCGTCAGACCCATAATTGAGAACTGTCTAGAAATAGCCCTGAAAATCCCATCTGAATTATTTTCTTTTTTCTTGCTTTCAAAAAATTATCCATTTTAGAACTTCCTCCTGCTAGCAATTTCTAGAGAATAGTTTTATGCTCAGAACCCAAAGAGGGACAAATGCTTGTCTTTAGACGGGATATGTCCCTATTTGGAAAAAATGTGTTCGTTATTTTACTATTTAAATACCTGTTCTTCAAATTAATTTTTCCTCTTTCCAATGATAGAAATAAAGTAGGTAAAGTAAAGCTCTCTCAGTAGGCAAGAGAAGCATCAAAAGAAATCACAGCCCAGTACAGGTCCCAACCGCACTTCCAGAAACCTAAAAGAAACTCAAGTTTATGCAACACTAGCAGAGGTGGTACCGTTTTACCAGTGATGAACCACCACAGCTCTTTGCTCCAGAATTGATGACCCCAGTTAAATCTCAGCATTCCACATTCCCCTTCAGAGATGGAAGGAAGCGAGCTGCTTGCATCCATGACAAAATGTGAGACTCAGCTAATTGGTGTGGTTTTGATGATGCCACAATTCTGCCGAAAACCCTTGTAACTAGCAAGTTTGCCCTGAAGATTATTGAATTACCCCACTGACCATGCATTATTTAAAGGGAAGTGCTGTTATTATAGAAGCCAGCTGTTTAACCATTGGAATTCTGTCTGTTGGCCAACTTTCAAGAAACAGCAGTGCATTGTGACTAAACATTATGTCTACTGGTAGGAGAGTCAAGGTCTAAGTTAGGCGGTAGCCAACTCATCTGCTAAGCAATCTTTAGCCTTCATGCTATGAAAACTCTGGAGAAAAACTACTGACAAAATATACATTTTTTTCGGTGTTACGATTTTGTCAGCAAGAAATATTCTGTAAAATTTTATACATGTCTGTTCACTCTAATGGTTGAGTGAGTATATGGATACTTCATAATGCTAATATGGCAGAACTCTTAGACTGTACCTGCTGTAGGAAGGACTATCTCAGTCACTTATATTTTGTTGTTGCCTCAAGGAAGCATGACAAAAAAATGTTTTGAGCATCTTAGGGAACTCTGATAAACAGATAACAAATTTTCACCTTCTAAGCTACGGAGTCCCTGGGTGGTGCAAATGGGTAATGCTCAGCTACTAACCAAAAGGTTTTCGGTTCAAGTCCACCCAGAAGCAACTCAGAAGAAAGGTCTGTCTATCTACTTCTGAAAAATCAGTCATTGACAACCTTATGGAGCACAGATCTACTCTCATACACATGGGGTCTCTGTGAGTTGGAATCGACTTGAAGGCAGCTGATAAGCTAGAAAATATTTGAATTTCTTTCTTAAAGACAATGCAAGTGATTTCCACCCATACTGGATATTTGGCCCAGATGAGATTTTGCCTCCATATTTTCATGTGTTATAAAACCTTAGGATTAGAAAGGACCTTACCAGTAATCTACTGTTCAATACAGGAATCTGCTCCTAGGACCTCTGACAGGTGTTCATGCAGCCTTTACTTAACTATTTCCACTAATGGGGAGTCCATTACCTTTCAAGAAAGCCCGTCCCATTTTTAACCCTTTTGAGTTCAAATCATTAGCAACTTTTTTCTTATATCAAGCCAATATTTGTTTTCTATTCACCAACTGGTTCTGATTCTGCCCATTGGGACAGAATCACATAGCGCCTGATAAGGAGTTTTTAAAGGCAAATATGGAACAATTGGTTACATCTCATTTAAAAATTAATCATAATGACAACAGCTTCCATTTAGAGGTCATTAAAAATATCTATTTTTCTCAAAATTGATACAGGAGCAAATTGGTTTACTGTCTTTCTAGCAAACCACATTGTATCAAGTTTCCAGCTTTAGCCCATAACAGCAAATATCTTTACTTTGTTTCTGGAAAAAGAAGCAATCTAAAGCATTTGAAGATAAAGGGCAAGCCTTTGACCCTCAGCTGTGGCCTCTCCATTGGTGAGAAATGGCTATTTTTTTTTTTTAATATCTTGTTGTAGAACCAGAAATCAAGTCTATAGGACACTTCAGAGGATGAATTAAACTTCAAAAGCCAATAGGTAAAGCTTGTTATATTCAGATATTCCCAATGAAGTACAATGAGTCAATTGTAGACATTATGAATAGACAAAGAAAAACATCTCTGTAGAACTGCGGCAGCTAGAGATAGTTACAGCTAAGGCAAAATCCAAGTCTGTATAGCACTACTTCAACTGCATTTAAAAAACAGATATGAACTTCAGATGAACCTCCTTTATGGAACATTACAGAAAAGTCCTAATTCTCCATTTCTAAATTCATCAGTCTGTGGACTGAAGAGCACAGCTATCTTATAGACTGAGCCTTGTCAAACTCTGAGCTCGCCTACGAGAGGTAACAAACCAGATGTTTGGTGTGTGCTATTATTTTTGATGTACTGGTGATTACTCTCCATTTTACAAGAGGAAAAACTCTGATGAGTTTCATAACTGTTGATAGTCACAAGAAGAGAATTATAGCAACACATAGAAATGTTCTCTGCCATTCCAAGGTGAAGGTTGGTGCCTCCTCCAGTAGCAGGCAAGGAGCTCCAGCACCTATACGATATCAAAAAGCAGGATCAAGTGGGAGATGCTTGAAATGGAAATGGTAAATAAGTCCTGGAATCCCAAAGCCCATCTCTCTCCATCTACAACCAATAAGCAAGCATTTTGAAATCAGTTGTTTCTGAGTTAGACAAGTTTGAAAGTTTCTAGAACCATTCCCATCATCTCACACCCAACCACCACATTGCTATTGCATAATCAACAAGCAAGTCCCAATTATGTCCCATTAAGAAATTTATAGCCTCAATAATTTGTCATTACTTGTGTCGAACTACGGGGACAGTTCCCATGTTCTAGACCAAGTAACCTTCTCCTCCATCCCCACTCTAAGAGAAAAACCAAAGCGTATCAACTGCTCTTTACTAGTTGACCCCTTTGGCCTCTTGAAATAGCCACTTAGCAGGAAGTATGTAGAGGTCCTTTGTGGATTACAAAGAACCATGCAAGCCATTTGTGTTTTTCCTCTAATTTATAGTCCCAGGGAAAGACTATAAAAACAACAACAAAAAAAAAAATTCTTTATAGAACTCGGGGGACCAGTCTTGTCTTGGTTTGCCAGGGTCTGGCTTGTGAGCAGAAGCCAAGAGACCGCTTCTGCACTAAGTTGATCCTCCAATGGCAAGAGAAAGCATTGCTGAGGCGCGACTGGGGCCAGCTATCTGGTTCCTCCCCAGCCCCACAACCAGGAGGAAACCATAGGGTTTGCTCCAAGGGAAAGCAGCGGACCCCGCCCAGAGAGACTACAAATGAACCCTCACTGAGTTACTACCTCCAGCTGCCCTAAGAATGACAATAAACCTGACTTATGGAGGAAGCATCCAGCAGAGGATAATATCTGTGCCCTTAGAGATGCCATCAACGACTGGTGCTTTGAGCAGCAAGCAGCCACAGGAAGCTTGCCTCAGTGACTGACAGCCAAACTAGTTTGGTAGCAGGCCATTACCATGGGTCTGAACTCCCCCAACTACAGAGTTCAAAATGTACATGGGGATTTTGACTTTCAAAGCCCCATCCTGAAGGGTGGTGTCATCGCGACTTGAAAGACTTGATTTAAAATATAATGCGTTCTTCTGTGTTAGGAATTGAGAGCGAAAATATGTCAGATTGATTTATTGCATTCTTCTGGATCAATAGTTCACAAAATTTCTCCCATGAAGCCTGGGCATCATTAGAGAAGACCTACCCACCCCAACCTCCCCCGAGGGAGGTGAGGAAGATGAAAGAAGGTAGAGATATAGACCTCCTGCCCATGCCTCAGCCAGAGCAACTTCACTTTTGTCTGTTTTCTATGTTAGTTTTTATGAAAGTTTTGGTTTAATAAATGTTATACTTTGACAAAAAGTTTACAACTAACTCAGTATATTTTTAGTTCTGTGTAAGCTTGTTTTGTCCTCTTTTAATTCTAGAGCCAGGAAAAGTGTGTGCAAAACACAATAAAACAAAATCAAACCAAACCCAAACCTACTTGCCAAATGGAGAGGTCTAAGTGATTTGCAAATATCAAAAGAAATTTGATTCATGGTATCCAAGCTATCAGAATCACCTGAAAGATGGAAATTGAGTTCATTCTGTCTCAGCCTAGGAGTTATTCCATAAGAAAATAAAACTGATTATTCTGATCTCTCTGGGGATGTGGGAGAGAGAGCACTATCACACGGGCATTGTCATCAGCTCTAAGTTCTGAGGCTACGGGAGGCAATTGATTGTGATACTACCATTCCTTCACAGGCCATAGAAGACCCTGGAAAGGGGGGCTCAGAAGGTGGGAACCAATATGTATTTAGGATCTACTATGTGTCGGGCTGTGCTAAGCACTTTTCGTACATTATTTCACTGAATCCTCAAACAGTCCTTACAAGGAAGATGTTATTGGCCCATTATACAAATTGGTAAAGGGAGACTCAAGAGAGCTTAAGTGAGTTTTAAAGATTCATACGACAGGTTTCCTGGGCTCTATGAGGCGCTTGGGCTTTGCAGCAAATAAGTGTGAGTTTAAATTCTGGCTCCATCACTTGGCATATGAATGACCTTGAGCAAGTCATTCCCAACTCTGAGTCTCAGTTTCCACATTCACTCAATCAAATGAGGAGTCCTTTCCAGATTTGAAACCTCTCTGCTGTTCGGTCTGATTTTACAGTGGAGCAGTTAAGCAAAAGAGCAAACATTTGAGCTGTCCTGCATATAAAAAGATTAAGGGAACTTAATGCTAAAAAGAGGAGTCCCTAGGTGGCGCAAATGGTTAGGCACCTGACTACCAGCTGAAAGGCTGGCAATTCAAACCCACCCAGAGGCAGCTCAGAAGAAAGGCCTGTCAACCTGCTTCCGAAAGGTCATAGCCTTGAAAACCCTATGGAGCAGTTCTACTCTGCACACGCGGTCACCAGAAATCAAGATAGATTTGAAGGCAAGTAACAACAACAATGCTAAAAAGATTAAGGGGTCTTAGCACAGGATCTTCTTTTAATTAATATTCCTGGCCACCTGCCAACTAACCCAACAGGTAGGGAAGTGCTAGGATTGGGCATAGACAAGCTTCTTGGCTACAAGTTACTAAGGCGGTGGTGATAATTAGCACAAATGAAGTACGTAGTGAATGCGTTAGTGCTAACGAGTGTGGTACAGACTCCAAGAGATTCCAGAACGGATTCCAGAAGGATCTGTGTGGTCTGGGATTGTTGGGGAAGCATCAAGGAGAGGTTGAGACACTGGAGAATGTGTAGGTTGACTAGATGTGGGGAGAGGAAAGGTGTCAGGAATTGGGTGGAAGACTCGAAGATATCAGACTCCCCTCTTAAGACAGGCCACTCTGCATTTGATTTGTACAGACAAGCCCACAGGGTACGGCTCCAGCAGTCGGCGGGCGCCTCAGACGGGCATCGTGGACGAGTGCTGCTTCCGGAGCTGTGATCTGAGGAGGCTGGAGATGTACTGCGCACCCCTCAAGCCCTCCAAGTCAGCCCGCTCCGTCCGTGCCCAGCGCCACACTGACATGCCCAAGGCTCAGAAGGTAAGCCAGCCCGGGTGGGATCTGGCCATCCTCAAGTGATCTCTCTCTTAGATGTAGGGATAGGCCAAACAGAAATCATGCCCCATAGTCTCCTAGTTTAGAGTTCCTGGGTGGTAGAAATGGTTAACATGCTTGGCATCTAACCAAAAGGTTGGTGGTTTAAGTCCAGAGGTGCCTCAGAAGAAAGGCCTGGTGATCTACTTCCAAAAATCAGCCACTGAAAACCCTATGGAGCACAGTTCTACCCTGACACACATAGGGCCACCATAAGTAGGAGTCAGCTTGACAGCAACTGATAGTCACCTAGTTTACAGGTCAAGAAAGTTCCATTCCCATCTTAGATGTTCATCCTTTGGTCCTTTGGCATTGCAAGTTCTCCCTCCAACTGCTCTGGATGATCTGGAAGACAGTAGAGAGTAGAGATTAAACTATTGGTATTAGACAAAACTAAAGTCACCGCTCACCAGCTGAGAGTCCTTGGGCAAATAACACTACCTATCCAAGCCTCAGTTTCATCAGTAAAATGGAGATAATAATAATATCTACCATAGCAGGTTGTTGTAAAAATTAAGTAAGTCAATGCACATATGATGCTTTTCATGTGCCTGCACAAAGTCAGTGTCGAATAAGTGTTAGCGTCTGTCATTAATAACGAGGCATGTACCCTTTCAAATTCTGGGATTTTGTGATGGTGCAAAGTAAAAGAAAATACACTAAAATGGGAACTATTTGAAATTCACATTCAGTGGCAAATATAACTTTTTTTTTAAATGTTAAAAACAGAAATTTCTGTTTGGCTCTAAGAACACCTAGAAATTTCTAAGGACCAAATCGGCAGATGTCTTTTTCTAAGAGCTAGACTTTGAACAAAGCTTAGAAGTACTGTCTATGCCATCAGAAATATAGAAAACAACTAATGCCCATTAGCCACTTGATGAATTTTTGTTGATGAGTGAATGAATGAATGACCAAATGAATACAAGCGATTAAGTAAAATTTTAGTTCATTCATGAAGTAGAAAGAATGAGAACTAAAGAGAAGGTGAAGGAGGAAAAAGGAAAAGCAGGATGAGTAGAGAAATAAACAGCTCTCATTTAGTTCTCTTCGGGGATTCTTAAAAAATGCCAGCATGTGGTTTTCACCTTTGGAGCCAAAACTAACATGTGCAGAAAGCAAGAGATGAGAGACCAAGAAATTCACAGTGACACCTTGGCTGCTTCCTGGTCCTAAACTGCAGCCAAGGCTGAAGGAGGGCTGTGGGTTTAGCAGAGGTGCATCCCCAGGCAGCCACCCTGGGTGATAGAAGGAACCAGAAAGAACGCGGTAGCCACTCGGGGAGTCAGGGAGCACGTACCTCAGAGGTAACTTTTAGGTGAACGTGTCAGGAAAGTGCTTGACGGGGTGAAGGCAGGTTAATTCTTTCTCTTCCAAGGTGACCTAGTTCCTCTCGATGTCTAGTTAGGGAGGGGGCAGGTGTCAGAGACAAGTCCCAAAGATCTGCAATGTTGGGTCTTGGGACTAAGGTATAGACACATTTCCGGCACTGATGCTCCGTCCCTCACACCATATGGAGCCCAGACTCAGAGGCTCTGTCTTCCGGGGACACCACAGGAACCACCTGTTCTCAATGCAATTATTCTTGTGATGTTTACAGCATCAGCCCCCATCCACCAACAAGAAAACAACGAAGTCTCAGAGGAGATGGAAAGGTGGGCCAATGAAACACCCAGGAGGGGAGCAGAATGAGGGGGCAGAAGCCAGTCAGCAGATCAGAGGACGGAAGAAAGAGCAGAGAAGGGAGACTGGAACTAGAAACTCTTAACACAGAGGCAAAAGAGGAAAATGGAGGCGAGAAGGAGTAAGCAGACAGAGGCAAGGACGATGAGAGAGAAACAGACAGCAGAAAGGAAGGCAGGAAACACCATAGAGGAAATGAAGACACACAGGCCTGGTGGGGAGAGATAACACGTGATGGAAGGAAGAGGAGTAAACATTCTGTAGAATGTGGCTACAAACAGCGGAGAAAATGGAAAAGAAAAATGCAATGCCCAAGAAAGTCCAAAGAAAGACCGTGCCAAGAATGAAAACAAAAAGAAATACTAAAAGAAGCAAACATGACACAACATCCTCCCTCAAGAAAAACAATTTTTTTTAATAAGAGTATAAAAATTTCAGACAAAAAATCAAGGCTTTTATATGCATTTTTTAAAATTTTGTGTGAATCTATTGTAGAAGAATTGCCATGTCAATATATGTCCAGGGTTAAATATTAGCCCAAAATTCTCTGCCGGACTGAATTGTGTCATAGATGTTTCCAGATTTCCTTTCCTTCAGCGTCACTGGAGGCTGCGTTTCTTAGTCAAGTCCAGATTTTGGTTCAAAGGACATCTGGTATTTGCTTAACGGCTTGTCAGGCCTGTGAGGTAACCTGTGAGAGGTGGTCACTGACCTTTTTTTTTTTTTTTTTTGCACTTTGGAATTCTGATGTCTAACTGCTGCCTTCTGATTCCATCTCCTAGAAATATCCCTCTCCTTCTCTCTCATGAGCACGCGCGCACACACACACACACACACACACACACACACACACACACACACCCCTCCAGATGTCTAGATCTGAAATCCTGTGAACTTCTGCTCCATAAAAACATTAGGACCATGTTATGTTAGAGGAGTCCCTGGATGGTGCAAACAGTTAATGCAGTCAGTTGCTAATGAAAAGGCTGGAGGTTTGAGTCCATCCAGAGGTACCTTGGAAGAAAGGCCTGGTGATCTACTTCCAAAAATTCAGCCATTGACAACCCTATGGAGTACGGTTCTACTCTGATGTACATGGATTCATCATAAGTTGGAATCAACTCAACAGAAATTGGTTGTGTTATGTTAGAGCTTAAAGAGGACTCAGAAATCATTTGGTTTAATCCCTTACTTTAAAGATAACAGTGAAATCTAGAAATGGGAAATGACTTGCTTGGGTTCTAGGCTGCTCTCCTTCTGGTCAACAAAGAACAGCACATAATCAACATGAACTAAGAAACATTTCCAAAATTAAAAGATGGGGCCGAAATGAACCCATGAAGTACCCCATTAGTTTAATATTTTTCCACCAAAAGGAAGGAGGTGAATGAGAACAACGGCACTGGATTTTCCTGAGAGTTAAGAAAAGCTAAGTAGCATCACATAATTTAGGTCTTAGAGATCATCTCATTCAACTCCTTTGTTTAATCATTAGGGTTAGCATCTTCCTAGACAATGAATCAAAAAGTATTTCAGATCATCCAAATTGTCACCTATGAGAGCTGAGAGAAGGTGCAGGAAAGAAGTGGTTGGCCAAGCAAATGATGACATGTGAAGGTAGGAAGAGGACTACACTGACAAGTGAAGGATTTCATCCACATAGCCTACTTTGAAGATGTCATAGTATAAAGGAAATGTCTTCTGCCTGTTCCTTCACGCCCCTGCCTTGCCTTCTACGTCAGCATCATCCTTCCTCCACAGTTCACTGAAAACTCAAGATCCCTAGAATACAGTGGAGATGCCCAAGGCTCAACCCAGCAGGAAAAGGCCCAATCAGAAGCATATCAAAACCACAGATGGGAACCAAGCCACCGCCACATAGAGTTGCAAAGTGGATCCTGGCTTATCAGGATAGATGACAGCTAGACTGTTATCTGAGCCCACCTGGTCAGCCACCTGGAGATACTGAGCCTTAGGACTAAGGAAGCAGGAGACACTGAGTTCTCCTGCTAAGACATCCATGCTTTGGGACCAGCCTCAGGCTCTGGCCAGTCCCTACTGTGACCATCACTTGAGAGTAGCCTGCAAACACAGATGCCTCTTCGAGGGACCACAGTTCAGCAGAAGAATTAAGGGTTCAAGACCATGGAAATGTCCCTTGCAGGGTTATCTCTTCCCTCTTTCATTGATGACTGAGTAAATGTCAATTACAACTCAAGGCTTTGAGTAAACTATAATTCTTGATTTGCTTTAGCTGTCATCAGAAAACATCCAGTCTTCCCTAGCCTAAAATTATACCCAACGAGAAACTTAATTCAAGAAGAACTATAACAAGGCTTTTAAAGAAAAAAAAAAAAAAGCACTAGAACTTTCTGCTTAAAAAATGCTTAACTCCCAGAGTATGCATTAAAGCACACTTCTTTTTGGGATGGATTAAAGCAAGCGTCTTAAAGGCCTATATATGATTACTGAATAATATGAACTAGAAAGCAGAAAGTATCTATTATTGTTTTTCCACCTCCTCCTTTCTAGTATCAGCACCTAAGCACATGATGATATATGGCACATAGTGCTGGATGGATGGATGGACAAATGAAATAGGCAGAAAATAAATTGTATTTCTGAGATGAAATGATTCCTCTCGTCCCACATACGATAGTGAGGCAAGTAAAAAAAGGAAGGCAGAGAAGCTGAGTTTAACACAAACCTTGTATGTTTGGGATTGCCTTTTCTAGCCTAAACTGAAACTGTTGGAAGAACTACTCCTACAGGTGGCAACTGCTGAGTACTTTAAATGCTATGTACATATTAGGCCCCTCAGTGCCTTCCTGAAGTAGGCAAAGTAATAATCGTCATTTAAAATTCCACTGTTTCCACTTCAGCACTTAGGCCAAATTGATGATTGTGTATGAAACTAATGGCAATATGTAAGGAATCATGATCCTTAAATAAAATTGTTGAAAATAGTTTTTATTGAGCACCTACAATGTGCAAGCCTCTATAGTAGGTATCAAGGACAGTTACATAGATTTGAGAGTCAATAAAACATACTCATTGAGACTACAGAATCAGACTGACAGTACAGAATCAAATTCTGTCTCTATTACTTACTCGCTGTGTGGCCTTGGGAAAGTCATGTAATGTCCCTGTGCCTCAGTTTCCTCATCTGTTGAGTGGAGGTAATAATTGAATCTACCCAAGAGTTGTTCTGAGGACTTACTGAGATAATATACATATAAATGTATGTGTGTGTATGTGTGTGGAAACAAATGCATATTATAGTGCTTAAAATGGTACCTAGCATATAGTAAGCACTGTTAAAGTATTAGCTAATATTATTTTACCTAGTTCCAAAAATAGAGCCAACTGAAAAAGAAATAGACCTCCTCAAGTAGAAGTGAGTTTCATATCACCAAAAACTTCAAGCCCCAGCTTGCCAACACTTTCTGGTGATGTAGTAATAGGAATTCAAGCATACGATAGGAGAAGAAGAGCACTAGATGACCTAACCACCCTTCCAATCCAGAGAATCCCTGGTTCTGTGATGAATCCCAACTTAAATGATAATGATAGCGCAGCTCTCCCATGTGAGGAACTGTTAACTTTTATT
Organism: Trichechus manatus latirostris; assembly: GCF_000243295.1. Classification (NCBI taxonomy): domain Eukaryota; kingdom Metazoa; phylum Chordata; class Mammalia; order Sirenia; family Trichechidae; genus Trichechus; species Trichechus manatus. Next base: position 3,174,671 of record NW_004443963.1, on the reverse strand, counting down.
TCGAGGCCATAGAATGAACTTTCAGAAAACCACCATTTTCAATCAATTAAACTCAAAAGTAGTATGTATTTTCATTTCATGGTGCCTGGGGAAAATTTAATTGTAGCATGAACTCTAGCTCTTGCTAGTTTTAAGTAAAATTGCCAAAATAAATAGAAACGTGGGATATTTCCGGGCTCACACAGCTTCCGGGACACTTCAGTTTCTAGGGCTGCCAATCCAGTGCCTTTCACAAGCATTTGATCTTCTTTCAAACGTCTCTTGAAAACAAACAAAACCTCATACAGCTTAAAATGTGTGTAATGTTAGGATGTAAGGGTGGAAAAGGAGGCAAAGAAATGGGCTCCCCAAGAGCAACGCCCTTTTTCCTCCTCCGTCTTATGGCCACCTCACCTCCCCTGAGGGGAATCAATGTTTTCTTAAGTAATAAAGGTTGCAGTTTCTTAAGGCCATGAGCATCCAAGGGGGAAGATGAGGTCTACTCTCGTCACTTGTCTGTATGAAGGGAGTAGGGCTTTTTTCAATTAAATAACACGGAGCTGACTTTTAACCCAAAGACAGAGCTGATACTCTGAAGTTAAAGTGGAAGGAAGCCTTGGGTAGCAATGACAAGATGAATAATTTTAGATGAAGCAGAATCCTCTCTTATGAAGTCTGGCAATCCACTTCTGAAAAATCAGCCATTGAAAACCCTACAGAGCACAGTTCTACTCTGACACACATGGGCTCACCTTAAGTTGGAATTGACTTGACGACACCTGGAGCTGGATGCTCAACCTCAACGCTTAAATCTCAATTACTGATTCCTTTGAAAAGCAGTAATATTTATTGCCCTAAGCAAAACAAATCCACTTTTTAAAATGGAGTAGCTGCTGCAAAGCCAAAATCAGCTTCCCCATCCTCAAGGGTCAAACTGAAAGCTGAGACTCTTCCCCTGGTGCCCACATATCTGGGTCCTTCTTTAATGCGATACCTTAATGCCTTCAGTACTACCCCATTTGTATCCAGCAACCATAAGAAATAATTTAAGGATATAAACTTAAGTTTTAACCTCAAGAAGAGGGAAATGGACATTGGAAATAGCAGCAAATGATGAGAGACATGAAACAATTGGTCTAGGGGTCCATGTCAGGTATTTCTAGATAACAGCTAAGAAAGCTCTCATCATGGTAGGAACTCAGTTACACCTTCAATGTGCTGTTGCTAGATGAGTAACAGAAGCTAGAAAACGTATTGGAGAATTCCCATCTCTATTTTATTAACTAATATGTTTATAGTTTTCAGAACCACTGGTCAAAAAACTAATTCTTTTGAAAAAGGGCAGATTTGATAGATATAAGAATACGAAAGTTTCATCCAACTGATTTTCATTCTAAATGTCTTTGTGGTGACTAAGAATCTGCAATTAACTACAAGAAACTGGTTTTAGGTGGAGATTTACTTGAGAGGAGGAGAAGTATTTTCTTTTTCCTCTATCTCACTTTCTCTTCTTCTTATTCTCTGTCTTTTTGTGTACGTAGTTTTGTGTTCTAGCATTGTTGCACCCAGTGGGGATTTGGGGTGAATGATTTTCTGAAATTCTAGATAAATACAGTTTCCTGGCTTTTTCTTTAAGTGAAGGTAAATTCCTCTATAAAAACTAATCATCACTGAGGAGGAACTGCGTAAGTTTCTTGTCTTCTCAAAGGCCTAGGTTCTAGACTTAAATTAAATATTACTCGGGAAATAAAAGGAACATTGTTGGATGGGCAGATAGACATCAGCTCTCTTTCTATTGTATCTTCTAAGGATTCAGGGGCTTCGACCACTTCTTATCTGGTCTTCAGAGAGGCGTGTGTTACAAAAATAGTAACTTTCCTATAGATCCAATTTGCAACTTTAGAAATTTCCAGGAATAATTCTGGACCTAGCATAATCCAGGATCAGTGCATCCATCAGTCTTCCTTCTATCATCCTGAAATCCTATGGATATTAGAAATTCAGGATTATGGGCAAAAATTATCAAATGCCTCTTGCACCTCTTCCCCCTTACTTGACCATAAACCTTTAACCTCCTCTATTTACTCTGGCATACACTTTCATCCCCATTGGGTCAGATAAAGGAACATACATTTATTTACTGTCCTTCTTAACTCCTCTAACTGGCATGGTCAGAATTTCCATAGGAAAGTGGGATGTTAAGAGCAAGACTTGCAAACAGTTGAACATCATGGCAACTCTTCTCTCTGGTAAAATAGCTCCAAAGTTTCCAATGAAATACCAAGAATTTTTACATCAAACTCAAACTGGCCAAATGGCCCAGGCTTCCAAGCTAGGATTCATATGCCAAACGTTTTACAAAACTCTGTATAAAATGTGTAAACGTTCTCATGGAGGTTTCTGTCTGGCTAACGCCAGGAGGTTAAGTAATCAAAGACCAAGTAGCAGTGCCATCTGTGAAAATATGATGTGCTATTTTCACACCTGTCAATAACAATTACGGCATGACAAAAATTCCAATGATTAGGAGCAACACCATGGCAAGTTGAGGGTTGGGTACAGATACCTAATCGGTTGACAGTTGTAGACTTGGGAACATGTAGTCATGGTGCCAGTGTGGTATGCTGAAGAGTTCATGGGGTGTTGTAGGACTAGAAGACATGGAAGGTATGAATCAATCAATAAGTTACAGCATGATAATTGGTATTTTATCAGTATTGGTTGACCTAGGTCACTGTTGAATGCCCTGGTTTCTCTCTCTGTAAATAATGACATTTGTTTCCTTCTTCTAGGATGGAAGTAGAGGTGCTTTTGGCACAACATGGCAATTCTGATTTTTTAAAACTGTATACACGCATGAATTGTTATTGTGCCATGTTTTCTGCCTTGGAAAAACACTGGCTGGCACCCTGCATGTTTACTTTTATAGGCTGAAGGCTTCCATCAACCTCAAACAGATGCAAATCACTTTAACTTGTCATAGTGTTATTTTGTTCATCCTAAAATTTCAGAAGAGCTTTCCAAACTTCCAAAATTTCTCTCAATTCAGTGAGAAGGAAAATTCAGAACACGGCATTTGAATGTTCTGCCCAGATTTGTCACACACACAAAGAATGAGTGGAAGAGGGCAACACCCTTTCCTACTAACCCTGTGAACTCATCACTATTGCGATGAAACAACACCAAAAGCTAAAACCCTGGGCTTACACCTCCCCACAGGATGCGTATAAATTACCACACACACTGGTTGAAGTTCTCTAGCATAAATTGTGTATCGGATGAAACAATGGCATTTTGGAAGCTTAAGAGAAAAAGAATAATCAAGTCCAGTATTTAGGTAAGAATGTGCTGAATCTTTAGCACATATCAGTGAAATTGCTAGAATCTGGTGTTTTACTTTTTTAAATACCACAACATTTGAACTTTTCAGCAATTCCAAAATCAACTCTCTCTGGGAAAGATAGTGTGCTTAAACTCTTATTTAAAAATGTAACACAAACACAAACAGCTAACTAAACAAGCTGCCCATAAAATCAGCAGTCTAAGCAGCCCTGTATTTTACAAACATCCTTCAAGACTATTAAAGTCAACATAGATATCTCTTGCCAGCAAGGGAAAGTACCCTTCAGCAGTTTTTTTTTTTTTTTCTTTTCTTTCTTTCTTTCTCTCTACTCGCCCCCACCTCCCCCAAGCTTCTAAACCACGTTGGTAGTGATTTCTTACATCATAGGTAGGAATATTTGAAATAGAGTCCACTGGTGTTTTGAAGAGTAAGAAAGTTGCTAAGTCAGGATAATCTTCAAATAATGATGCGGCAAATACATGTTTCCTGATTCCTGGGGATTTGCTAGGGATGCGCCATCCAGTTGCCATACAGTCAAGTCAACTAGGGCTTCAGATCGGTTCCAAATGGTTCAGTCATGGCAGACAGAAACAGGGCAGGGCTACAAAGCGGTTCAGTCATGGCCCATCAGAAACAAGGGCAGCATACGCATTGCATAGCAATCAAATCTCTTGGGCCTTGGCTTTTGACCTGAGTAGGAAACCGGCAGTGGTGTCCCGCTCAAAGACGGCTGCCAACCGTGGCACGTTGAATGTGTGTTGCTCTCCACAGTCCTGCCAATAATCCAGTCTTGAACCAGTTTAGAACCAGTTCAAAGCCCTGAAATCAACTCCAACTCGTAGCGATCCCAGGTGTATCAGAGTAGAACTGTGTTCATAGGGTTCAATGTTTCAATGGCTGATTTTGGGGAAATAGTCACCAGGCCTTTCTTACAAGGTGCCCTTTGTTGGACTCGAACCACCAACTTTTCGGTTAGCAGTCAAGCGTGTTAACCATTTGGACCACATAGGGACTCACCAATCACTAGGAAAAAGAGCTATACTTCTACTATCCTAGCACTCAAGGAAGCTCTGAGCACCCAGGAGGTAGCTACTCTTGCCCTGCACTGGACTAGAGAAGGGGCAACCCATACATGGGAAGTGTATTAGCAATAGTGAGTACAAAAAAAAAAAAAAGCAATAATAATTGCTGATATTTATTAAGTACTTGCCTTGTGGTACAGGCTATGGTGAGTTACCTTATTTAATCTTTACCATAATCCTATGGGGTAGATACTATAATTATGTCCATTTAGATGAGAAAACTTAGAATGAGTTAGGCTACCTGTCTTGCCGAGTTCTTGCGCTAGCAAGTGGCAGAATTCAGAACCCAAACCCAAGGAGGACTCCAGTGTATTGAACATGCACTGCTCTCTCTCCTGCATTTCTTAATTGATATTTACCGTACCACAACTCACCACTTGTAAGCTTTGAGGCAGGAGGAACTTCTGTGCTATTTGTCCTTGTACAGAGCACAGCAGGAAGTAGGTAGCCATGCAGTGCTTGCTGTTGACCTGAACTCTATTCTACCACTCCTGCAGGAAATTTAAATTAACAAGCATTTCCTGGCTTGGATACAGAGATGAAGGAAACATGCTACCTGCTCTCAAGGAACTTACTCCTTAGTGGAGAGACAAACGTGCATAATTGAATCTATAGCATGTCTATGCTCTTAACAAATGTAGAACCAGAGTAGACTCTGACAGCACAGAAGCCATAACAGATTGATGTTGCTAACATCAACCTCACAACATGAATTCTCGAAATCTCTCCATGCCAGGTAAATGTGTAAGGGTCATTATGTTCAATCATAACAACATTATGAGTTGGAGGTGCTGTTACTCCACCCTTTCATTTTACAGGAAGAGGAAACTGATATAGAACATAGTGATTATCAAGGTCAAACAACTCCTGTGTGCGGTAGCTGCAACCCAATCCAGGAGTGTAAGTCCAGATCCTCTGAAAAGCAGAAGAGACAGGGTTAAATGAGCAAGGATCTGATTAGGGGAAATGCCTGTGTGAAAGGAAGTAGTAGAGGATCTGGGAAGAGTCAGCAAGCCATCACCGCAATGCAAGTCTGACCCCATGTGAGGGGAAGAGGGAGAGAGGGTTGGGTGCAAATGTCCTAGACTGCCGTACAGTCTAAGGAACACTCAGCAAAGCCATCAGAGAGTCCTTGAGCTGAAGTTGGCTAACAAAGGAGTCCCAGGTTTCTAAGGAATGGGTCTGCCTTAGGGTCATCTCCATACTCAGTAATTGGCTTGGGTGAGGGGCCCAGCCTAGGTCATCCAACTATGGCCAGAGGAGAGGGTCATATTGTAAAAAATGGCCACTCCCCCAGTAACCCCATAAAAGAGGGATGAAGCAGTTTCCAGAAAAAGCAAGAGGCTGGGCAGACCAACATTGTGTCCAGTAAATGCACACTTCCTACTCGTTGTTAAAGAGGCAGCCATGCACATGAGGAGCAAGGGTCTCTCGAAATGTGCACCTTGTGCTTTGATTTTAAGTCACATCCCAAAGGGATAGGTTGATCCCATGACATTCACTCTGCTTGGCTCCCAGAGATGAAAGGCCGACTTAACCTGGAATTTGAACTTGTTGTGATTCCCTGAAGTAGAGGGACATCAAAGTTGATATTGAGACATCTAAATCATCCTCTGCAATGTCATGTGTCTCCAGAATAAACCAGCACTATAACTACAGCACATCCTTTTCAACAGGTAAAGAGCTGATATCTGGACCATCTTGCCAGTAATATAGCTGCTCTTTTTTTTCCCCCCAATTTTGCCCTTTTGGGGAGAAATTCGATGCTGAGTTAAGACTTTTATGCTGTACAACAGGCTGCTAATAGCCAATGTTGGACAGTATTATCCCAGTATTTTATAGGGTGTCAAGCTTTTCCTAGACTTTATGTTACATAATACATAACTTGTTTGGAGTGGGTGGAGATGGAAACATAGCCTGTTGAAAATATCGCTGCTGCCTCCCTGAAATTTAAAGAGCTTATTATCATCCCTCTTTTAGATTCTGTCTCTCAGGCAAAAATCTCATAAAGATAGGCAGGGAGAAAAAGAAGGGATTGTAATATTCAGGGGTGTAGCTTTTGCATGAAGTTGGTACAGGAGCCGGCAATGCTTCATTCTGTTATACATAAGGTCGGCAGGTGTTGGAGCCAACTCAATGGCAACAAACAACAACAGTTTTTGCTGATTGAATACTGTGCTACCAGCCCTCTGTCAGCAGTCATACAAGTGGGTTTAGCTCACATCTATGGTAAGGGAGGGCAGCCACCTTCCTAGTTTAGAGTCTTCTGTCTGTCCTCGGGGCATTGCCTTACCCTCTAAACCAGCATCAACCAACATCTGGAATCATGGGCAGCTCGTGACATTATTGACTACTGCTACTGGAAAGAGCTTTGGAGCTGGAGGCACCAACTATTGTTTTGCATCTTGGGAAGGCAGTATAGCAGAGTAGATAATAGTGGGCTCCAGAATCAGAAAGAGCTGGTCCAAATCCCAACCACTGTCACGTCTTCAGTTTAAGAAATAAAGCAATTTGTTTCACCTTTCTAAACTTCAGGTTCTTTAAAGCTACAAAGGGGCAAGATGCTATACCCATCCCCAAAGTTTATTATGAGCATTAAATAAGAAAATACATGCAATTAACATGCATAATATAATCCCAGCATATAATAAATGTTCAGGCAATGTAAACTGTAATTATTTCAGTCCTGTGTCTATCGCTTTGTTCCCATGTGACCTCCAGCAAGTCATTAAACCTTAGCAACCCTCAGCTTGTACAATGAGACTGATAAAAATATTGTCTACTTCAAAAGGTTTTGTGAGGATCCGGTGAGACCGTTTTGTAAAATATCGAGCACCCTGCAAATGTTAAGCAAGATTATTATTATTATTGCCATTGTTGTTAGCCTTCAGTGATTTTAGTCAAAAAGTTTGTGGGTAGATTTCCAAAGGAAAGTTTGGAGCTAGGATAACAGCCGAGAAATAATGGAGAATGTTAATGGCCTCTTTAGGGCCTTTCCTAGCTTCCTAATTCTCTGTGTATGGTACACATGGGTATAATTATATCACAAATTAAGCCCTTCTCAAACTTATTCCCCAATGAGTTGGTTAACTCTTCCTTCAGAAGGATAAATTTCCTCAACCCATCCCAGTGATCTGGAGGACCAAGATCTATGTATTTTTTAATAATCTTAGCTTGTCTGGTGTCAATAGGAAAGAGTATTTACTACTGTTTTCCTTTCAAAAATCTGTCTAGTTGCATGCTAGAAACAGTTTCGGCTGGTTTGTTTGTCTTGGACAAGCTGTTGAAGTGAAAATTTTTTGCTTGGCTGAATGTGGGACAGTTTCATAACCCTTCAAGAAGTGCATTGACGGTGGGTGCCAGCTCTGACGGCTGCTTCTAACACGCCTCCCTTGCAGCCCACTGTCAAGGGTGGCTGGCATAATTAAATTAAGAAAATGAGCAAAGCAACAGATGCAATGGAGACCAAGTCCCTGAGTGCTTTAGTTTTGTCACTCTCGTTGTCTGAAACAACGAGGTCACATGTAAGAGCCTGGGAAAAGAGCCAAATACAAACCAGATGACATCCCAGCTGGTTTTGAATGGCCTCCACCGTATTCGTGTGTGCATGGGAGCCATGCTGCTTGGAGCAGAGTTGGCTACTTGGAGCAGACTTGACTTTACTCAAGGGAGTTTCTGCCCATAGTTTTGTTGTGATGCTGAGACAAACCTAGAAAAAATAGAGGATCCCTCTGCTTAGACTTCACACTTAACACCTTCTGCTCTGAGAGAAAAGAAAAAGAATTCCACTGTTGGAAACAAAGGCTAAGATTGGCCAGTCTAACCTATTTGCTATGGCCATCATGAATTCAATAAGGGTATCAAGAAGATACCTGAATGTTTTCTTCTAGAACATTCAAGTTAATTTGACTTAAGATGAAGCCCAGGGATTATACACCCCACGTAGTTTTCTTTTGTTGTGTTAACATTTAATTCTTAAGCATTTTCCTAGTTTGGGGATTATCCAGATTCTTAGAAATCTGTTTCTGAGCTGAGAAGGTAAAACTCAAATTAGTGTATTTTGCTTCCTGTTAGTTAATTTGGTTAGTAGGTTGGCAGAGAAGTGACATTATTTATAATAGCTGCTTTGGGTTTGGATGAACCACATACTATCAGTAGGATCCATTAAGAAGTGAACAGAAATGTTTCGAGAAACTTGGGGACATGAGTGATTCTACTCTCTACTCCCTTATGTCTTTCTTTCATTTTTCTAGAGAACTCCTGTAAGAATAAGATGTACGATTAGGAAGACAAATTTACTGGTGTCTTAACAAGTGATGCTGTGTATAGCAACAAATACATGCAGAGTGGACTTGGTAAAATGATATTTGGGGAGAAAGTGCCAGAATTCTAAACACATGATATTTGAAGCTATCCTCTACAAAGGTCCAATTTTGTCCCACCAGCTTGTTGCAGTCACCACTGAACTAGATATTTTAATAAACATTTTTACACAATAATGTCATCTCCCTTCTCTTCAGTCAGTACACGATATTGACCATCAGCTCACAAAGTGCTAACCAACTTTCATGAAGGACTTGGTGATAACTCTAATGCCCCATGTGGAGCTGAAAACCATGTGTTAGAGAGATTGCCAAATAATGATGGGCCTACAGTGTTATTTCCAGGGAGTGGAAATTGATTTTCCCTTAGCCTCAGCATTAAAACCTGTTACTCTTTCTGGCCTTGGGTCTCAGGTCTGAGTGCTTTCTAAGGTCCCTTAGCTCCTAACAATATTGTGATTGTGTGAGGCAGTCACTACCTTAGCCAAAAGGAAGAGTTTGGGAATTCCAGCCACTTTGGTGAGAAATCTTGTTATCAGTCTTGATGGAAACATTTTCTGGGGAAGAAGGGTACTGTGGCTCTTGTACCTCACTCTATACCAATAGTTGTCCACTCCATCCTTCCAGAGCTCTGGCTAGAGGTGAAACCAATAGAGGAAGCACTGTAAATGTATGCATGTAAATACCATGTCCCCCTCGATTTTGTTTCACGTATCCCTTATTTGTCTAAGTAAATTTTTCTATTTAAATATTATTTTTTAAAGGATAAAATAATAACTACAGGAAAAGTATGACAATTCTGCAAATTATCACAGGGCCCCTCATACTCATCCATTCATTTATTGAATTCATTCTACAAATATTTATTAAGCACCTGCAATATCCTGGGCACTGTTCTAGACACTGGGGCTGTAACAATGAACAGACAGACAAGTCCCTGCTCTCATAGAGTCTATAATCTAAACAAAACTCAACATTCCTTGGAATATTGTTGTTTCTTCTTCTTCTTTTTTTTTTTTTTTTTTCCCAGCATTGCTTCTTGTTGAGTGATCAGTAGCTCCAAAGCAAGAAACTCAGGATTTTTAGTCCAGGGATGGTTAATTTTCAATAGAGATGAAGTAATATAAGAAGAACAAATATGTAATAATAATAATAGCTAATACTTATGTAGTGCTTACGATGGGCCAGGCCTATTGTAAGTGATTTTACATACATTGATTATTCAATCCTTAATCTTATAAGGTAGATACTATCATTATCCTATTTTTATAGATAAAGAAACTGAGGCACAAAGAGATTGTCACTTATTCAAGTCTACATAGCTAGAAAATTTAAGAGCTAGAATTTGAACCCAGCTTAATATGTCATACCAAAAGAAAAAGTCTGTGATTTTACATATGTCTAAATCAATTACAAAACATCCCGGTCATCTACTTTGAAAACCCTGCTTCTCTCCAGATGAAAAAAAAAGAAAAGAGAGCAAACTGCAATGAAACAACAAAGTATGATCCCAGAATCCATTTTTTTATTTTTTGTTGTTGTTGTTGTTTCCTCACTAGGAAAAAAATGTTACAGAGAAGGCTGGATTTTCAGGATGCCCTTCCTATCAGTGAATTAGTGATAGCAGTGGAGAAACAGGAAAACGCATCTTTGTGTCATTATAAAGAAATCTGTGATATCTGTGTAACCACAGGTACACAGAAGTAGCCTGGGTGAGGTTTGGCCAAAAGACCTGTTTATGTTCTTCTCAGAAACACTAGGGCCGGAGGTTGAGATCCAATGCTAGAAATAGATGGGTACATAAAACTTCATCAAATTAATGTCATTTTTTCTCCCTTGTTTATAGGAAGTACATTTGAAGAACACAAGTAGAGGGAGTACAGGAAACAAGAACTACAGAATGTAGGAAGACTGTCTTGAGGAGTGAAGAATGACATGCCACTGGCGGAATCCTTTGCTCTGCATATGTTACCTGTTAAACATTGGAAGATCTACCAAAAAAACACATTTGATAACATTTCGAAAGATGGGCATTCCCCCCAATGAAATACGCAAGTAAACATTCCAACGTTGTCTTTAGGAGTGATTGTTAAAAGCTTTGCACCTTGCAGCTATGGCCCTGGAATTGGTAGATTGCTGTTGATCCTTTATCAATGATGTTCTATAGAGAAATATATATATATCTATCTATCTATATATATATATATCTTAGTCCCTGCCTCTCAAGAGCCACAAATGCATGGGTGTTTCATAGATCCAGTTGCACTAAATTTGTCTCTCCATCTTGGCTGTTGGAGCCATCCATTAGCAGCCTTGTCTAAGTGGTTTTATTAATTTTTTTCTTATTTGCACTTCTTTCTACGCAACACGGGCTCTTTGTTTTACAGTGTCTGATAACCTTGTTTGTCTATCCCCATTGCCGCTCCATCACATTTGTATTTGCCAAACTTGGCCTCCTCAATAGCAGCAGTAAGCATCAAGTAGCACACTCATTTTTAACCCACAAGATTCCATCTGTGGCATTTGTAGTAAATATAAGTTGGATGCATTTATTTTAGACACAAAGCTTTATTTTTCCACATCTTGCTAAAATTAAAAATGCAAATAGTTGCAACTTCAAGGCCAATTGTTTTTAGGCGCATGTTTTAAGCACAGAAAGTCTCAAACTCTCAATGGTTCTTTTGAATGATGAGTTAGAGTGCAACCTAATTAGTAACTTCCCTTTTTTTATTTTTTCCATATAGAGCAGTATGTAAATTTAGCATATCAATAATACAGAATATATCAAACAGTATGTAAAACTCTGTTTTTTTTTTAGTACAATGGTGCTATTTTGTAGTTTGTTATATGAAAGAATCTGGCCAAAACAGTAAAAGGTGAAAGCAAAACAAAAGATGAAGCCTGGAGCCAAAGATCACACAAAGAGGAAGGGTACTGTAAAACTCATCCATTTGGGAAAGAAGGCAAAATCCCCCCAGTTATGCCTTCCAAAAGGAACTTAAGACACAAAAGTCCACCGAGGTAAATTTGATTGGCGAGTCCAGAGAGGAAGCCATGAGTGGAAAAAGCATAAAGCTAGGAATTTTAATAGTCCTGGTTTCTTTTTCTCACTGAAGAAACAAACATCTACTGGCTCTGCCATGGACTCACCACTGTGTGACCTTGGGCAAGTCACTTCACCTCTCTGTGCCTCAGTTTCCTCATCTGCAAAATGGGGGCAATATGTCATCTACCTACCTCACAGGGGTGGTGTGAGGATTAAAAAGATAATGCTCCAGATTTTTATCCTGGATTGCTCTGAGGATGCAATGTCAGAGCCCTTGAGTTGCTAGGATGCAAGGAATTCTGTAAACAACCCTTTCACAGCATAGCTAGAGAATTGATTAACCAAATGCACCCGACATCTCAAGTCTTGTCAGTGAAACTCTCCAAACAACTCAATAGCTTTTCAAACACTTTTCAAATTAAGTTAGAAACATCTGATGTACACTTGAACTTTGAATTCTGCATTAGATTTATGAATACAAAGATAAGTAAAACAGCAAGCAAGAAAGAAAAAGACAAAGGAGAAAAATTAAAAGAGATTTCTACCAGTGTAAGGGTGATTAAATTACTCCATTTGCTAGAACTCAATCGCTCTTCCAGGCAGTTACTATCTATCTAGTAATACCTCTTTTAATACTATAAATGAGAACTCTCTTCCTTTTGGAAAACATATTTATTTCTTCTCTTTAGGCAATATGAGAAAAATGGCCCTACATTTTAAATATTGAAATAATATCTAATAAAAAGTCACAAAGTTACTTTCCTTAATGAATTTTACTCTTACCTTTGGGGGTGTGTGTGGGTGTGTATGTGTGTGTGTAGTGTGTAGTATGTGTATCACATATATATATATATAATTTTTGTTAAAATATGCTAGACTAGAGTAGCTCTTGGAGAGGCAATAATTCCTTTAAATCGGAAAGTTTCCCACATGTCTGCTTAAGAGAGTGGCTCCTACTTAGCCCTCTGTGGTTTGTCTTAACCAGTCAACTAAAAATTGCTATGGAGAATTTCTCATGGTGGGGATGGGCCCTTAGTAGCCTAGAGAAGGGTTTCCCATCTATGGATCAAGATTTTCTTATTAGAACAATAAATGACCCAGCATTTAGTTCTTTTTATCTGCCTTAGAACTTTTTGGTGAAAAACACCCAAGTTTGATTACATCATGCAAACTTTATCCTTTATATTCTTGGGAAGTTTATATGAAAAACAAAAATAACCACATCTTTGGTTATCCTCCCACTGGGTCATCTCAAAGTTTAGAGGCCAGAAAAGAGACTTCCTCGATCTCTGAATACATGCAAAAGGAAGGCACTCTTGCTCAGTCAACAAGCGTGTTAACTCTCTCAGTCCATGGCATGATTTGAATTGAGCACCTTGGGCATGCTGAGCAAGGTTCTGACCACTATAGACAGATACAAAAGAAACTAAGTAAGTAAGTCATTTTTGCCCTCCCCCTGTTTTCCAGACAGAGGTTCTGTGGAGGAGATGCTGGGCTGTCCTTCCCAACATGGTACTTCTGACTTTTATTTTCTTGTTCCCTGTGTGTATCTTTAATATTACTGACTGCCAGCGAAACTTTACAGGCACAATTCTGCCAATTTACGAGTTTCCTGACATAGATGGATATGGTAATTCTAAGAGTAGCTATGACTTATTCTCTTGATTCTATTCCCAGCCAAAAATCTCCCAAGGTAGAAAGCTTTAACATGCAAAGCCATGTTATCTTTCTTAACTTTGGCCAACACATGACCCTCTCCTACTCACTGCCATCAAGTCTATTCCAACTCATAGCGACCCTATAGGACAGAGTAGATCTGCCCCACAGGGTTTCCAAGGAGCAGCTGGTGGATTTGAACTGCTGACCTTTTGGTTAGTAGCAGAGCTCTTAATCACTGCACCCACTCTCCTACTGGCTTATAAATCAACTAATTAAAAATCGACTCTTGCACTAACCCACTATTTATTTTCAAAGGAATAAACTAGAAGATAAATTGATATAAACTCTCAAAGTCAGTTGATCACTATATAATACAGTGGAATGACCCGGAATTGATACAAGGGAGCAGCTAAAATTTCCCAACTCAAAACTTTATAAGCTTTACTTTAGAATTCTATTGCTGTAGAATTTAAAAATGGGACAATTTCAAGATCTTTATGAAAGAGCTATAAATATCGGTAGGAATGAGCTTTCAGTGGATAGGTTAATGTCCAGTTTAATTGACAGTACTCAATACCTAGATCAAATCTCTGTTCCCATCTCCCCAAAGAGTATAACAGTCTTATTTGAACATTTTAAGGTTTAATTTGCACATTAGGATCCCACTCTCCTAGAGATAAAGAAAAACTCAACACCCACCCTACACATACACACACGCCCACACAAACACGCTCACCCTAAGCGTACGATGGAATAACACAAATACGCGCTCACCCTAAGTGTACAATGGAATAGTGAGAATCAAAAAAATCACTTAATCTTAAAAAAATCTTAAAAAAAACACAAAAACTTGCCTCCATTAAAGAATTCTCCCCCTCCTTAGAAAGTCCATGTTTGTGTAGATGAAACCACGTCATACGTTGTGGCTCCAGGGTTTCTGTTACTAGTTGATGCTCTTGGGAAAAGGCTTAGAGTAAAAGATGTATGTAGCACATTTTGTTTTCCCATTTATTGTTTGGCCAGCTCTGCCAATGTGGTGCTATTGTTTCTTTAAGAAAGTACTTGACTAAAAAAAGAAAAAAGAAAAAAAAAGAAAGCATAGACATATTTTTTTAAAGTATGAGAACAACAATTCTATAGATAGACGGCTTAATAAAATAGCATTAGGTCTTGTCACCACCACCTTTCAAGTTTTTATCACTCACAAGTAAATGTACTGTTCTCACCAAACTGTGAGTTTGGGGGTGCAGGGGCAGGAGATGGAAACGTTTAAAAATTAGAAGGCGCCATTATTTTGTTGGCTCTCAGACTCGGCAAAAATTAGCGACGTATTATCCACCGTAAACACCTTGATCAAGAGCATGGAGTATAAATAGGGAGGGGAAAAAAAAAAAAAAAAGGCCTTATAGGCAAATGGCAGAACCAAAGGATGATAAGGTTACTTACTGATTTTTGTGCTCTCTGCTCTAAAAACAGATATTTAGCACCTGGAGAAAATAAAAACAAAGAGGAAAAAAACCTCCATAGATTTACCTGCTAAAAACAGCTTCTGCCACACCGCCCTTGGGTGATTCTTTGGCATTTACTGGTTCGCAGAAGATATTCTCCCTTCACCTGAACATCTCAAAGAGCAGTGGCTCTCATGAAAAGCAATCACTGATCTCATTAGGAAGTGTTGGGATGTATTTCCTTGTGAGACGGGGGCTATCTACTGATAAGGAGAGAGAACTTACGAGAAATTGTTGACAGAGATGGCTAATAATCTGTGAAGATTTTTTTGTTTTTTGTTCTTGTTGTTTTTGTTTTTTACTTTATACAGTCTTAATGAAATCCTAATGTTCAAAAATGACTTGTTTCTTTTTCTTTTTTTTTAATATTGGAATGAGGAATAATAAGTTAAACCCACATAGACTCCTTAAAACTATAGGCTAGGTAGAAATGTATGTTTGACTTGTTGTTGAAACTATAATCAGACTATTTAAAGTGTTTTACTATTTTTAATCTTAAAAGAGTGTACTAATTTATTAGAGACAGAACCTTTTGGCTCTCTTCATAAGAAAGGGCGTCCCCACTCAAATCATGTGGACTTTCCCATCAGTGCTTTCAAAAGACAGATCGGATTTGTGCTATGTCATCATTTATTTTAAAATGGAAGAATTGGGATTCTTTTCCCCCTCCCTGTAATGAGCATAAAGTCCAGAATCTGAGGGGGCAGAAATAAGAGGAAAATTTTGTTGACTCTTCGTTTATTTTCAGTGCTAGTATTTAATCCTGTAGTACATATTTGCTTATTGCTATTTTAATATTCTTAAAGACTTTTCTGGTAGGTGTTAGAACCTGATACATATATATCTTTTTTGTGTGACTTTTATTTAAAAGTAAAGGAGATGAGAGGACTGTCTGAAGCTTTAAGTACATATGGTACAGGATAAAGATATCAATTTAAATAACCAAGTCCCTACCTGGAACAATTTTTTTTTTTTTTTTTTAAAGGAATCTCTCATAGATGAGACAGTGGGCCCAGGGGATTTCTGGATTTTATTCCTTCCAGTTCTTATTCTTACAGTATGCACCTCAGAATTTTAAAAAGGGTCGACCAACCTGGAACCCCAGAATTAAAGGAACCTTTTAGAAAAACATGCATTTCATGTGTTCTCTCTTAATTTATGATTACACATGGATCTGAAACATGGTCCCTCTCTCTCTGCGTTCTTCATCTGTCATTGATGTGGTCTTTTCAGGGGAAAACGACAATAACATTTTTTTAATTAAAAAAAAACACAAAAGTCTAAATGTTATTGCATAATTGAAATATAAGCTAAGATGGAGACAGAGTTTCTCCTACTTAATAACTCCTACCGTGAATCACCTGTCCCCTTCAAAAGGACTTTTCTCAATCCCTAGAATCTGTCTTTTCTTAATTGCCCAGGCCTACTGTATCCTGAAAGGAAGAAAACATTACTTATTTTCTTTCACTCAAAATGCACTGATGTAAAGTAGGAAAAATGAAAACAGAACTCTAAAATCCCTTCCAAGCCACCCACTGGCCCACTCACCCACCCCTAGCAAAGTCACTTCTGTTAATCCCTTAATCTGATTTTGTTTGGATATTTATCTTGTACCTGCTGCTAAACACACTGCAGGAGGGACCTGGAAACTTCAACTGTCGACTCCCATCTCTTATCTGTGTCTGTGTATCATGAAAATGTCTATTCAGAACGTCAAAAACTTTCCAGCGTCATGCAGCTTGTATTCATTTTCCATAAAGGCCCCAAATACCACATCAGATCTCCTTTGGCTAAGAAAGTTCATGAACTCTGAGAACTGGGATTACATCATGTATTTTGCTTTACAATGTTTTTATCACATTTATAGGCCAAGTGTGATAAATAAACTTACAGACACTGAATTAACTTTCCCTGCTATTTAGAAACCAGAAAAGAGTGATTGATCCTTCATGAGATCTTAGTTCCAAAGCATATTTTTTTATTAAATTAATTCTGAGTGTATTTGAAATTATTATTCAGTTCATTTATGGCAGAGGAGTATCAATCCTAATGACTTCTGAAAATGTAACTAACTGAATCATTATCTTACTTTTACTGTTTAATAAGCATATTTTGAAAATGTATGGCTAGAGTGTCATAATAAAATGATATATCTTTCTTTAGTGATTACATTAAAATTAATCATGTTTGATTAATTAGTTCTTTTGGATAATGTTGGTGTAATGTGTCATTCCTTAAGAATTCTACTGTTACGTAGCAGTTTTACTAATTAAAGTCATTGCAACAGATAAACATGAAAACTTACCCAGCAAAATGAAATTAATCATATGCCAAAATGGAGATATATAATTTATAGATTATATTCCAAAATAAATATGTTTCAAAGGACTTGTACCAACTATGTAAGAGATGTATGAATTGTATAATACATGCATTAACAATAAAGCAGGTTAAAGTAACTGATCCCACTCACCGTAATCCCACAGTGAGTTACAACCTATGACGTAAAGTGTTTGGGAGAAGACTTTCTTGCCAAAAGATCCAAATAGAAGAATAGAGTAGAACTGCCCCCATAGGGTTTCCATGGAGTGGCTGGTGGATTCGAACTGCTGACCTATTGGTTAGCAGCCGAGCTCTTAAACCACTGTGCTACCAGGGCTCCACACCATAGTATACAGGGTACATAATATAGAAGTTGTATTTCATACACTCCTGAGAGATTTTATAAGAATGTGATCACTAAGCATGGAGTTTTTGTTTCAATAAATCTTTCTAATTCGTTTCTGAATAGATATTGTGATCAACAACACCATCTGTAGACTCACAAGGTGAAAAGATTAGTAATTTCCCTCTTATGGTATAAGAGCACCTCATTCCATTTTCCTTTTGTTAAGCTTGCCATTAGCTATTTAGAAAGTTAACCAAATTCAAAAAAGGCTCATGAGCTTTATATTTGGTTTTAAGGAAATAATAATACTGAAGTTTCCTTTAATATCTTCCCACAAGCCATTGGTAGCCCAGCTCATCATCACTCCCAACCTTGTTCCCCAGGGTTTTCATGGATCTCCCTGGGGCTGACTTCTCCAGGTTGCCTCTTTCTCAAGTGGTCATTTCTTCTATCTGTATTTCTTCTCCCCTCACCATCCTCTGTTCCCCTCACCACCACCCTGGATAATACCTTTCTGCCTTCATTCCCCTAAAACATCATTCACAGGAGGCTAATCTGGTGACGAAGTCACTGCGGGGGTGCAAACAGCTAACAAACTCAGGTGCTATCCAAAAGGTTGAAGGTTTGAGTTCACCCAGAGGTGCCACAGAAGAAAAGCCTGACCATCTACTTCTGAAAAATCAGCCATTGAAAACACACGGGGTTGCCGTGAGTCAGAATCGACTCAAGGGCCACTGGTAATCTGGGTACAGCCTTTCATTGAAGGTTTTGTAAATAATGAAGTGGGAGGCTGTTCAGCACAGTGTAGAAAACGACTCTAATTCAATGTCAGACATCACTGTTCCTACAGATCTATCAAGGAATTTCTGGCTACTGTGTACCTCCTATCATCTTAGTAAGATTGCTTCCTCTCTGCTGTCAGATCTCCTAGGAACTCCTTCCTATCCATCCCTTTATCTCCTCCCTTTGAAAGATCTTGCAGGGAAATTCTATCATGTTCTGATGCAGAGCAGTCTCACCCTTTGTACATGCCAGCTTTCCCCACGGTGGGGTGCTGGTAGGGCTTACCTTTCATTACTGAAGATGCCCTAAAAGTGTGTTTTCCTAAACAAAAGGTCAATTCTGTCCCTAAGGGACAGTTTATCTGGATCAAATTACAGCCTCTTTTAAAAATAACATTGTTTCCTTCCTGTAAGATCTGTATCAGTGGTAATAACCACCACCCAACAAGTACAATGGTTCATATTTGCTGAGCACTTACTGTGGTCCAGTCACTACCCTAACTGGTTTACCTATATTATCTCATTAGGTCTTTTAACAATCCTGTGAGTCAGGCACTATTATTAACTCCACTTTACAGATGAGGAAATGGCGGCACAAAGACATCATTTAACTTCCTGAAGGTCACAGAAAGGCAAAGCCAGCCTTGAACCTGGGTCTAAGGATATCAAAACCTTTGCTATTAACTACTTTACCATTCATGCCCAAATTCATAGATACAAGGACCGCTTCATATACTAACTGATACATTCTTGTTCAAGTCTGGCTTTACGTGCTACAGGCAGAAATACAATTAATTACAGATTTGAGTGATAAACTACTTTTAAGCATGATATTATCAAGATAAATAAGCATGTCCGTACAATAATCAATGTATCTAATGGGCTTTCAATATCACCCACTGCAGTTCCTCTACTTGTTCACATTGCAATGTCAGTTCTTCATAGTTCTTCACTTTCTGTATAGAACATTCAATGGTAAACCACTCTCACAATACCTCAGTAAGGAATAAACTACTTATAAGGAAAACTAAAAGCTGATCATAAAGAATCTTGCCAAAAGCTCTGGCCAACAATCCCCCTACTTTTCTCTTGGCGGCTTATCAAAATCAGGGTGGTCTCAAGGGATATGGGTGAATCAGTGCTTCCAGAGACACAAACATAGAGTCACAGCCTACAGTTTCATGAGACTCATGTTGCTGTATCCCTGCCCATCAAAAATGTCTGTCAGCACAAAGGGTACAGTGGTTCCCAAAGGATACAGTGTTGGCCCTAGATGGGGACATCTTGGGTTATTACATGATGGGTGTTGTTACTGGCATTTATTGGGCAAGGGTCAGAGCTCCAGACATTCATGTAGATGATAAACCTGTATATAATTACCTAAGCTTAGAATATAGCTCCAATTTATTTATACACGCAAAGTATTTTTGCATGATTTTAATATAAGCTGAATTTTCTGAAAATGCACTACCATGTAAATCAAGGGAAGGTGGTACTTTATTTTGTTTGGAACTTAACCAAGAGTTGTCCACTGTTTTAGAAAATCATATCATTGATAGCAATGTTAATTGTGGTATTTGAGTCTCTCCACTCCCCACTAGTATCAGCCTGCACTTACAGTTGTCACATTCATGGCATTTCCCATCTAGGTGCAAACATCGACCACTTCATTATGTTTTCTAGTAGAGCTGTGCCTGAGTGTTTCTATGTTGCAATGCATATTATTTTATTGCAAATTGCTTTCCTTTTATTTCTCCTTTATATTATAGCTCAGGCATCATTTTGATTTTGTTGAAATTGTATGTGTCAATATTATTTATGAATTTCACTTTGGGATGTTAAAGGGTAGAGTAAAAATCTTTGTTATATAAAGGGGGGCACTGGGTTGGATAGAGTGGAGCCACTCCTATACACACCAATTATGACACTCTCTGGAATGTGTAGTCTGGAAGACAGAGCCTTTGCCCCCTTCTTAGTGAGGTAACCTAAATGTACAGCCGAGCTGAAAGCTACTCCTTCTCACCTGTTTATGTGTAGAGATTAAACATCTTTGGGAACCAATAAAGGATAATGGTTATGGTTAATGCAACATCTGGTTTCTAAATGTTCTTTCCTTCACCCTGTGATGGGATGAGATGACTTTGAAAAGAATAAAGCAGTCACTAAAAACAGCAACAGATGTAAACTGGATTTGAGACAACTGCAGCGGTACATCAGAAGTAAAATTTGACCTTGGACTTCAAGTAAGGTAGGAAATGGGGCCTGGTAGGGAGATTTCTCTTTTTAGTGGTTACTACCAGGAGAGGTAAAGATTGAGTAACTGTCCTGTAACTTCCTAACTCTACCTCTCTTGTTTAACTCAATGGCTCCTGCTTAGCTCCCCAGCCATCTCTGGAGGGTCTTCAAATGGAAATGGTGGAGGTCACAGACTCTATTCAGGGCATCTTCTCTATGCAAGCACTATGGTTGAGTCCATCATTTCACTTCACAAACATGGAGTTGTCCTTCCCATTCCCAAATCTCTAAAAAGTGTGTGTGTGTGTGTATGTGTGTGTGTATGTGTGTGTGTGTGAAATGAGAGAGAGGGAGAGAGAAAAAGAGGGAGCATGATTGCGCTTCAAGAGAGGGAAGGAGACAAGAATAAGACAGGCAGAAAGTTTACCCCAGGGCTATGCTTTCCATCTTATTTGGCCCAGAGCATCTAACTCAGCCACCATCATGCAACCTTAAATACTCAAAGACTGGGTTACCCCAGCACCAAATTTCTCTCCTTATTTCTTTGCCTCTCTCTTTGCTTTAAAGGTCATTTGGGAATTGAGACATTCCCAACTCCCTCCAATAGACAAATAGATTCTCTTAGCCTGTTAATATTGAAAAGTCTCTCCTGGTATCTGTAGAACTCAGTGCCACAGTAAACTGCACAACGAAATAATTTGAAACATATTTATACTAGAATGTGCCAGTTGTTGACTTATTCGCTCTCAAATCCATTTCCTCACCATTCCCTTGATGTGATTTGTTTCACAAGGAATTACATTTCCCAGCACCTAGGTTCTCTAATTTGGCCAACAGGAGGTAGTAGCAAAAGATGGAGGGCAGAGGAAGGAAGAAGCCAGAGTATTTCCTCCCTTTTCTCTGTTTCGAGTAGTATCTTCAGCAGTAGTTGTACCTCCTCCCTCCATGGTCCTTGCCCCCCACCCTAGGCAAGCACCATTCACCCCTCACTATGTGGACCTAAACCTATTCAGATGGTGCCTCCCGGATGGGAACACCACCTCCTCTCTGTGTCTCTCTAGGCCTAGGGATGGTAGTGACTTTCTGATATTGTTCATCTCTGGGTTGGCTCCCTCCTTAATTTCACTACTCAGCTCTTCTATCACCCACATTAAATCCTTTCTGATTAAAATATTTAGAATGGTGTCTGTTCCCCTAACTGGACCCTAACAAATACAGACAGGAATAACATAGTAAAGCAAAAGTGGGTTTGTATCGTGGCCATTATACTTCTAGATGGGATCTTTGGACAAATTAAAACATCTGGGAGACTCAGCTTTTTCTTCTTTGAAAAGGTAGTAATAATAATAACCACCTAATATTGGTGTTTGAGGATTAAACATTGTCATACAATAGTTCTAAACTTTCAGTTTTCTCAAACTAGTTTTGAAGTTTCCAAAAATTAAACTCGAAGTAGGGAGAAATTGACATAGGGTGGCAAAATCTTTTTTTGGTCAAAATAAGGACGTAAGCAAAAATTACTATCTCTCATCACTATCATTTCATTACAAGATAATTAATTTTTTAAAAATGGCATGGATATACTGAGAATGGAGGGCAGTTTCCTAAATTGAATAAATTTAGCTTTACAGAAAACTCATTACATTGTCTTAACTAATTTTTTTCAACATTTTAGTTTCTCTGTGGCTAGGTGACAATACTGACACAGTGCAGCATTAGCCTGCTCATCAGCTCTTGTTTGGCATGGGTCCTGGAATTTTTACTACTATTCCTTCCATTGTTATTATTAGGAATAAGAATATTAATCAAGGATCTAAGATAAACCAAACCAAACCAGTTGCCGCAGAGTTGATTCCAACTCATGATGACCCCATGTGTGTCAGAGTAGAGCTGTGCTCCAAAGTGTTTTCAATGGCTGATTTTTTGGAAGTAGGTCTCTAGGCCTTTCTTCTGAGGTGCCTCTGAGCGGACTCATACTGCTGAAAGAGTTAGCAGCCACGCACTTAAATAGCTGCACACCTAGGGACTCATTAAAAAAAATACCAAAACCAAACCCGCTGCCATCAAGTTGGTTCCGACTCACAGCAGCCCTGTAGGACAGAGAAAAACTGCTCCATAGGGCTTCCAAGGCTGTAAAACTTTACAGATGCAGACTGCTGTACCTATCTCCTGTGGAGCTGCTGGTGGGGTCGGTTAGCAGCCACGTGACTAACCACTGCACCACCAGGGCTTCTCAGGGACTCATACTGAGGTGGAATTATTTTTGCTGGGTTTGTCACACCCTTTTCATATATTTTATGGCTTGTAGTCTCAACTTTTCTAACAGTGATCAAGTGGCCACCTTTTCCCCAGATTTAACTCCGACTCAGCAAAATCAAGTGAAAAACTACTAGTGTTTGAACCTAAAAACCTTTGTACCACAAGGCAAAATGTAAAATATCAAGTCTAACATTTTCTGGCCTGTGTTGCTATAATTCTTCCTCTTTCTTCACCTCACCCCAGCCCAGCCGACAGAAGTACAACCTTTTCACATAATAATTTTTAACTACTAATATGATACTTTCAGTCTATGCCCATATAATACCAAAATAATTACTCTGGTAGTTATAATCAATTCAAGGGAACAACGCAAAGAAGTCAGTTGTTTGTCCTTATGCACAAAGCAAACACCGCTAGTTTGTCAACAAGTTTTCCTGAACTTATTAGCATACAACTTTAGCTATTGTGCCTTTTGCTATTCATAACATTTATTCCACAGCATACTCATTCTGAGCCATCGCTATTATTCTGAGCAATCTATTAAGTCGTATTTGATGGTCTGGTCTCTTACTCCTCAGACTTTTAAAATTTCCATAATGTCAAATAATAGAAATATCCCTGATGTGGCAAACTCTGGTTCCCTGAAGGAAAAGTGAACCCATTTTCAAGTCCTTCTTAAGCTGCGAGGATTTATTTTGAATCTTTCAATATGTGCGTAACATTACTCCAGATGCTCTTTGGGGTTGTTTTTGCAGGACCCAGGGGTGTATCAGTCAACTGGAAAAGCAATTTGAGAACCTCTAGGACTGATTTTTGAAAATGCAGTATCCACGGAAACAGACTTTAGATGCTATCCCAGCATATGCTGGCAGCTCTGTACTTGTGTGGAAGATGCCTTCTGTGGGTTTGTCTAAGGGCCATTCTATGGATACCATCATTCTTTTAAACACAGCACATTCTATGCCATATCCTTGTATGACCACTTTGCAAAACTTCCGTGTGGAGACTTATATTTCCCAGTAAGAGTATGCAGAAAGCCAAGCGGCCAGGTAAGATAGGGAAATTTTGCCTGTGAAAGGTTTGCTTAGTCTTTTGGAAACATTCATGCTCTCTGGGTTTGTTTGTACAATACTGTTGTTGTTGTTGTTGTTGACGGCCGTAGAGTTCCCTTGACTCATGGCAACCCCAACTCATGGCAACCATATGCATGATGGAACAAAATGCTACCAGGTCCTGCACCATCCCTATGATGGGTTGTGAATCAGACCATTGTGATCCATAGGGTTTTCACTGGCTGATTTTTTGGAAGTAAGCGCCGGGCCTTTCTTCTAGTCCCTCTTAGTCTGGAAGCTCCCCTGAAACCTGATTAGCATTATAACAACCCGAAAGCTTCCACTGACAGACAGGTGGTAGCTATGCATGAGGTGCACTAGCTAGGATTCAAACCTGAGTCTCCCTCATGGAAGGTGAGAATTCTAGCACTGAACCACCAGTGCAACAATTCTCAAACTCCAGCTAATAGTGCTGCAACTAGTAGACACATGTACAGAAGAACTACACACTCCTGGATCATTCCACTCCCGCACTGCCCTTTACCTGAGAAGTAAATGAATGTGGGAAAGCAGATGTGGGTGGGCATGGACATGACAGTTCCATGTGCGTTTGGCCATGGTGTTGTCTCTGAAAATGTGGTCTCTGTTCTAAGAGCTGAGGAAGACAGACAAAGCTTCCTGAAGATACAACTTGGATACTCCTACGTGCAGCTCTTCTTCCAGTAGTTTTGACAGATTGCACACAACCACTCACACTTTCTCACCAGACCCCCTTGGGACCAACACTACACATTTTAGAGACAAGTAGACAGGATTAGGGGTGAAGTCTGTGAACCATGGAACACAACTTTCCTCTCCGTGTAGCTAACCGGCCCTTCTGGGGATCAAACCTATGACCTTGAGCTCGTTAGCACTCTACTCCAACCATGCCCAAAACAAATACAGGTTTGAAGCCAGAAGAGCTGCAAACCACACATAAGAATGTAATCAACAGAACCACAGGGAAACACATAAAGTAAACACTTTCTATATAGGCAAAAAGAACAGAAGATTTGGAAAGAGCTTGCATTCTCTGAATCCCTTAGTTATCCAAAGGCTTACTGGAAATTTCCACTTGGATATCTTCCATCACTTTGATTTCAACCCATTTCCCTCTCTCAGCCCCCATCCCTAAATGTAATTTGCCATTGGAAACTTTTACTCTATGGCACTATCACTCAATCAGTCAGTCAAGTTCACATTGGTTGGAGTTGTCCTTAGCAACACATTCAACCATCCAATGCACATTTAGTCCAAAACAAAGTCCATCCAGGCTTTTATTCAAACATCTCTCATATGTCTCCTCCTGCCTGTCGCCTTAAGTATCATCTTAGTCCAACCCTCTTCACCTTCTAGACAGTTAAAATAACTGCCTACCAGCTCTCCAACCTCCAATCCATTTTATACACCATTCTTAAAACTCTGTTTAGCACCCCTTTTCAAAAACCTTCAGTGGTTCCCCAATACCCTACCCTTTCAATCTGATATGTTACTTTTTCCTAATATCTGTTACAACTAAACTATGCACTCTCACCTTTGTATAAGTCATTTACCCTACCTAGAAAGTATTCCCCTTTCTTATACTGACTCAGTCTATCCATCATTTAAGACGTAGCGTGTACTATGATTCATATTTTCCAGGCTACTTCAACCTTTTGAATTTTTCACTCTAAACTCCTGGAGCCTGCGTTAGCATTATTGTTCATTTAGGAATCTAATTCTCTACTAATCTATCATTAGTTTATTTTTTCCCTATGTAATGCTTGTCTGCCAATCATATTGCCAATTCTCTGAAGGCAAGGATTTGGGTTTTACCCCACAGGCATTTATTGAGTCCTAGCATGTGAGAGTGGAGGCAGTGGTGGTTCCGTGATAGAATTCTCGCCTTCCATGCAAGAGACCTGGGTTCCACTCCCAGTCAGTGCACCCCACATGCAGCCACCATCCATCTGTCAGTGGAGGCTTTCAGGTTTCTATGATGCTGAACAAATTTCAATGGAGCTTCCAGACTAAGATGGACTAGAAAGAAAGGCCGACGATCTGCTTCTGAAAATCAGTAAAAACACTATGGATCACAATTGTTCGATCTGCAACCAATCATGAGGATGGCACAGGACCAGGCAGTGTTTGTTCCGTTGTACATGGGGTCACTATGAGTCAGGGGTAGGCTCTATGGCAGCTAGACACAACAATAATGTGTGAGAGGTACTATTCTGGGAATAGAGTGGTGAACAAAACAGACTTACATCATAGTAAGGGAGAGATGAACAAGAAATAAGTACTGTACATGAACAGGTACTTGCAAATAGTAGAGCACAGGAAACAAAAGAGGGTGATATTATAAAACATGGATTGAATCACTACTACTAATTCAGCTCTCTTCTGGGGCCAGGCAGTCTAATAAGAAAGTGAGAGCTTTACAAAATGAATTGTCTCCCCGTTCTGTCCCGGGTTCCCTTCTTCTCTAGCATTCTCTCCCTTACAAATTTCATTCAATTATCTGGTTTCCTCTTCCATGCAGGTGATACCAGACTGATCTGTCTTCTGAGCTTCAGTCAGTATAATCCACTGCCTGACACCACCACCAAGAATTATACTGTCCAACACAGCAGCCACTGAACACTTGCAATGTGGCTGATCCAAATTGGGCTATGTTGTAGGTGTAAAATACCAGATTCCGAAGACTTAGCATGAAGAAAACAATTATAACATAATTTATATTTTTATATTGAACGCATGTTGAAATGATAGTATTTGGGATATATCAGGTTAAATAAAACATATTATCACTGTTAGTTTCATCTGTTTCTTTTTTCTTTTTTTATAATGTGATGACTAGAAAAATTTTAAATTACATGCAGCTCGTTGTCTTAGTTATCTAGTGCTGCTGTAACAGAAATACCACAAGTGGATGACTTCAACAAACAGTTTATTCTCTCGCAGTCTAGGAGGCTGGAAGTCCAAATTCAGGGCGTCAGGTCCAGGGGAAGGCTTTCTCTCTCTGTCAGCTCTGGTGGAAGGTCCTTGTCATCAATCTCCCCCTGATCCAGGAGCCTCTCAGCGCAGGGACCCCAGGTCCAAAGGACACACGTTCCTGGCTCTTTCTTGGTGGTATGAGGTCCCCATGTCTCTCTGCTCGTTTCTGTCTTTTATATCTCAAAAGAGATCAACTTAAAACACAACCTAATCTAGTAGTTTGAGTCTTGCCTCATTAACATAACTGCCACTAATCCCACCTCATTAACATCATAGAGGAAGGATTTACAACAAATAGGAAAATCACATCAGATGACAAAATGGTGGACAATCACACAATACTGGGAATCATGGACTACCCAAATTGACACACATTTTGGGGGGGGGTGGGCACAATTCAATCCATAACACTCATGTTTGTGGCTCTCATTATATTTCTGTTGGGCAGTGCTTATATAGAAGTTCTACCATTCATTCAACAGACACTGAGCACTTATTGCAAGCCAGGCACTGTTTGACTTAGTGTTTAACTTCAAGTCCTGCCAGTACTTCAGGTTGGTGAATCTAAATTGAATATGCCTCTTCTTCTTCTTCCAAGTCTTCCTACTTCTCACAGTTCTTTTTCCAAGTCCTGTGCAGTCTCCCTCTGCATCATCTTCTCGGTGTCCTCAGTCCCCTCTTTTCTCAGGCACTGACCATGACACTTCTCAAAGGACAATTTAGCAGGCCCCTGCCTCCAAGTCTCCCCATTCCAGTTGTCTTAATTTCCTAGGACTGCTATAACAAAATATTATGAAGTGGGTGGCTTTAAAGAACAGAAATACATTGTTCACAATTCTGAAGGCAGGAGTCCGAATTCAAGGCATTGGCAGGGTCATGTTTTCTCTGTCTACTCTAGGGGAAAATCCTTCCTTGTCTCTTCCAGCTTCTGGTAGTCCCAGATATCTCTTAGCATTCCTTGGCTTGAAGATGTATCTTCACATAGCATCTTCCCCTGTGTGACTTTGTCTCTGTTCTTTCTTTAATAAGGCACCACCCAGAAGGGATTAGGACCCACCCTACTCAGGTATGACCTCATTAACTGATAACATCTTCAAAGAAAGAACCTATTTTCAAACAGGGTCACATTCACAGGTATAGGGCTTAGGACTTCAACACATCCCTTTTTGAAGGACACAATTCAATCCATAACACCAAACCAAACCCACTGCCCTCAAGTTGATTCTGACTCATAGTGACACTACAGGGCAGAGTAGAACTGCCCCACAGGGTTTTCAAGGAGCGGCTAGAGGATTTGAACTGCTGACCCTTTGGTTAGCAGCTGAACTCTTAACCACTGCTTCACCAGGGCTCCAAAACACCAGTCTAAACTATATGCTGCTGCCATATGAATCTTTCTAATGCATGACATCAATATCAGAATCAAAGAATAGGATATTCAAAAGGACCTCAGGAATATTTGTAGGTTCCTTTTGGAATAAGATTTATGGAGGGAGTACTGCCTGCTTGTCAGTAACTATTTCAAATGGACAACCACATTCAATCATCCCAACAATGTTATGAGGTAGATATTACTGTGCTCCTTTTTGAGATGGAGATCCCGGGCCCAAGGAAATTAAGTAACACGCCCAAAGGCACAACACTAAGTTGTGAGTCGAAGTCTATGTGATACCATGTGGGTCACAACTTGCTCTTAATGTCTATGTTGTTGCTGTTGTTGTTGTTCTTGTTGTTGTTGTTAGGTGCTGTCCAGTTGGTTCCTACTCATAGTGATCCTACGTACAACAGAACAAAACACTGCCTGGTCCTGCACCATCCTCACAATCGTTGCTATGTTTGGGCCCACTATTGCAGCCACTGTGTCAATCCATCTCATAGAGGGTTTCCCTTCTTTTCACTGACCCTCTAATTTACCAAACATGATGTCCTTTTCTACAGACTGGTATTTCCTGATGACATGTCCAAAGTAAGCAAGACTTAGTTTCACCATCCTCCTTTCTAAGGAGCATTCTGGCTGTACTTCTTCCAGGACAGATTTGTTCATTCTTCTGGCAGTCCATGATATCTTCAATATTCTTAGTGGACACCATAATGTCTGCACTATATTATTAAAGTGATCAGGAAAGTTTTAATAATCCTTTCCCTCCAAAACTGGCTTCTCTGTTGACCCAGTTGCTGTAGCTCAGTGGTTAAGAGCTACAGCTGCTAACCAAAAGGTTGGCAGTTCGAATCCACCAGCCACTCCTTGGAAACCCTGTGGGATAGTTCTACTCTGTCCTAAAGGGTTGCTATGAGTCAGAATCGACTCGATGGCAACAGGTTTGGTTTTTTTGGTTTACTGACCCAATGGCTCAGATCAAAAATTTGAGTCATCCTTGATGTCTCTCTCTCACACTCCAAGTCAAACCAATCAGCAAATCCCATTAGCTATTCCTTAAAAATATATACATTCCAACTGCTCACCATCTTCATACACACACCCTCATCACAGGCCCTGTCATCTTTCACAATTCTAATTCAGTTCCTTACTGCCCTTATGGCTTCCATGGTCTATCCTTAACACAGCACCCAGAGTGACCTGTTTGAATGTAAATCAGATCAAATCAGATCAAGGCACTCCCTGTTCACAATCTCCCCTTCCTTGGCATCTCATCATACTCGGGAGAATACTGAAAGTCCTGCACATGGACTTCCAGGCCTGATATGACCTGCTTTCTGGCTATCTCAGATATCCCTCTCACTCTACTCTAATTTCTCTGGCCTCTGGCTATTCCTGGAAAGCAAAATTATGTCCCTACCTGTGCATTTGCTGTTTCCTCTGCCTGGAAGGTTCTTTCCATAGCTATTCCCATGGATCTCCCTCACTTTATGCAGGTTTCTGCTTAAATGTCACCTACTCAGAGAGAACTTCTCTGACCACCCTACCTAAAATAGCACATCTTGTCCTGAATTTTCAATCCCTTTATCCTTCCTCATAGCCCTCTCCAATGACTCTATATCACACATATGATACGTGTATTTTTTGGCTTATTGTCAGTCTATCTCACTAGCATGTCTGCTTGTAGGAGCAGGGACTCTGCATTTTGTTCATTGATGCATCCCTAGCACCTAAAACATTCTCTGATACATAATGTTGTTGTTGTTAGTTGCCATGGAGTTGGCTCGGACTCATGGCGACCTTATGTATAACAGAACAAAACATTGCCCTGTCCTGCGTCATCTTCACAATCTTTGATATGTTTGAGTCCATTGTTTTGGCTATTCTGTCAATCCATCTCATTGAGGATTTCCCTTATTTTTGCTAACCCTCTACTTTGGCAGTTATGATATCCTTTTCTAGCAATTGGTCTTCCCTGATTATGTGTCAAAAGTATGCAAGCCAAATCTCACCCTTCTCTCTTCCTAGGAGCGTTCTGCTTATATTTCTTCTAAGACTAATTTGTTCCTTCTTCTGGCAATCCATAGTATATTCAATATTCTTCGCCAACACCACCATTCAAATGCATCAATTCTTGTCATATCTTTGTTTTTTATTGCCCAGCTTTTACATGCATAAGAGACAACTGAAAAGATCACGGCTTGGGTCAAGTGCACCTTAGTCATCAGAGTGATAAGTTTGCTTTTTTAGAACTTTAAAGAGAAACTTTCACAATGGGGGTGGGGGGAGAGGTTTTTTTTTTACAGCAGATTTGCCCAATGTAATACATCATTTGATCTCTTGATGTGGCTTCCATGTACGCTGACTGTTGATCCAAGTACAATGAAATCACTAACAACTTCAATTTTTTTCTTCATTTATCATGATTTTGATTATTGGTCCAGTTACAGGCCCTCAATAAAGATTAGTAGAATGCATGAATGAATGAATGAATAACTGAGTTGGCTCCTGAGGAAAATCTCGTAGGATTTTTTGAAGGGAAAGAAATTATACATTAAGGTAAAAATATATAAACAACAATAACAGCACCATTCTTTGAGAGATTTCTGTGTGCCAGGTACTGCATTAAGGGTTTTTAACATTTTATCACAATAATCCACAACTCTATTAAGCAATCATGATTATTTTCCCCCTTTTATCTATTGAGCAAACTGGGTTTAGAAAGGTTAAGTAGCTTCAACATATATAATGCATACAATAGAAATAAAAGAATTCAGAACATATATATAATTCCTATAAAAATACAATTCAAGCAGGATTCAGAAGAGGACGTGGAACCAGGGATATCATTGTTGATGTCAGATGGATCCTGGCTAAAAGTAGAGAATACCAGATAGATGTTTACCTGTGTTTTATTGACTATGCAAAGGCATTGGACTGTGCGGATCATAATAAATTGTGAATAACATTTCAAAGAATGGGAATTCCAGAACACTTAATTGTGCTCATGAGGAACCTGTACATAAATCAAAAGGCAGTCATTTGGACAGAACAAGGGGATACTGCGTGGTTTAAAGTCAGGAAAGGTGTGCCTCATGGTTGTATCCTTTCACCATACCTATTCGTTCTGTATGCTGAGTAAATAATCCAAGAACCTGGACTATATGAAG
This sequence comes from Trichechus manatus latirostris, assembly GCF_000243295.1. Classification (NCBI taxonomy): domain Eukaryota; kingdom Metazoa; phylum Chordata; class Mammalia; order Sirenia; family Trichechidae; genus Trichechus; species Trichechus manatus. The sequence continues at coordinate 3,143,173 of NW_004443963.1, read as the reverse complement.
AAGAACAGGGCATCAGGATTGGAGGAAGACTCATTAACAACCTGCATTATACAGACGACACAACCTGGCTTGCTGAAAGGGAAGAGGACTTGAAGCACTTACTGACGAAGATCAAAGACCACAGCCTTCAGTATGGATTATACCTCAACATAAAGAAAACAAAAATCCTCACAACTGGACCAATAAGCAA